>NW_027270911.1:2717500-3025000 GCF_040938485.1 Diadema antillarum | reverse complement strand
AATTGTTATCACAAGTATAGGACCAATTATTTTGATATTGCTCGACAATGGCTGCTTAAGCCGGAATCAGAGTAGGTTCAGGGGAAGCTGTGACATTTTATTGTTGTTTGCTTGTTTGTATATTTATATTCTGTTTATTTGTTGGTTTATTTGTGTTTTTATATAAGGATTATTACCTTTCGGCATTCAACAAACGAAAGGAAGTGGCATTGACCCGATTGTTTGTTGTCATTCAAGATATCAATTGTCACTTTCGTCAAAAGCTCTGAACAATCATCATGGTGAGAATATTATGGGATATGTGCATTGTAAACTTTACTAGTTAAGTGCATGCGACGGACGGCGTATATCCCAAAGACAATAGCTGCACATTTTTGGGCCCATCCTGTGCGCAAAGTCCATGGACTGGTTTCATTAATATGCATTGTTATTTGTTTCACAATACATCATAATTAAACCGCAACTAGTACCCTGACACAATGAATGACTCTGATATGATTCCAAGGGTAGAGAGAGAAAAGAGAGAGAGAGAGAGAGGGAGAGAATTTTTCTCTTACTCGCTAAATATCTTTTCTTATGATTGAAAGTACGCAAAGCAGCTATGGCAGTTTTATACCTTATCAAATGATTGAATGATGACAATGACTTTGATTGTGTGACTGGACGTCCTATAAATCATTTTGTTACCATCTATAATTACGAATTACGTTTCCCATTTAATCTTTAGTTACAACCGCTTACCCGGTGATTTCGATTAAGTGATTGGCTCAAACGGCAAGGAGATAAAGGATGAAGAATAAGTTGGAGCATTGTTGGTGTACTTACAACGAGTCTTGATTTTTTTTCGAATCTGTAACGTTTCGTCAGTGGATTCAGCGCATATCCGATTCTCATTTCCCGTTTCTGAATGAATAATATCACTTGGGAAATGATGAATTGATAGACTACAGACCAAGTGTATTAAGTGACTTTTTTTAGTTCTCTTTGACTTTGTAAAATGATGATGAATGAGGTTGTGGTCTTATTGATCCAGGTTTTCTTCAGTACATGTATTACCACTCACTGTTCTACCAGAGGACCCTATCATTATTATCACTCTAGCATTGAAAGGTACGCATTTATAAATCTGGGTCGAGAGGGACATTGTGAGCAAAGCATATCATGTCCAAGGATGTACGAGCAGGATTTGAACCTCAGATCCTCTATTTACAAACCTAGAGCCTTATCCACTATATCACGGTACTCCCATTATGTGATGTCAATTTCGCTGAAGGTATGGAGATAGATAAATGATGTATCTCTATGTATATTTAGAGTTGTTTGTATAAAAAAGTGCGTGGCTATCTGGCAAGTTGCCATCTGCGTTCTTCGGTGCAGCAATTCCAAACGCGCAAAAGCTCACTCTCATCCAAGGTTGTGTGGAAGTTGAAATGTCATTTTCTCAGTGATGCATTTTCTTCAAAACGTGACAATCTTATCTGAATCATTCAAGATAACAAGCTAAACAGAAAACCTATATTTTCTATCATGGTCCAGAGGTAATCTTTTGGTGACTGCACTGCAAAAACATCGGTGTCAGATTTAACACCATGTAATTAGTGTCAAATCTAACACCGATCAAGTGTCAATAGAGGACCACACCCACAAATGTAGAAAGTATGTTGTAATGGTGTTGAAAAGTATTCACCTGGCACTTCGTGGTGTTAAGATGACACTGTAACTGGTGATATTTTTGACACCGCGCTGGTGTTAATTCAATAA
This sequence comes from Diadema antillarum, assembly GCF_040938485.1. NCBI lineage: Eukaryota > Metazoa > Echinodermata > Echinoidea > Diadematoida > Diadematidae > Diadema > Diadema antillarum. The sequence continues at coordinate 3,023,239 of NW_027270911.1, read as the reverse complement.
TGACACCGCATGGTGTTGATTTGATAATTGCTGGTGTTAATGTCATTGGTATAACACCCGTCCAGCTTCAATAGGAGACCACAACAACTGGTGTTACTGTGGTGTAGATGTGTTCACATCTTTTTTTTTCAAAAATCATGTACTTTATCGGAAAATTCTTGATCGTCTTGTTGAAGTCCAAAATCAACAAGAAGAACAGTAACTAAGAAACTATTCAAAAATCAATCTCATATTTTGAAATGACACCCCGAGGTGTTAACCTAACATCATAAATAAGCACCGGAAATTTAGCATCAGCTCGGTGTTTCATATTTAACACCGGACTCTTTGCAGTGTAGACATTAACTCTTTCTCTTTCTCACTGTGTGTGAACGAGCGGTCACTGTTCTGCTATAGTTTACCTTCAGTATTGTAAGCATTAACATGAACGAGACAATACTACAAGTTTCGGTCTGAATCAAACGTATGGATTTAGACACCGCAAATTCTACAATTTTCACTCACGGTAGGTAAAACATGTCAGATGACTCAGGCAGTCGAAACCTCTTGTGACTTATACTTTTGATCATCCCTACTCCGTCACTCTTTTGTGCTTTTGTTTGAACCAATTCTCAATGAATTATGCAAAGCTATACGTTTCGCCTGTAGGCACGGTAGGTGTGCTAATCAAGGTTCTTTTGGTGGTACTGTATCAAGGTTTTTCATTCAGTACATGGGATCTTTTCTGCGTAAGATATTTAAAACGTATTTCACCCCAATATCTCCGGTGACAGTGAAAGTGCCAATTGTGTGTGTGTGTGTGTGTGTGTGTGTGTGTGTGTGTGTGTGTGTGTGTGTGTGTGTGTGTGTGTGTGTGAGGGAATTCTGGTGGTGTTTCTACTTTAAATACTGTGAGCTGGTGGAGAAAGTCATTATGCGTCATAAGATCTCTTAAGTCCTGCAAAAGACAGCTCAAGGCGGGAGAAAGAGACACAAACAGACAGACAGACACACACACACACAAACACACAAACACGCACGCGCAGACACACACACATACAGAGAGAGAAAAAGACAGACAGACAGACAGACAGGGAGAGATGGAAGAGAGAGAGAGAGAGAGAGAGAGAGAGGTGGATGGAAAGGATACACTCGGCAGTGGACAGGTTTGACGTTGAGTGGCGCCGTGAGCGGGCGAAGACCTCAGAGAAGAAAGAGGAACTGAGAAAGCTGAATGGCAAGTTTTGCGTGGCGCCACGTTTTCATTTTTATTCACTGCTCCCATTTGAGGCCAACATTTTAGCCCGAATTCACGAAGATGGCACAATTGAAACCATAGTTTAAACAATGGACAAAGACCGTAGTTTTTTATGGGACGCCAAGTGTCGCATGGCCTATTTCGTTACAAAATCAGTTATTTCGTCTAGGAAATGACCATTTCGTTAACGAGATGATCATTTCGTTACGAAATGTTACATTTTGTAACGAAATGAACATTTCATTGACGAAATAACTGATTTTGTAACGAAATAGGCAACGCGACGCTTGGCGCCCCATAAAAAAAAACTACGGTCTTTGTCCATGGTTTAAACCATGGTTTCAATTGTACCACCTTCTTGAATTCGGGCCAAAACGTCTATACCGGAAGTTCTTAAGACATAAGTAATGAGAAGAACAACCTGGTGCAATGCCAGATTTTAAATCCTTCATAAATTCAGTGGTTGCATTAATCACCAGAAAAAAAAAGAAATCAAAAGCAAGTAACAAAGAAGTGAAAGAATATAAGTCTAAAGAAGCCAAGCAACTATAAACCAAGGACCTGCCTACACGATTTACATATAAATAAGCAAACCCACCAATGAGCACACCCCTGTCACTCCGTGTCTATATATGGATACAATCATAAGTCAGTAATGTCCTAATCGGTAGTAAGTCAATACTGGAAAACCACAAAGGGAGAAGGATGAACTGGTTTGAAGAAGGAATGAACTGGCTGAATGACAGAATGAAAGAAACGGAGAAGGAGAGATTGATAGATAAATTGATCAGGAAAAAGACAAGGGCATTGTCAAATGGAAAGTAAACGGGGAGAGCCCGACTATCGTGAACTTAGCATACTTCCTTCCCTCCCACTTGTCCAAACACCATGGTGTTTAGATTGTGTTCGATCGATCTGGCTCGCTTAGATGTTTTTTCCTCCAACTGTCTGGGGTGGATCATTGAATGCTGCTTGTAGATACTGTTATCCCTCCGCCTACATATAGGCCTACATGTAACTATACACACTTACAAACAAATATGATATACATGGTTTATATGAATATGATAATGTGAATAAATCCCTTAAAATATATCATAACAAAAATATACTGTATTATGTACAAATGTGTGTGTACTTGCGTGTGAATGGGTACATTTGTGCATGTAACATTTATTTATTCACAGATTATTTATGTATTTATTTACCTATTCTTTAATTCATGTATTCATTCATTTATTCATTTCTATACATAGTCTGTATGTGTTTGAGTGCATCGTCAACAGTACATGCATATTCGCACACACACCGTCATGACACACGGAAAATAGAAGAGAAGAAAGAAGCTTATATGTATATATTTTTTCTTTTGATTGCTGCTTGAGCTGGCTTGCCAATCATATTACATAGTAAAACCGACGAAAAGTACAATATCTATTGCAGTACAATCAACCTTAATAAGTTATTAAGATAATTTATGTCCTATCTATAAAGCCCTTGTACTGATAGTGTGAACATTTTTCCGATGTATAACAAAGCGAGGTGAACAAGAACAGAAAGTCTCTTAGAGAAAGGTTATTTATATCAACCCATTGTGCTGTTGTGTATCTTGAGTGCCGATCGGTATACGGTAAATCCCATAGCGTTACACACATTGTGTTTGAAGTCCTCACGGTGGCATGGAAATGGTTAATTTCATTATCTCTTGATGTCCTTGTTACTTTCCGTGCAAAATTATTTCATTGCGGCACATGTGCGTAAGCTTGGAAGAACAAGGTAGAGGTCATACACTATTTCATTTTGTATTTATATATAATTTCTATATAGATACATTAAGTTAGAACTAATTTCTCGCCCTATCCTGTTACGCAACGCTGCAATCTTTATATTCATAGAATATAAAGGAGGGCAAAATATATCGCTAAAAATGAATCCCTAAAACGGCAATGAGTAATCCGAGTTTTAACATTTCTTTTCCTTGGTTTGGTTTTAAGTTGTACCCAAGACCGTTAATTTCTTCACGCGAGGCTTTTATCGGGACCAATGCTTAACAAGCTTACTTCTAAGTAAGTTCCATTGTATTTCTGAGTAGCATTTTTACTTCTATCGAAGAAATCTTTGAAGCTCTATCGAAGCTCTGACATATCGACTGCCACGCTCTATGTTAGTATTTTTTCATTGTCTCTCCAAAGTAGACATTATGTATCATCCTATTTTGATACATTTCATGCATTTTTTCACTGAGAAAATACGAAAATAAAACTGAAATGGAATTGAAATGAAAATTTCAGCCGTACAACAGTTTCGTCGACACATCCTAAAACACTGTGTTTTGAACAAACTTTCTGATATCGCTTTTAAAAATAGGTACGTTTTAGTTCATTAATCTCATACATTTGCTCCAGCTTTAATTATGTCATTAAGCACAAGCCTGGGGAGCATTTCATCAACGAGTTCGTCGGAGTTTTCACCGACAAATTTGCTATCAGCCAATTAGACGCAAGGATTTCATTAGCTTTTAACAGTTGTCAGTGTAAATCCTTGCGTCTGATTGGCTGATAGCAAATTTGTCGGTGAAAACCTCAGACGAACTCGTTGATGAAACGCCCCCCTGATATCCCATCAACTGTGTCAAAACCAATTACTAAAACCGATACCATGGTTTACTTACTCTCATAAGAACTACCTTTCACGCAAAGAGTATAAGTAACGTGAGAGCCAGTTGTAATGCCAACAAGCGGAATACATTCACCAAGTTCACTCAAAGCAAACCAACATATTGACCAATACTGAGAGAGAAATACTCAAAATTTTTCATCCTAGTTTAATAATAATGCAATTTAATGTTGACAATTTTTGTGAATCGCTAAGTATGTATGATTTCTTTCTCATTTCATTTTATTTTGTAGGCTTATTTCCCTTTTCCTGCCTTCATGTTTGTTTGTTTGTTTGTTTTTTGTTCAAGTTTCCTTCATATGAGTTCCAAATTTCAGTGTTTTCCTTTTGAGGAATTTGTTGTTGTTTGTCTCACCAACATGACTTCCTCAGGTTTACGGTGAAGAAAAAAAATCCCTTTTGATAAAGAAACAGTTTTCCACGAGCTTTGCTTAGACTTTAATATGGTTGTTTCTTTAACCATTTGTAGTGTTCATTGCATTGATAAGACGTAAACGTATAAGAGTTATCGTTTCTGAGTGTGTGTTATACTCCTCGCCTATATTTACCATGGAGTTTCAACATGTCTATTTCATACTCTAGTATTCAGTTCGATAATGTGATTATACTTTCAGTGGGGACGGAGTCAAAGTGAGGCTGTGTTTTCTTGTTAATGGACAAGGGAAAGTGCCTTGAAATCCAGTCTTATAGATCACTGACCAGAATAATGCAGACAATGATCTTATGGCTGTAGGTGAACTAACAGGTCACCATGCTCTGGTTAAAAAAAAAGAATCCCTCGATCTGGTTTATCTATTTAACTTTAAAGTCAATTCGAATGAAGTGCACAAGAGTACACGTTATGATTTTTATGTTAGAGTTTGATTGTTTGACTACTTGCCCACACATTATTCTGTGCTTCCCCAGTGTAGTAGACCAGATACAGAACTAGCTATCATTTCCAGCTTCATTGTTATTCAATAGCTATTTGCATTTCAAAACCCAAATTTACATCTCGTTTGACAATGTTTGAAGAGTACGTATGGTTTCATGTATTTGTCTCCTATCATTTACAGATCTGAAGTAGATTCAGATCTTTTTGGTGAAAAAAAATATGGGTCTTGGTTTGACAGGTAAAGTTTCGGTCAAACATAGGCCTACGGTTCAGCTAGCTCCTTTGTCTTACTAAAGTCAAAAGGGTCAGTGAAACTAAGCACAAGCCTTGTATACCCATGCATACATTTAGAAGGAAATGACTCATCAAACCAGAAGTCTTGGTTGATCGCTGTGCTGTACTTCATGAAGCTAATGTTACTTTGACAACATAGAACAGACATTATTATAATAGATGAATGAAGTTACTGCCTGGGTTAGATACCGCTTGCACTGAGAAAGCGTTTAGTTGAAATCTCCATAATGTTGATAAACGTCTTCTTCAAGATCTCGCTTTCTTCCTGTTTTTTTTTTTATCGCAAATTTTTACTGCTAACGACAATCGCAGTTGGATCTTTGTCAACGAGTGTTTTTATCAGAGGCCCCAACTCTTCCTCGATCTTTGGGAACATTTTCGCAAATCTCCAGCTCTCAAGGCCGAGTTATATTTTCTTCCTGTCTACAGCTGTTAGTCTACCGCTGAAGATGCATTTTGTCAAGCCTAAAATGTAACTTTTGATTCTACCCTCAACTTTATTTTGTCATATTCGTAGGATCAAAAATAGGGCTGTAGGATAGCCTCAGAGAGTGATAACCCTGCAGTGCTGGACCCCGGCCACAAGGGACGTGGCGATTCGCGCTAGTGGTGTGAGCGCACATAATGGGGAGCTTTCGGAGGAAAAAAAAACAAAAAAAAACAAAAAAAAAACAAAAAAAAACCTGTTCTGCACATGCGCAGAATTGCTTATCTTGCATCGTTTGAGTTTTCACGCGGTCGGTTCTGGGCCATTTTAGCGTCCGCTCAAATTTACGACGCAGAGAGCTACTTGATGCAACGATCTTAATTGGGGCGTCGTTTTACTTTGAGTAGGCTGCGTCCTCGCGCAATCTAAAGCTACCTTGTAACACGACACAAGGAGAAAGGAGAGCAGCCAACGCAATCGCCGTCTAAAAGTCTACGCCGCAAATCTAAAGCTCCCTCATGTTATGCACAAGTCGCACGATGAGAGTTCGCAGTTTGCTGAGGGTCCAGGCAGGAGAATCTCAAATTTTTAGAGGCGCTTGGGCTTGGAGTGTCTACTTCATTCTTTGCTTGCATTATTTGAACCATTGTCAAACGATTGTTATTGTTCTGTAAAGTCTCTATTTAAAACGAACTGTGCCAAAAAGTAAGCATATTCGGAATAAGAATACTAATTATTTCATGATTATTTATTGTAATCAAAATAATATTTCGTAAATGTGTGAATATGTATGATTATATATGAACATACGCATACATAACACGTATAGAGAGAGAGAGAAAGAGAGAGATGCATAAATATATATATATATATATATATATATATACACAGTGTATATGTGTGTATGTGTGTATTTATATTATATGTATATATGTATATATATATATATATATATATATATATATATATGTATATTATAATACATTTTGCTTGAAAGTATTGACACAATATCGCTATTGATTATGAACATAATATGAACCAAAACGTTCAAAAAGAGAAAACAAACAATATATAAGAGATATCAAGTAAGACGGAGTGAGTGGTAAAAAGTGGAAATAAAAAAATGGAATCAAGTGGAATTCATTGGTTCTGTGACTGCATGCTCATGATCACGTAACGCTTCTTTTGTAGCCACAAATAAAAAGAAAACCACGTAAACACAAAGAAACAAATAAAAAGAAAAGAAGGCCACAGGCGGTTAGGATTTAACGTTGATGTCTCATGGTATCAACGGTCACGTAGGAAGAACCGCACTTAACATTCATGTTGTGATTTGATTTGATTGATTTGATTTGAATTTGATTTCTGAATTTCTTTTTCATTCATAAATGAAATACAAAGTCAATCGAACAAACTAATTGAGCACAGTATAATTTTAATCTGACAGTTAAAACAGATGAATGATTTAAAACAAAAGAAGAAGAAAATTAAGCCACACCAAACATGAGGAAACCTTGACACTGGTTTTCAAAATGTGATTTAGAATTCCGGAGTTCATTTTGTGATTTCGTTTCTATATCATTCTGATACAAGTGCAATGATATCATAACCATGTTTAGAACCACGTAGACCATCTTCTTCGAAAATCATGCCAAGTAAGACATATTCCTCAGTGGTCCAGTGATCCATGTGTTTACAAGTGATCCGCACTGATGTTGACTGACCCAGTTCTACGTTCCCATACCGTACAAATTGCTACATCACGACCTGATGCCCTTTTTCGTAGAATGTCTCGTTGAAATAATTTTTGCTGTATGTTTCCGAGGACACAAGGATATTGACGTGAAAACTTGTCACTGAAATTTGCAATTCGTATATTATGAGGTGATTTTGGTATGCCCATCACATCAGTAACTGACACCACAGTTTAGGATTCTTTTTCCGCGTCCGACGTTACTGGCTACTTTCATTTGGTCTACTTTAAGGTGCGTGTGTTTGTTTGTGTGTTTGTTCAGCTTTTTTTCATTCGTTGATCTTGGAATGATTTAGACGGGAAATAAAGAATAAATTCCCCCACAAGAGCCCTGAAGGAGGTAGTTTGTATAACGTCATAGACGGAATTAACATCCAACTTATTATAACGCATGAAGCCAGATAAATCTGTCGTGGGTAATATTGTCAGACGTACCGATGTCAGATCTAACTGTGCCAGACGCAGAGATTTCAGAAGTATAAAATGAAAGAAGTGAAAATGGCACCGATAATTTTACAGGGATTAAGATGTCAGAAACACAACGTCATATGACATTAAACATATATCAGTCTTTATGCTGCCCCTTATTGTTACCTACGACACGTAACCTTAATCAACGCGCAATTTTAATGGACTCACAACTTTCTGTTCATTTTGGTTTTACTCTATTTTCATGCAATGTCCATTATATACCTTCAAGATCAACTATAACTCATCCAACACTTCCGCTTTATCTTAACATCTCAACACGTATTTGTTTGGGGGTTTTTTCTACGTGTGTTCTAGCGAAGCAACCATGTAACAGACAGTTTGAAGTTCCCTTCATAAAGAACTAGACAGTCAGAATAAACTGCCTTGTAACAAGTGCTGCCAGTGGCGTCGAAGCAGTGACCCCAAAGTTAATAAGAGCTCGGGGTTGGGCCCGCAGTACTCTCTTGAAAATAAATGTGCGAATCAAAAGCTGATGTTAAAGAAATCAATATATTTAAATTCGTTAATAACAACAGATAATATGTTGTCTGATGACTTATCAAATGAAATCGACAGAAATGCTGCTTAGAATGTCAGAAAATCACAAACGATGGATTTTATTTGTATTTGATTTGTAATGCATTGAAAAAGGACATATCTGCTGGGGGATTTGACACTCATGTAATTGTGTTTCATCAAATCTGGGAGAGAAAGACGGGTTAGTGCAATCAAAATAAATGATAGATGTGGGTTTTGTTGTTGTTGTTGTTTGTTCTTCCGTGCTGGCATGTGTCATAAATATATAGAAAGATAAATCATTTCTTAGCAGAAAGTTTTGGACACTGAAAAAATTTCTTTTACCGATGTAGTTCTCCGAAGGTAAAAATCCTGTTGACAATATATAGATTAAGTTAAGATTAGAAACCGGCCCGAATTTCTAACCCGTCACCTACTACTTACTGACGGGAAGAGGGTAGACCCAAACATACATCGATATGAATACTATCAATACTATCAATTTACATAAATACCTTCGTAAACATATACAAACATACAAACATACATAAATACATACATACATATATACATACATACATACATACATACATGCATACATAATTATATGCATGAATATGATATAATAAGACGTATATTGTATACATGAATGTTATATTGTATTTACAATGAGATATGTACGTATATCATTATCGCCCGGTCTCAAAGTGGGGGGGGGGGGGGGGGGCTCTGGTTTGACAAAGGCGTTCTGCAAAGCTGAGACGAAATCACTTACACAGCCATTAGACCATAATAGCAACATCACGGGCTATCACTCCAAACGGAAATGTCTAACCGGCAGCAGCTGAAGTTATAGAGGGTGTGTGACGGCGTATTACTAGGAAGTTAACGTTGTCGTATGACTGCAGATTATTCACTTCCTAGATGCTTCCGTATGTCATAAATGGCTGTCAAAATGCAAAGTCAACATAATGACTCTATACCAATGATCTGCCCACCAATTAGGACATGATTAGGACATATGATGTATAATTACTTGAAGGATAATGTGATCCGAATTTGTTTATTACTATAAAGCCTCCACACTTTAATGCCGTGATTCACAGTAGACGTGCACCGACATCCTTGCGTCGCGACAGTGACATCCACTGATTTTGCATTTTAACAACATTTTACATTTTTTGATGACTTTGCTGTTCTAAGAAATTCATCTCGTTCCTCTGACCCGACATCTACACAGGAACATTGTGGATACCGCGCGAAGCCTATGTGGATTTAAAAATCTCATAGAGAACGGATTAAGTTGGGGGCATCGAGGAAGATATTTGACATGACAGACATAACATATAGCTTCCTAAAGCAGTAAATGTGCGTGCTACGGAAAAAAAGAAATATCAGTTTTGTTGTTGATTGTATTTTCTTTTCCATCATAGTTTTATGTCACCATGAATTGCTGGCGCAGAGGAATCGTTTTAAGGAAGAAACCAAGAATTGAGGATTTATGCAGAGTTTAGTAACAAGGAAAGAAGAGAGACAGCTTATGCAAGCGATTTAAAGGGATAGTATAGTTTTTGTTGCGAATTTTTACATTTTTGTGAGATAATTAGAAACCACTTGCGAGATATGAAAGAGTATACAGTTCCAGCATGAATTTAGAGTTTATTATTTTGATTTAAAAAAATTGGTTTTGAAATGGCTGAGCAATCCAAAACCAAGTAAAAACAAATTGGTACGAATAAAAGGTTGGGCCCACGATCTAAATGTATCCTAACTGTATCATTCTGTGTTGAGTATCTCAGCCATTTAAAATCAATTTGTAACAAATAAACTTTGAATTGCTCGTTCATATTTCATAAGAGGTTCCTCATCATCTCACAAAAAAAAGTGGAAAGCTGAAGCCCCATCTCAACCAAAGCTATGCCATACCTTAAGCGTACAGAATGCATATTTAGTGAAAAAGAAAAAAGAAAGAGAAAAAGAAAAAAATGTGTTAAAGAAAGGGCAACAATATGTAAATCTGAGAAAACAAAACGCAGAATTATTTTTTGCGATCTTCTCTCAAAATAAGTTGTGGCGCACAGTACAGAAGAATCCTGGGCAAATATTGCAAAGAAAGTGATTAATACTGTATTAAAAATGATGATTGTGGTATATGTATTATGAATCCCAAGACTTTAGTGTTGAACATAGGACGCTGAGCGCAAAATCTATGTTCACTGAGACAGCCCCTGCAACGTGGCATAAGTTATGGAAAAGAAAATGCAACAATTCACTGTATTTAATGTCCAAATTATTCGCTGGATTTATTTTTAATTTTGATTTTCCTCAAAAAATTGCATTTTGCCAAACTCTCTTTGTTGTTGGTATGTTATCATTTGTTTTCTTGAAAAAATGCAGAAATAAAAAGAAATTTAAACTAAAATTGAAAATTGACAAGAAAAAAGTTAATCCACAAATAATGCACACTTCTTGTGAATACTAGTATATCATTTGGAAAAAAAAATCAGTTTATGGTGGCACTGTAGGGTAAAAATTGAGGTGAGAAACTAACGTTGAATAAAACTGTCAAAAATGTACTAAAAAAAATCAGACAGATTCACTCAAATAATGACAGCACTAACCTCATAAATTCTATAATTGAGGAAATGTTTGTAATGTGCCATAAGTAGCGCATTACTCCCTTTTACGGCTGTGTCAGAAAGGGAAAACCACAAGATAGGTATCGAAGGATGTGTCGGTTTTTGTTTCAGTGATTACACAGGATTTCACTGTTGTCTCTGGAATGCCAAACCGGTATTGTGACGTCAATACATGGCCAGATAAGAGAAGTGGTTTGGGACGCACAGCTTATGCTCACAAGCATTACGTGAAAATGTTGACAACCATACCCCCATATATGATTGTTGTCTTGTCAAACATCAGAGCTCGTATGTCATTCTCATAGCTCATATTATTGTAAACTGATATTACAATAGTAACAACTCTTGCAGTTTTGTGTCATACAACTGAATTTCTTTTCTCTTTGCCTTCTGCATGACTCATTGTTCAATATGACAAATTCATAAGAATTGTGAATTTCTTTTCTTTATACGCTCTGTGAAAAAAAAGTGAATAGAATAGATTTGAACCTAAACGCCATCGGCTTTGGCAAGTGAATCGTGGTTGGAACAGTGCCAAAAAGGGGGACTATCAGAGAATGGACAAGTTAGAAACTTTCATACGATGTATGATTGTCAATACAAACAGAAAGTGTATCTAGGAAAAAAAGGACACGTTTGTCATAGGCTCATGGATTTCCGCAGGAGTTTAAAATGTCCAAAAGGAGATTTTATGACCAGGATTCACGGCAAATTTTGTCGCTGCATCATCAACTTATGTAGTTGATTTGACCCAGTAATGCCCTTACAATATACGCACACTTGTTTCATATTTTTATTCGAAATCTTCGCAAAGAAAGAAACGCACTTACAACAACAAAATGATAATAGCAGCTAGACGTGCTCCACTCACACATGTGCTGCTTGATCACATGAATTCGCATATGCAGGGAAGGAAATAAAGAATTATAGGAAGATCTGCTATTAAGCGTGCATATACTACTTATGTATTGATTCGGATTGAGCAATGTGATCAAACCCATTTATGTCGCTTGCTTTCATCAAGAAATTGACTCCAGGGCGACTTCAAAAATAAACAAACTTTACAAGTAAGGAAATATGGCCACCTCAAGTTGTTTTCTCAGTCGCGGGAACGTCTCCACGAAGTCTCCGGTAGGTCGCCAATGAGTCTCCCCGCGGTCGCAGAGACGCGTCTCGGAGATCTCGCGGACTTTATCGTGACTAAGGAGACGTCGCGGAGACGTCAAGAAGTCTCCAAAATCATCGAACATGTTCGATTCTCTCGTGGCTCACCAGAGACCATAGTCTAGCTTCAAGGGGAGTTCGCGGAGAAGTTTCTACGCGACCACTCCAGCGACCACACCAGCGATGCTCGAGTCATCATCGGGTCACCACCACGTCACCACCCAGTTTCGAAGCCAGTCCCTTCATAATTATTTTCGAAACTGCAGATCAATCCGTGGACCCGGCGGGAGGTGGAAGAGAGCCATCAAACACTCCTCAAAGAATCATTGACTCAGACAAGGATGGGTAAAAAAAGAACAGAAGTCTGATTTGACTATAGGTATTCTTGATGAGAGGCGTTTTGGTTTTTTGTTTATTGGTTTGTTGGTTTGTTGGTTGGTTTTGCTCGCTTGCTTGTTCTTTCCTTACTTTATATAATAGACACACATTTTCAATATGAAGGTAACATCCTGTCTGTAGGCAGTTGTCGAAGATGGCAGTCAAGGTAATCATAATGAAACGAAAACAGCCGTGGTATCACTAATGATCTATTGCCATAATAATGACAATGCCCTTACTAAGTAATAATAGTAGTAACAGGAGAAAGTAAATACAATGATAATATCATCAATAATGCATAAATGTTCTGAATTTAAGAAAGAGAGGGATAGGTATGATGTAAGCAACCCCAATAACACACACAATGCTACACTTATTTGAAGGGGTCTCTGTATTCATAATTTCCGACTGGTAGCATCTAGGTGGCGCTCTATAATTTTTTTGCGTCTCACGTTAATGTTGAGTCCAATTTGTTAATAAAGTAAAGTGATTTTATGTAATAGGTTATTGTGACAAATCAATTGGCTGAATACAAAGTGGGATTCTTCTTCCGCGGTTTTATCTCAAAAAAGAAAAATAAAGAAGTCAGGCATAATAATATGTGAGAAGATTCACTCGTACTAGCAAATAATGCATAGAATTCAATAAAATTATGACGATTATAACGACATTGATATTCATTTTTCTTCCAGCAATGAAACGGACAGTGAAAATAACAATGAAGTTATAAACGATGCCGGTTAATACTAAAAAGGATGATAGGTTTATTTTTTAAATTCATAATAGCCGATTATGTCTCCTTCTTCGTCGTCTTCTTTTCATCACTGTCATCTTTAGGTTTATCTGCTGTGCCTCCTCCACATCTGAAGATTATTGCTTATGTCAGCCTTTTTTGTTATTGCTGCTGCTGCTGCTGCTGCTGCTGCTGCTGCTGCTGCTGCTGTTGTTGTTGTTGTGTTTGTTGTTGTTGTGTTTGTGGTTGTTGTGTTTGTTGTTGTTGTTGTTGGTGGTGGTGGTGATGGTGGTGGTGGTGGTAGTTCGTCACGTGTTAAATGACCCTGTGCCGCACCGTCAGCAGTGAGTTAAATGCTACTACTCCCCGTAGTGCTATTACGGAGTGTGTGGTATCCATTCCCCTGTGACGTTTCATGGTCTGAATTACACCCTGAGCATGAACTACACAATGACATTTTAATATTAGCATAACGACGTATGTATATATTCGTCCAATGGTTCATTCCTCAAATACACACTCCTATCTCTTCCTCCGTCGCTGTCCTTGTCCGTCTGTCTCTTGAAAAACTAGAGTAACGACAAACTAAAGACGCCCTCTGTCGTTGTCGGACGGAAGAGCTACGCAGAGCTGCGATTTCGTACTTTCAGACACTCTCAACACTCCCAGGTACTCTGCAAACATATTGTGCACATAGGACCAGCATTTACATGTCATCCTCAATAATCCTCAAGACTGCATAGAGTTGATAAAGATTTAGATAGACATGCTTGTTTTATGAGAATGAGCAGTGCTACTGCGAATGTAAGCTTTAAAAATTCTAACAATTCTTTAGAGTATTTTGTCAGAGCAATCCATTGGAAGTATCACGTTGATGAACATCTTCCGTAGAGTTAATGTCCTTGATGATTTAACCCTTTAGCAACTAAAGATTTCGTACATAATGGGATAATGTTCCCCGGAAGATACAGCATTACTAATCTCATTTCGACAACTTTTTAAAGGGATGGTACAGTATTGGTGGAGATGAGAATTGGGCTTTTAACTTTTTGCGAGATACCAAGAAAACACTTATGATATAGCACAGAGCATACTATTGTAAGATGGAGAAATAGGGAGTTTATACCTTAAAACAGAACAAACCTCATGTAATTTATAAGTGTCTTTTGATTGATCAAGTTAAGAATTTATCCCCATTTCCTGCCCCAATTATACTGTCTAAATATACGACCAATCCAATCCAAAACCCTATGTACACTTCCCAGCTTTATAGTCTCATATCCTTTTATTAACAAGACCATCAAACCTCCTATGAAACTTCCATTCAGAACCCAACCATCTTTGTCATTACTTTGGTTAGTCTCTACTCAATAGTTAATCCTTCCCTTTGTCCTCAATCAAGTTTAAGTAAATTCAGACTAACTGTGTTTACAATTCCCACCACCAGTCCCTTACACTGTACTGTTCAATGAACCTATAATCCCCACATCATAGACCCTCTCCTACTAATCTCTTAACTTCTATCCATGTCCCTATATATCTTATGCTTCTGGAGTTGAGGAATCAATCTTACTCCGGCCCCGACTCTGTTCGGTCATGTGCCAAGAAGGAGTGAAACAGTATTCTTAATATATACTACCGACAATATTTCCTCGTCAGTATTATGCACCATTCTGGAATTCCTGATCATTATATCTAATAAACTAAATTGTATATCTTGGAACCACCACCTTGTCTCCTGCATTAACTAATTTTCGACTGTGGCTTGACATCATATACTACAGTTGAGAGTGCACACCACGCTACCAACACCATAAAACCAGCACTCTTACAGTGGTAGCAGCGGTTTAAACTGGTGGCCATCGCAACCGCTCGGACTTACAATTTCACCTTGCTGATATTTGTTCCTGGCTGCCTTGGCTTGCAGCATCACCACATGACTCGATGTCGCCTCGTCCTGAGACGTCTTCGTCTTCCTGACCTGTGCTTTGTTTAGCCAATGTGTATGTTTCTGCATGGAAGACTGTACAACTGAATCCTTATAGTGTGTTCCTGCTGTCCTCAGACTGGATACAAGTTTCTTTGCTTTGTGGATGCCTGCACGCGCTTTGTGGTTGCCTGCACGCTTCCTTTACCAGTTCCTCTGACATTTTTCATACATGCACTACCTCGGCCCTCTTCTTTTCCTTGGAACGTCCATCGTTGGTGGCCTGCCCAGTCATATCTGCTTTGTCATCGTATCCTGTGCTGGTGTGTGCTACCTCATCCTATCTGATGATCCTACCCTATTTCATCTTCTTCTGTCTCGCTGACGGCCTGTCTTCAGCTCATTGGCGGATCTACCTGGTCGGGATCTCCGCTATAACCTCCATATCTTTTAGCAGACGGCGTCCATGCTGGTTCCTTCTACACATGTCCTCCGGATTCTCCACATCCTTGCATAATAATTCCAGTTATTGGTGGTCGCAGCTAAGTTCACTGATTGAGTTAATTTTTTTTAAATTTGGGACTCTGAACACTATCATTCCCACCAGGCGCGCCGGAAGCAGTTTTGGATTGGGGGGGCAAACATTGGAGGGGGCTCAAGATTAGACCATGCATATGTTACACAATATACACATACACACACACACACACACACACATCTATTATATATATGTATATATATATATATGTGTGTGTGTGTGTGTAAAGTGGCGTACGGTGGGTCGAAACATGGGGGGGGGGGAACCATAAAGTAATTTTGACGGTCTGTATGCTTGTGCGTGTGTGCGTGAGCAATAATGGGACTACAATACTTTACGGAATGTGATACATTCAACAACGCAGTCATTGAGGAACATTGTAAATTTTCCTTATTACATGGATTATGGAATGACGGTGTGAAACGATCGACAAATTATATACTGTCAGCAACATAAGGTGAATGGCATAACAATAAAATGCGAGCGAGCGAAGCGAGCGAGCTTGAAATTTTGATATTCTACAGTTCCAAAACTGGAGTTTTAATTGTAGCTATATATTTCGCTTTGGAAATAAATGGGGGCGCGTCGGGCGCAACTGCTGGCAATTATTGGCAGCAACATTAGGAGAATGGCATAACGATTCAATGCGAGCGAGCGAATCGAGCAATCTTGAAAATTTTGACATTCTACAGTCCCCAAACAGGGGTTTGTAGCTATATCTTTCACTTTGGAAATTAATGGGGCGGCGTATCGGGCGCAACTGCTGGCAAGTACTGGCAGCAACATTAGGAGAATGGCATAACAATTCAATGCGAGCGAGCAAAGCGAGCGAGCTTGAGAATTTTGACATTTTACAGTCCAAAAACTCCCGTTTGTAGCTATATCTTTCGCATTGGAAATTAAGGGGGGGGGCATCGGGCGAAACTGCTGGCAATTACTGGCAGCAACGTTAGGAGAGTGGCATAACGATTCAATGCGAGCGAGCGAAGCGAGCGAGCTTGAAAATTTTGACATGTTACAGTCCCAAAACTCCCGTTTGTAACTATACCTTTCGCTTTGGAAATTAAGGGGGGGGGGCATCGGGCGCAACTGCTGGCAATTACTGGCAGCAACATTAGGAGAGTGGCATAACGATTCAATGCGAGCGAGCGAAGCGAGCGAGCTTGGAAATTTTGACAGTTTACAGTCCCAAAACTCCCGTTTATAGCTATATTTATCTTTCGCTTTAGAAATATGGGTGGGGGCATCGGGCGCAACTACTGGCAATTACTGTCAGCAACATTAGGAGAATGGCATAACGATTCAATGCGAGCGAGCGCAGCGAGCGAGCTTGAAAATTTTGACATTCTAGAGTCCAACAACTGCCGTCGTAGCTATGTTTTTCGCTTTAGAAATTAAGGGGGAGGCGCACCGGGCTCAACTGCTGGATGCGAGCGAGAGAAGCGAGCGAGCTTGAAAATTTTGACATTTTACAGTCCAAAAGCTGCCATTTGTAGCCAATTTTTTCCCTTTTATTCATATATATACATATTTATTTTATTTTCTTTGTTTATTAATTTATTTTTATTATCATTATTTTTTTTTTTTTTTTTGGGGGGGGGCTTTTTGGGGGGGCAAAAATGCGTTTTGCCCCCCCACTTTTTGGATTGGGGGGGCGGCCGCCCCCCCTGCCCCCCCACTTCCGGCGCCTATGATTCCCACCCCCCTCGTTTGCATTCAAATTGCACTGGAATTTTCTTGAACCATATCATGTTGATCCCTGAATCAATTTGTTTACACAACACACTGTGTTGTAGATACACTTAATAATTGTAATTTTTTTTTCTCTTGAATTCCTCGAGGTAACGTGGCCTTATTGACATTTTTGTGTTACCATTGTGTAAATAACATTTAGATATTTTTTTGCCATCTTATTTGTAGTTGGTGTTCTTATCTTTAGTTGGCTGTTTTTCCCCTCATTGTTACTCTAGACATTTGGTTATATTGATTCTGTACATTGATATTCCTTCTTTTCCACACACTTTTTTTTTCAACACAATGTATTCTTCCCAGGATTATAATTACTCTCGCGATCGATCTCACAGTTTTCGACCCCATTCACCCTCCTATCATTCCTATCGCTCCCCCTATCACTCCCGTTCTCCCTCCCCGGAGCGCCATTCATCCTACTCCCATTCTCGTTCACACTATCGCCCTCGTTATCCATCTCATGACTATAGTTCTTCCTATTCCCGACATCATCACTATCACTCGCGTTCTCCTTCCCCTGATCATTACTCTAACTACTCTAACCACTCCATCTCTTCAACCAGTCGGTATGGTCACGATCATCGTTATGATGATTCAAGTCATTATCGATATGGCCCTAATACACTCTCTCCTGGGGTTTTATCTGGAACCACGGGCTCTCAGTCTCATGCATATCCCCGAGATCGTGAGCATTCCCATCGCCCTCGTACCCCATCATTTCATGACACATCATATTCTCGGGATGATTCCTTCCCTCCTCGGTCACCCCAACCAACCTCCACCAGACTTCATTCTCCACCCCCACCTCCACATGATACCCCCGGTGTGAGAAAGCTTTCTTCTCCACCCCCGCCTCCTTCTCCTGGTGGTCATTACAAAGGTGGCCATGACGATTTACCTGTATCTTCATCTTTCCCTTCAACAATAGACAGAGGTCATAATCCATCCCCTCCTTCATCTCCATCACCAGCTGTACCGATTGAAGTAGCTTCACTTCCGTCATCGGCATCAGCATGTGCCGATTCATCGTCAATTTCATCTCCTCCCTCTCCTCCCGCACCTCCTACTAACCTGTCCTCCTTTTTTAGTGTTCTGTTAGAACATGGTGTACGCCTTCATCAGGCTCAGCACCAGAATCTAATCATCCGGCAGGTTACTGCCTGGATCCGTTCTGGATATGTACCCCCAAAATCGGCCATCCCTCATTACGAGGAATGCTTGTTCAAGTTCCGGCATCAGTTTGAGCGTTTCATAATTCGTGATGGATTGTTGTATCGGCGGAAGAGACATCCGTCTGGAAAAATGATAGAACAGGTTGTCATTCCCTATTCTGTGATCCCTACTGTCCTGTCTGTCATGCATGCTTCCATGTCGGCTCTTCACTTCGGTACAGCCAAGGCAATTGAGCTTATCGAAGGGCTCTGCTACTGGCATGGGATGCGCAAAGACATTGCGGACCTCTGCTCTCACTGTGAGGCCTGTAATTCATATCGCACCTCAGTTTTCCCGCCTCCCTCACTACCACAAACATGTGCAGTGATTTCCCACCCCTCATCCCCATCTCCCCCAACTCCAATCCGATCTCTAAAGTGCACTCTTCCCATCTCTAGCCCACTTTCCCCTCTTTCTATTGACTGCGACATTCCTCCCCTTGCCTCTGACTCCGACGCCCCTACATCATCTTCCACTGGGACTGATTCGGACAGTTCCACCCCTTTCTCCACCTCTTCTCCTCCTGATTTGCCCGACTACCAACCCCCTCTTCAAGCTCACTGTACTGTTTCCTCGCAAACCCACACATTTCAGCCCCTTCCCCCATCTCTGCCCCATTCTCACTATCCTCAGCCGTCGCCCAGCCACTTCACGAATTGGGACTCTGTGGTCCCCTCTCACATGTCCATTGCCTCATCACACCTCTTTTACGATCCACACGCTGTGTTCCATGCCGATAGTGTTCGGACACATGGCAGTCAGCTTCCTAATCCCCCAAATGATTATGATCCATCATAATTTATGATCTCATTTTTTTTTTTGCGACAGGATGTAATGAAGCCTTTTTTCCCCTTTACTTCCAAATTTCAAATTTCAGAATTCTCATTAATTATTTCAGCATAATCGAGCAGTTATGGCAAGTCTCCTTATCCCTTCCGCTTCCTGAGCACTTAAATTCCTATTTCTTAGTAGTGAAACTTTGTTTTTAATGTCATCTCTATTTTATACGTTCTTTTTGTACCTTCAATGATATTTTGCTCACTCCTCCCCGTCCCACATGGCTGTTCATTCATTTTTCTGCATTTTCCATACTTTCCCTTTTTTCCTTCTCACTCTCTGTCACGTTCAATTGCCCCTTTCTTGACCGTTTTATATCCCGATTTCTGCTTCTTGCTCTACAATAATGTCGGTATAACTTGTATGGTTGTAACTTTTGATTTTTTTGTGAGAAATGTTTTTCTGATCAATTGCTTTTGTATGAAAAAAAAAGGGAAAAAATTGTACCATTAGTAAACTTGTGGCAGTCTAGATATATATGCACATTTGCACCACATATAAATGTCCTGTTTATTTGCCCAACTTTTTTCTTATACACAATATTATCTACACAATTTGAATTACTCTTGTTGCCAGATATCTTTTTACATGTTGTTCATCAACATCATTATTTACAAGTTTCTTGCATGGTGCATTTCAAAGACACCAACTCTGTATAATTCAGGTCATTTAATCTAATTGCTTCATTCTCCTTTTTCCTCTGTCTGTTCCTCTTCTTAAGTGTTTTTTTTTTAATGATTATACTGTTTATTTGTCAACATATTTGCTGTGCACAAGACTAGATGTATGCAATCAGTGTATTCTTCTAGTTTGTAGTTTTGTCATTTATGTTAAGAGTGTTTTTTTTAATGTACGGTAATATAATTTTTATCAATTCTTGGACCTCTGATGGTTCTTTGAGTTTTACATACAGTTTGTGGATTACTATGATGATCTCTTATTTTCCTATCCCTTCTATTTCCATTCTAAATTTAATGTATATTGTTACCTCGGTATGTATTGGTTACTATGCTATGTGTAGGCCATGCTGTTTTCCTACACCTCTCAAGACAATGATATGTCCCCTGGAAAATAGGTTTCTTTGGTGATTTTTTTTATACCTCATCTGCAAGATTTATGTACACATCAATCTTCTTTTTGATTATTTCACTAATTTCTTAATTATTAATATGCTACTCAATTTGACTATGTTTTGTGTAGCAATCATTTCTATTATGTTTACATGTCAACAGTGTTTTCTTATAATTTTTTTTTCTCTCCGTAAATGTATTAGAATTTCTTCATTTGTCAATCGTTTGAACTCTTTAGATATTGCAGTAATATAATTATGAAACGAGGACGTTTCTTTTTGAAAGATTGGACGAATGTAAGATGGAGAAATAGGGAGTTTATACCTTAAAACAGAACAAACCTCATGTAATTTATAAGTGTCTTTTGATTGATCAAGTTAAGAATTTATCCCCATTTCCTGCCCCAATTATACTGTCTAAATATACGACCAGTCCAATCCAAAACCCTATGTACACTTCCCAGCTTTATAGTCTCATATCCTTTTATTAACAAGACCATCAAACCTCCTATGAAACTTCCATTCAGAACCCAACCATCTTTGTCATTACTTTGGTTAGTCTCTACTCAATAGTTAATCCTTCCCTTTGTCCTCAATCAAGTTTAAGTAAATTCAGACTAACTGTGTTTACAATTCCCACCACCAGTCCCTTACACTGTACTGTTCAATGAACCTATAATCCCCACATCATAGACCCTCTCCTACTAATCTCTTAACTTCTATCCATGTCCCTATATATCTTATGCTTCTGGAGTTGAGGAATCAATCTTACTCCGGCCCCGACTCTGTTCGGTCATGTGCCAAGAAGGAGTGAAACAGTATTCTTAATATATACTACCGACAATATTTCCTCGTCAGTATTATGCACCATTCTGGAATTCCTGATCATTATATCTAATAAACTAAATTGTATATCTTGGAACCACCACCTTGTCTCCTGCATTAACTAATTTTCGACTGTGGCTTGACATCATATACTACAGTTGAGAGTGCACACCACGCTACCAACACCATAAAACCAGCACTCTTACACTATTTTAAGTGGAATTCAAAGTTTATTTGATGAAAATCCGGTTTGGAATGACTGAAACATCCAAAAATAAAGTAAAACAAAGCGACCGTAATACAGTGTGGGTCCCACACTTTATTAGAATCGCTCTTTTTTGGATATCTCAGCCATTTCAAAACCAATTTTCATCAAATAAACGTTGAATTCCTCATAGAATTACATGCTCTTTCATATTTCATAAGAGGTTTCTCATTATCTCGCCCAAAAATGTTAGAAACCTGAAATTAGGTCTCAACCAAAACTGTACAATCCCTTTAAATTTTGCAAAAGAGATCACTGCATGTTTATTTCTGTTTCTTATAACTTATGTTTCTTTGACAGCGTAAGACTTTATCGAGAGACTTGTGTGTCAAAGAAATTATTCTGACATATTTTAGTTGACCTTTGTCCTCTTAAATTACGTAATTACATATTCTATATAAAAACAATAAAAATAGTAAGGCATAAACAATAAAAAGCGTACGGGCGGTTTCGAGCGATTCAGTTACTAATGGGATAAACATTCCACTCAGTTTTGTTTAAGCATCAAGCTTTAGAACGTATCTAGATGTGGGACGTGAAATATTAAATATGAACGAAAGTCCTACGATACCTTTGTTTGCCTACTCGGGGTATTTAATGTACATCAATGTAGCACAGATTCTTCTGGGTACAAGTATTATCTGAACTCCGTGCCTAGTAATATAAGTTTTTTTTTTTTCGTTATTATTATTCTTAATTCATTCACAGTATATAACCATGATATGCCCAGAATTAGATTTGCTCTATATTTCAAGTAGATGTACAAGTGATTTTCTTTTACTCCTATTCTATTTCTTAATGCATCTTTACTCTACATTATAAGATATTTTATTGATCGTTTTCTGTCATTGATCTGTGTACGCAGCAATACTTTCAATTCAGCCTCTGAATAGGATGCTATGTAGTGTAATCAACAATGTGTCTTATGTTTTGAAATCGTTATGAATGCGTATACTAATTGTATCAAATCAAAACAGAATTTCTAAATTCTTTTTCTTCCCCTTTGGTAATGTTAGAACTGCAGGAATTATGTAATTCCCTAGGCATTATCCTTTTTCCTATTCAGCAATTTCACCAATGATTGGTATACATGGGTGATATCATGATAAGATATCATGATAGGTATGGTATCCATGAAGAGTCTATATGACACAGCAACTTTCCAGATTACTCGTAGCCAACATAGAAGACTTAACTGTACGGTATAACAAAACTGACGGTTATACAGTTGTTATAATACTAATTCTTCACATAACTATGATTATACATTAGAAAACTGATTTGAAATTTGTGATGTAATAAACCTATTCGTAGGCGTATGTGCAGGTGAGCGCGTGTATGTAGGTCAGGTTTTTTTTTCTTTTTTTTTCTTTTTGTGTGTGTGTTCGAGTAGATTTGGATATAATATCTAAGATGTATGTTATGACTCTCGACTTATGTATTGATTGATTTTTGTTGTTGTTGTTGTTGTTGATGTTGTTGTTGTTGTTGCTTGATTAGTCATTGTTGCATACATGAAAGATGAATGTTTTGTTACGTAAAATTATATAAATCAAATAAAGATCACTGAAAAACAAAAACAAAAAGTGTTTAAGTCTTTGAATCATAACTATGTTTTTATTTCATGAATTATACAGTCACAATGTTGTGCAATGATAGAACTCAACAATTTGTCGTGTCTCCACTGAATGTTTTTATGACTTTGAATTACGGATATGTAAATATCTGTGATGTTACACAGGAAAAGTTGAATCCGTTCCAATCCTACTTGATGGATGCATTCTGTTAGAACGCGAGTATCCAATTGCTTTTATAGTGCTGCAGTGATCCGCCCGAAGTACATTCATGACAACTGGATCCCATGGAAGACCATCTAATGCAGCTGAATAATATGGGACATCTAGCCATCTTGTTAGATGGAAAATAAAAACAAACAAAACAAACAGACTAATCCAATGTGCTGTAAAATACACACAAATTTGATAGCTCAGTCCTTTTCCTTTACCATATCTGTGCAGCTTAGGATTAAAATAAGTGGAAGGACGTCTTTTATCTGTGTGAGTCGCTCCTCTTCAAAACTCGCCCAAGCGTATACAATGAAGACGTATCAATGAACACAGGAATTTGATAAATTCAGGCCTGTGGATGTTATTACCCTGTATATCCTATGTGCATGATGTGATGATCACAATTTCGAGTGTTACCTTCAAATCTTGGTTTCAGAAAGGATGTACTAGATCTAGTACTTCCTTGGTTTAAAGAACGGATGATCCCAAATGACAAGAGGGTTGTATAGTGGACCTTAGATGAACACAAAGAGCGAAATCGTGATTAGCTTTAGAGGGTGGATTTTACGACGCTCTCCGTCCAAAACAGAGTAAAACGTAACCAGTCGTCTTTCTAAAATCTCCTTTTGTTCAATTACGTAACTTTGCCTTTTGTCAGCTGCAACCAAATTGCGGTCCCACTTCAATAGAGTCCTTGGGCACGCCCTAAGAATGCATTTGTTGCAAGAAGAAGTTTGTAAAAGGTATACTACGTTTCAGTGAGCAGCGCCTTACACTGTACAGTGTAGTAGTTCTACCCCCTTGTGTATCTGGGACAGGGTTTGGTCAGATCGCATTCCGACGATCTCCCAAACTTCAGCTTCCATAATTATCATCCTCCCGATGATAATGCCACCAGGGAGATATAATACTCTAATTTGATGAGTTAGGATACCTCTATATATGTTACCACAGAAATATACACAGCAAGGAGTATATTTCTTGATCTGAAGAGAGTCATTCTTGTTCGATATCTGACGGGGCGCGTCTGAGGGATTTTAAACCAATCATGGCGTTTGCGAAGATGGCGGCCGTGGTGATTGTATGTCTCCTGACGACTTTCATGGCTTCGATGACGTCGGCCGACACATCTTTCGGATTCCTCGTCGAACCAAGGGACACCACAGCTGTACAGGTAAGATAGCAGAGAAAGTGCATGTGGAGCTTGCTGATGTTGATTCCTACAAATATAAAAGTTTTACCAAAAAACAAACAAACAAAGAGACAAACCATGTTCATGATAACAAGACACGTGTATGTTGTATTTCTGTGCGCATATAAAGTTTCTTTCACACAAAAAAGCAGAAACAAAACACATAACAACTGTAAGCTCATACAATGTACAATGTAGGTATGATACTGGGGTACGTATGGACCTCTTACCACTTGTTATACAGATTCGTGTTCACTTTTGCACATTATTTGGGACTGCATAAGTGATTTTGCGCTCGTTATGATGTAGAATTATGAGTACCAATAATTCATAAATAAAGCGGGTTGAAATTAATCATAAACAACGCCTTTCCTGAAGACATATCGACAATGTCACCATACTTCATACAGCCGACTGCTCTGTCGTGTTCGCGAACATCACGAGAAAAAAAAAAAGTCAGTTTGAAGAGACGAGAGAGAAAAGGATCACATGAGATTGATATCACAGCGTACAGTGTGCGACGTGGCAAGTGTTTTTATAGATTAACCCTTAGAACGTGTCTTAGAACCCAGTAAAAAAGAGTGCATCTTTTATACCTATTTGTACCTATAAACTGACAACTTATACTTGCTATGCATTCATTCAGTGCTAGATTAGTATTGTTTCTTCATTAAGAAAGTGATACATACAATAAATTGTATGTACCCCACCCCACCTAAATTGGCCATACCACTTTATTCCTATCTACACACATAGTACCATGATAATCAACTTATTGATTGTAGGCATCTTCGGCAAGACAAGACCCTTGTTAGCTTACGACCTGATGTCATCCATTAAAACTGGCTGGATCTTATCCTATAGGAAAGGTATTCATAATAAATCAATCTAAATGTTCAGGTCATTAACTGGCAATACCACAACAGTTTTTTCCTATTTCACGGCCATGATATCAACTGTAATATTCGGACTTTGTATTCTCATGATACATGCATTATTGTTTGATTCACTCTTAAATTATACACATATAACTTGATTCGTACAGTGAAATTTATGGACGCATCCTTGTATTATCGTGATGTACAAATCCACGTAAAACTGCAGTTTAACATGGAAAGTAGCTTCGTACAAGTGAAAAGGCCAAGCCCACAGGATAATATAAAGTCGAAAAATAATATATAATAAACAAATGAACGCAAAAAGATAGAGTCAGTTTCCTTTCTAGATATTGCCTCATATTTCATGCACACAAAAATTTGTATCTTCAATGCGATGTGTAACTGTACACTGCGCATTTTTGTCCGTTATGACAGGTTGAATGACATTTGTGCGGAGAGTAGATTTCTGTTCACAAAACCTCGTCCTATTCACGCAATTATTTTGAGACCAAGAATGGTATAGTTTTGGTTGCGATTGGGCTTCAGATTTCCAACTTGCTTCGTGAGGTACATACTAAGTAACATGTCATGAATTATGAAAGAGCGTACAAGTTTAAAGGGGCTGTACAGTACTGGTTGAGGAGGAGATTCATGGTTTTTACATTCCTAAGTGAGATAATTAGAAACCTGTTATGAAATATGAAAGAGCATGTAATTTTAAGAAGGATTCAACATTTATTTGATGAAAATTGGTTTTCAAATGGCTGAGATATCCCAAAAAGTGATGATAATAAAAGACTACACGTACAATGTACATGCCCCAACTTTATTAGGATCTCTTTGTTTCACCTTGTTTTTAGATATCTCGACCACTTCAAAACCGATTTTCATCAAATAAACTTTTGATACCCCTTAGAATTGCATGCTCTTTGACATCTCATAGAGTGGTTTCTGAATATCTCGCAAAATGTTAAAAGCTAAATCCTCACCTCGACCAGAACTGTACACACCCTTTAAGAAGAATTCAAGGTTCATTTTATGAAAATTTGTTTTGAAGAGGCTGAGATATCTAGAAACAAAGCGGTCTTAATAAAAAGAAGGGATTCGATTTTTATTAGGAACCACTTCATTTTACTTTGTTTTCGAATATCCCATTTATTTCAAAACCAACTTACATCAAATAACATTTGAATACTTCGTAGAAATTGTAATACATGCTCTTTCATATTTCATAAATGGTTTCTAATCATCTCACTAAAAGTTAAAAACTGAATCCCCAATTCCAACAAAAAAACTGTACCATTCTTTAAAAGAGGAAGATCAGTGGAGTTGCGATGGTCATTGTGAGCAATCATTTTAGGCCAAATGAAATTCAAAGGTATTCTATGTGAACTGAATCTTACAGATATGAGCTCAGTAATTGTGGTCCTACACACTGTGTTTTATCTTTAATTGTTCACTTTTTACATGCAAACAAAGGGAAACATCCAGAAAGATTAAATGAAAAATGAGCAATAAAAATAAGATTCCATCTAGACACGACCGCAAGAACTCCGTATCGCTAAACCAATATAATCCTTTTTAATAATAATAATAATAATAATAATAATAATAATAATAATAATAATAATAATAATATATGATAATAATAATAATAATAATATTAATAATAGTGATAATAATAATAATAATAATAATAATAATAATAATAATAATAGTGGCTACTTGTATAGCTCACAGGTCCACTTTTCAGTGCTCATAGCGCTTAAAAAATGAAAAGATATCATACATATTCAAACATTTCAACAAAGAGGAAAATGGTAAACAAAAACAAATATATACCAAATAAAGAATACCACATAATATACCAATTAAAAATACAATACTTTTTCTTTGTTTTTTTATTAATATTATATATCTTTTTCATTCTTAGATGCAATCAGTCTCTAGTTTATGGATACTAGCTCATGTGTTAAGCTGGTCGGTTACAGTCGGTTTAACTTCGCACCTTTGATAATAGCCCGCATATCAGAGAATATGCTTGAATGTGGTTTGTCATTGTTTTTGAGGAGGTGTGCTTTTTTATATACATTATAATATATACATATAACACGGCGAAGTACCAGCACACTTTAGGCTGTACGAGTCAGGGGTAAACAGATTACTGCACGAGTACCCGTGATCAATGGGTATTTTCCACAGAATGGGAAACTTGGTGCTTGTAACAACGTCCAGCTTCTATTGTTAAACCTTTCAGCTACACCACCCCCATTGTGCGTTGCCGTTTGCATACCTATTCACTATATCACAACTTCAGTAAATGTTAGCGATACACGTACGTTTACGCGGCTGATAAAATAATGTCCTCCAATTTCTTGGCACAGCCCACATTGTACGGATAAAACCCCTTTCAGGCATTGTCAGGGTTCCCTTATCGTATAGACGTGATAAAGATAGGCCTAATATTCCGCTTGGCCATCCACTTTAAGTCGAAGCTTAATACAAGACGGATGCATTTTGGAATCCGTATATTTAGCACAATTCAAACTACTATTGAAAGCTACAGTGTTCTCTGTTTTAATATTATCATTGTTATTATCAATATCATCTTCTTCTTTTTTCCGACCAAGAAGTGTAAGTCGCAATATTGCACGCAGGAGCATGTACAGCATTGACATGATTAAGTAAGAGCAATATTCACCCGAGCATTTATTCCATGCAAGTATGCACAGTCACAGCGCATAAACATCACACGATATAAATTCATAACGATAGGAAATTGTGCTTGGCAGCAATTGCACCTGTCACAATTGATACACTATTTCCCATGAAATGTGAATACGTAAATAGATAAATAAATAAAAAAAAAAAATATATATATATAATTATATATATGTATATATATATAGAGAGAGAGAAATATGTAATATATACATGTGTGTGTGTGTGTGTGTGTGTGTAGTATATATATATATATATATATTGATACATATCTATAGATTTGTATATCTATATCATATTCCTCTCTTGCAGGGCGAAACGGTCACCCTCTACTGCTCGCTAAACCGCCTGGCGGACACGTTTATGTGGGTTCGAGACACGGTGGTCATCAGCCAATCTCTGCAGATTGTCGGGAACAATCCCGGCTCACGGTAAGCTTGTTGTTGCTGTTGTCGTTACTTAATGAAAAAGAAAAGAAAATATCTGGTTCTATCAGGGGTGCATTATTTGCCCCCCTCCCTCCCCCCCCCCCCCCACAAAAAAAAAAAAATCTGGCTTGGTACTCATATATGCTGCTCATGATTGACTTGAGTGAGGCATTTTTCTCTATCCCTAGTGGCAACAGATGATAATGTAGTCGAATAGTGCACTCACAGGCACACGCCCCACGCAATAAAATATGAATAAGTATAGATAGAGCGAATGTTGCACTATCTTAGAATACTTATCCACCAGTTAAAATCAAAGACGTTGGTGAATTAATCTTGCTGCAACATGACACACTTCAAATGATTTCTTTTTAACATACAGCACGTCTGTATTCATAAACAAAACAAATGCGTAGGTACATGTACAGAATATACTACGAACAAGGAGCATCACAGGAATGAATCATCTCAAACCGTTTAAGAGAAAAACAAGAATATGAAATGAAATGGGAGGGGAACTTTGCAGTGTCTGGAAGTACACTTTGAATATATTCATATACACACGTACATAACATATACAACGTATGTAGAGAGAGAGAGAGAGAGAGAGAGAGAGAGAGAATGAGAGTCATTATGCAACATATTCATATCTGACGACGCAATTCATAAATTACCTGATGTATACTCTAAAAATTATTTTCGTCATTTGTTTTTGTTTTGTAATATTCAGGTACTCCATTTTTTACGACGGAACCTCGTACAATCTCATCATCTCTGGCGTGGAACCGAACGATGTTGGTAACTATAAGTGCGTCGCTTTCTCTGACGGGACGGGAATCTTGTCTCGCTCCGCCGAACTGGAAGTTCACGCCGCCCCATCCGAAGAATACCCAACGATCACGAGTACGGTCACGGGTTTGATAGCAGTGGGCGAAACGATCGAGATCGTATGCGAGCTCGATGGCGGATATCCTATTCCGGAGATCGAGTTGATCAAGGACGATGAAGTTCTGGTAGTTGCATCTGGACGCCTCGTCTACGCGTGGGTTACAGACGGAAACGACGACGGGGCGGTGGTAGAGTGCCGCGCCAGGCATCCACTGTGGATGGACACGAGGTCATCGTTCGTGGGGCCATTCCGCCTGGTGGTCGACCCTCCGCAGGTTCTCCTTGCGCCCTCATTTGAAGAGGTTGAAGCAGGATCGGTGACGTCATTTATCTGTAGTGCATCTTCGGCGCCACGAGGCAGCTACCACTGGTTCATCAATGGCGTCGAACAGCACAGCGGCGAAGACATCGTCATTGATACCACGGCGTCGGCCAACATCCTTCGCCTCCGAGGATCCAGACAAAATGCTGGCGTCGTCCGATGCACAGTAAGGGCAGCTAATGGTGAGGCAACAGCAGAGGCGACCTTAGTGGTCATTGTTCACGACGAGTCAACTCGAGCCCCATCTTCATCTGCAAGGCCAGCTGTGGAAACTACCACATCGAGGGAAGTGGAGCCCACTGATGTGTCGCCTACCAAGACGTCAACCAAAGGTGTCGTAACTACGCCGACTCTGTTACCAGAGGAAACAGATTCCCCGTCCACCACCACCCCAGCGCCGGTACAGAGGGAGACCGGAACCCCCACTACACCATCGCCACCACTGAGGGGGACCAGTACGGCCACTACTCCGAGATTAAGGACCCACAATGGACAGGAAACGACTCAACAAACCGATGCAACAACAGCGACTGCAACCCAGCAGCAGCATGACACGTCTATGCCTTCGAGTGACAGCGTCGCAACAGAAGTCGCAGAACGCGAGTCAACCGAGACGGCGACCGAGGTGGACGCCACTGATCCCCCGGTCCGCGGTGCCTCCTCCTTCAACACCATCTTCGTGGCATCCGTCAGCACCATCGCCACCCTGATCGGCATCATCTTCATTGTCGCCATCGGAGCGTTCTGCGTCGTCACCGTACGAAGAGCCCGTCAGCAAGACCAGGCAGGCAGGAAGGGAGCGGAAGGCGACGGGAACGTCTACTTCCGCAGTCGTTACGTCAGCGTCATGCGCTCCTGGCTTTTCCCGGTTCATCGCGACACGCAAAAGACACTTACCTCTTTCGAGAACCCGTCCCCTGACGAGTCCCCGTACAATACCATCAACAGCAGGCGTTAGTATTTCTGCTCCAAAGCCTGCCTAGGTTGTGGTTGATTCACATCGTAATGTTAACGTGTGCTTGTACACCTCATAATAAACTACGTTATCCTTATTAAGCGACACCATTTTATAGAAGCAGTAAAATCTTACACTTGACATGACAGTAGTGGTCTTTATGTCATGATGTAAAAGAGATGAAAGGGGATTCCTCCATTTACCAAGTTATTGGAGCTCTAGCGTGTGTAATCGTCCCTATGTAATCTACGCATCTCTTCCCGTAAAGTTGATTGTTCATTTTAAGTATACGATTAATACCTGATGTATTCTCGCAGTACCAAGTAAAATAAGGGTACACTTTTAGGGTAGACTGCATAACATTCGACATTTAATAAGCCAATGTACACACACACATGTCCACTGTGTAGTTGAAAACCGGGGGTGCTTGTTGAATAGGCCGATGGCAAAGCTTTGATAAAAAATATAGACTTTCCCCAAATAGAAACAACTTTGAACGAGAACACATTTTAAGAGTTCTAGAGAGAGCAGATCTATAAATATCAATTCGAAAATCAATAAAATAAGACATGTATGTCCTTAGTTTATTCATAACAAATAAAGACACACGACTTTAATGCCCCGATTAGCTTCCGAAAGATGACGGAGTGATTAAAAAAAATGATGAAAGAAGAAGTCACGATTCCTTGCTCTCTCTAAAAAACAATTCATGTATGCGGGGATATGATTAGATCATAGCAAGGAAACAAAACGACATTTTTGGAACATTTCAAAACATACGCTGTGAAGTCATGGACTGAAATATGGAAAGCTGTCGCTTAGCAACCGAGCCCGTTAGAAGCTGGCTGAACTTCCTGTTATTGTGTGTGATTGTAAATAACCGCTACGGTATTACTCTGTATCACAATTCTCTTACCTTTCTAATTCCTACAACCAGTCTATTTTCCGACCTACAAAACAGATTAAAAAAAAAAAACGGACACACTTTTTTTGTATTTGCTTTTAATGGTTGAGAGAGATTAAAATAATTGTTTGCTTAACATACATTATACATGCATCTGACGGGTTATTTCAAAACTGACGAATTTTCGAAAGAGAATGGAGAATTGGATGCTTTGCTATTAGTAATGACCATCTATCTGAATGTACGTATACCCATTAATAAACAAATATACATGCATTTATGCATATATATATATATATATATATATATATATGCGTGTGTGTGTGTGTGTGTGTGTGTGTGTGTGCGTGTGTGTATGTTTATGTATGTATAACCGTGACAAATTATGACAAGGGATGTTGCAGGATGCCAGTTGAATTAGTTGTAAGCTTTTGACGCTTGGTATTCTTACAGCTTTATACTGTCTGCTTGACAAACCTGTATGTTGTTGTTATGGGTTGTGCTGTGGCTTCAACGAATTCAGCTGTCATCATGGGACAACCCTTGTCATTCGTCGTTTGTCACAATTGTCCCAAGGTGACGAAAATATACGAACCTTCGGATTAACGAACCTTATTTAGTTTTCGGATCATTTAAACAAACCTTCGGAATAACAAGCCTTATTTCGTTTGCGGATTAACGAACCTTCGGAATATGACCCTTATAACATTTTCGGATTAACGAACCTTTGGAATAACGAGCCTTCGGATTAAATAACCTTCGGAATAACGAACCTTCGGAATAACGAGCTGTAACCGTATCAGCATTATACCACTATGTACATATTACATACTTGTATAGGATTATCAGGCGGGGCATAACCTTTTCATTAGAACTAATTGGCCCGTTTGAGCCACTAAAATTCTTACATCTGAAATTGCCCCCCCCCCCCCCCAAAAAAAAAAAAGATATGCCGTGACCCAAAACAAAATCATGTCTATTATCCATTTCGAATCCTCGTTACCCAATCGGACCACCAAATTATACCACAATTACTACCATCATATTCTAGTGGCCCTAATTATCAAATTAATGAATTCTTAAAAGGATATATCTAGCTGCAGCAGAAATGTTGAATCATAACCTCTATTCAAAATCAACGATTCATAGAATGAAACAAGATATTACAAATGATCAGCATCAGATGCTTTCCACCAACTCACAATAAGGTCTAATTATTTATTTCAATAACATCATTTCATGCCACACGAAATATCTACCTATGCTCTTGATTTATTCAACACTCAAAGAAAGATAAGAGGTACTTAAATGAGTGGTGCATCACGTCCTGTGTTTTGTAACTGTCTGGTGTTTACTCATAGCGCCTGTACGACTATGTCGTCATATTTCCTAGCGAGACCAGCAACGATGGACTGGTAGTGTTCATACTATTACCCTGAAGTGTTAAATGATGTATTTTGCGTTTAATTCGTCTGTATAGCTCGGACGAGAATCTAAATGATATATTCTAGTCAGGAATTTGTAGTCTTAGATTTTGACCTCTCTACTGTCCAATGAATTAAATCCAAACGGCTGTTGTAGTCGTTGTATCCGTTTGAAGATTGCTTGGTACTGGACACTCCTAGTTAAAGTTAATTATGGCTGGACGGTGACAGTGTAAGCCACAGTTTAGTGACCTTTGAAACTTGACCTCTGAGCAGGTTGTCCAAAATGTTTACGGTACAGCAACGGCACCTCATGTAGCGAACTTGACTGAAGTTCTAGTTCTGGGCGAGTCGTGGAAATGATACACTTTTTTAAAGGAAACCCAAACCCAAAGAGCAAAGTGGATTGAGTGAAAGCAGCAACATTAGTAAAACACAATTATCAGTGAAAGTTTGAGGAACATCGGACAGTCAAAGTAAAAGTTATGATTTTTTAAAGTTTTGGTGTTGTAATGACTGGATAAGGAGACTACTATAGTTCATAACGTCACGTTCGGAAAACAATATTAAGAAAATATAAAGGGAATTCAAAAAAAAATCATTTTTCATGAAAATTACACATTCCTTCAACTTGATACTGACATTATGTTAAGGGTATACTATTATTCCCCCTGCTTTCTAAAAGCGGTTAGTCCTCTTTCATTACGCTAGAAAAGTGAAACCATGTTGAATTTTCTTCATATTTTCTTCATATTGTTGTCCGCACATTATGTCACAAACTCGAGTAGTCTCCTTATCCAGTGTTCCCAACACCAAAACTTTTAAAATTCATAACTTTTGCATCGATTGTCCGATTTTCCTCAAACTTTTACTGATGTGCTCTATTATATAATGTTGCTGCTCTAACTCAATCCACATTTCTCTTTGGAATTTGGTTTCCTTTAAACTACGAAAACGAGGATACCTTAATCAATCTTAGGAGACTAAAATGCGAGAAAATCCTTATCCGTTCAGTACTGACAGGGAAGCTGGCAAGATGTCAAACATTTAGAAAGGATTTTTAAATGAATTTAAAGATTGCCTTGAAAGAAAGAGTAAAATGTTGTAGACACAAGGGTAAACAATTGATTGAAATGGAATAAAAAAGGAAGTTTGAATTTGTGCGGTTATACTAATTTCTGCAATGCGGTTCTTTTTATTTTCTTTTGACCGTGTGCAACAAAAACAAAACCACCACCAACAACAACAACAACAAATGCTATAAACGTAAACATAATGTTGTTCCTGGATGAATGATTTCACTTGTCTGTTACAACTGCTAGATATAATAAATACTCGATAACTTTAATCAGTTGACTTTGAGCTCCAGTTTGACTTTGAGTTACATTTATCTATGATAAAGAAACGTAAAAATAAAATCAATCAATCAACCATATCAAAGTAATGATCGGTTGAATATACCAGGATTTGAGGCAGGGGCACATTGCATTTGAACAAAAAGAAAACTTAAATTTCAAAAATGTGTATAGGTGTAAACTATGAATAGCAAATTTTAGAGCAATGTTACAATCAACTCACTCATTTTCATGATTATTCATATTGACTGTAGAAGAAACTTATTTTCATGGAAATAAGAGAAGCTTCACAGTTTCATAACTTCGGTGCTTTCCATCCGAGTTTGATCATAATATATAATATTATGATTTACACTGTGGTTGTTTTCAGACAAATAGAATTGGACCGCAGTTTTCAACCTGGGCACTTATCAGCTTAGAGGTCGGTGTTGCCTGAGTGCGTATCGTTCGTGTTTGTGTGTGTGTGTGTGTGTGTGTGTGTGTGTGTGTGTGTGTGTGTGTGAGCTGTGTGAGAGAGTACATGTTATTCTTGTATCTGTGAGAGTGCACTGAATTCTTCCCTGACGTGACGGGTTAACGGGACTGTACAGTACTAGTTGAGGTGGGGATTCATGTTTTGAACAGTGAGATAATGAGAAACCTCTTATGAAATATGACAGAGCATGTAATTTTAAGAAGGATTTAACTTTTAATTGATGAAAATCGGTTTTCAAATGGCTGAGATATCAAAAAAAAAGAAAATAATAAAAGGCTAAAGGCCACGCCTTTTATTAGGATCTCTTTGTTTTATCTTGTTTTTGGATCTCTCAGCCATTTCAAAACCGATTTTCATCAAATAAACTTTTGATACCCCTCAGAATTGCATGCTCTTTGACATCTCATAGAGTTGTTTCTGAATATCTCGCAAAACGTTAAAAGCTAAATCCTCACCTCGACCAGAACTGTACACACCCTTTAACCATAATAGTCACACACATTTCGACCAGGTTTCGACACACGTTAACACCAAAAGAAATTGTTAATCTCTTTGCGCCACACCCACACACAGGCCCAAACGTAATATTAACACTCTAACACGCACTGGAGTACACCAGAGCGAAAGGGTTTACCCAAGTCGTACCGTCGAAGGTAGTCGCACCTGGGCAAATCGACAAAAGCAAGGAGAAGTTCCTAATTGATAAAACCAGATCAGGGCTATTTGCACTACCGCGCTCCGCCGTTGGAGAAAACATTATACCAGGCCTGTACATTTCCACTGTTGTCTTCAACTGAGGTAGTCATACAGTAAATACAATTTGGTAAGTACGTGCTAAATAGTATTATCTCGAATTCTTACCTCGTAATCTAATTTTGGTGCTATATTAGGGCCCGAAGAGGGATTCAATAAGTTCCCACCTCCCTGCTTACAGTTTTATCGTGGCAGACAGTGTTTCACGCGGTGATATCCGATGCTAGCAGCCGGGTGCGAAAGTAGCGTCCACTCGGCATCGTGAGCTGACCAGCGGTCATATTTATGGGCTCGCGTGGTGTTGTACACACAATATTAATAAACAGTATACCCCTACACGCGAGCCATCCATTATGACTGCCGGACGCACTTGACCGTTGGGCGGTGGTCAACCAACGATACACACGAGAAGCACCACAACCAGCAAACATTTCAAGCGTCACGCCAACCGCACCTATATGCACCTCGCTTACACTAGATAACATCGCATTAAATGAAAACCGCATTATAGTAACGATCAAGTGCCTGTTTCATGTTTTCTTGAAAGGTGTTTTCCTGACAAAATAGTTAATTTGTTACAAAAATCTTCTGGGATAGAACATCGTGTGCAGCAATAGTTCCTTAACGCACGCATGATGGGTAATCCGGGCTTCATATGAGCGTCCGCACACAGCAATACCAGCTTTTTAGATATTCACACAGAACAGCGTATTTTCTCTAATTCACCATCATTACCTTGATTACATTCGACATTTTGAAATTCAACCAGGATAATTATCTCTACTCCTGGCTTATCGTGCGCATACCCTATATACTGAAATTATCCACCCACCGCGTAAAATCAAGCAAGTTTCAAAGATGGAGGTCCAACTGGCTGTCATTACTTAACGTGCTGGGTTGTATGTTGTGAACGTGTTTGATGTATCATCTTCTTGGACACCCGATTTTGTTCTTCAGATGATGTAATTTAATCTGATTTTTTCTCGAAGCACGAGATAACGTAAGAATGGTTGGATCGATATAAAATCATATCCCATTGCTAAAAAGCCATGTCCATGTTGTTCACAGAGAAACGTCGGTAATGTAATCCAATCAATGCATAATGATTCTACTGGCCAATAAAGCCGCAATGAGTGAGGTGTGCCCAACCTCGAGGAAAAACAAACAAACAAGCAAACAAAAAATATAAGAATATCCCAAATTCCTTTTTCTCTTCTTCTTCGCGACATCCTTGACCTCATTTGATGATCGTGATGAGCTCAGGCAGTGGAATAAAAAAAAAGAAAACATGGTGCTTATCACTTTTCTGAGAAATGAAACTAAGTTATGGTGCAATTCTTCATAAATCATTATGTCAGATTAGTATCCACACGTGTATAGTCGAGTATAGTTTTGATTTTTATTTCAGCAATCTTTGCCCAATTTCTGTTCGTGCATCCTCGATCTTGACGATACCCCCTGGCCAATATACACCTCTCAGTATCTATAAGTAGAGATTGCGAAAAGTAAATTCGAATCAAAGGCATGCACGTCTCTTTGAGAGAGCGTGGCTGGTTATTATGTAATGAGACAGAAAAAGGTTGTTTCCTTGTCTATGAAGCAAGTCCAATTTGGCACGTATATAATAGTACTCGGTACTATATGAAATATTTTTGTAGTGGCGACATCGAACATGGTTTCAAAGGGAATAAGAATGCGGTGACTCCATCTCATGAGCCTTCGTGGTAAGATTACCACGCGATATGGAGAGTGGCTTCTGTTTCTCTTGAACCATGGAACAAATTTGCGCGAAAGTCGGGTCCGTACAAATAAACGACGTTTTTCCCAAATGTTTTTATGTATATATATATATATATATATATATATATATATATATATGTGTCTGTGTGTGTGTGTGTGTGTGTGTGCGTGTGTGTGTGTGTGTGTGTGTGTAAACCTAGGGTTAGGATTGCACGAAACAGGACTGCAAGGTGCCCACACGACTTTTAACACTCACTGCAATTGATAGCTTCCACATTGAACAAGTTGAATGTTACTTTAGATAACACCGTGATTTCTCACATACCGTCCAATCACATGCTCCTCTCTCTCTTTAATTTTCCCTAGCATCTGGAACTGAACTCCGCGCTGACCTTGATCTGTTTTTTTTTTCAACTCTTCGGCTTTTGCCGCATTTCAGACTTTGCACAGCTCTATACCGTATAGGACGTACTGTCTTCGTAAACAATAACATCGATGCGTCCGAAGTCAGCCATTGATTGGATGAACATGGTCACGTGACAATTGACCATGTTATTACGTAATGATCTCCAAGGGGGGAATATCCGTCTATGAGATTCGCGCTGAGAGTGGCACATTCATGTTAACACATTATTTACAAACGAGGGGAGCGGCGGCCGGGGTAGCAAAATGAGGGCACGTTCTTTTGTGTGCATTTCGCCATGAGTCGCAAAGACGGGGAAGAAGCTATAAAATACGGTTGTATAAAGCTGGTGTGTAAAATCATGTATAATTGTTGCAG
The DNA here is from genome assembly GCF_040938485.1 of Diadema antillarum. Lineage (NCBI taxonomy): Eukaryota > Metazoa > Echinodermata > Echinoidea > Diadematoida > Diadematidae > Diadema > Diadema antillarum. The sequence continues at coordinate 2,985,052 of NW_027270911.1, read as the reverse complement.
ACCATGCCAAATTCACTTACAATGAACGTTGGAGCTGAATCATTTAATCATTGCTCTAAAAGTGATTAGTGATATCTCTCACTGATTTATTATGCCCCCACTATGGTGTACGTGTGTAACCAACTTTAGTGACACAATAAGTATAATTCTTTTTCTGCAGACTTAATGTAAATACTGTACTGAGATTTAGATGCTATACGTACATGCACCCTGCCCCCGCTCAGTTTTAGCATGTTGCGTGTCGATACGTGAACTTGTTATGCATGATTATTATGGACTATACAGCTCCATATTTGTTTGGAGAATCTAGAGTGGTTATGCTAACCCGTCGCCTAGGCTTATTATAAATTTCATTTGATGTTTAGCGCCCTGGATGGGGCCATAAGGCATTCAGGACCTGGAAGCTGGAGCAGAACGTTTTAAAGGCTGTGGCTTGACTGAGAACTTGTTGCAGTTTCAGGGATCGTGAAGTTCTTCTCCGCTGTGGACAGCGTATGTGAGTGTTTACCGTATGAATCCCGTGTGTTGTGCTTGATGCATTGATATAAGTCGGAGCAAAGCTTGAACCGTGGAAACTCGATAAAAGAGATCTGATGTAACAAACTAATTTCTCCGATCCCAATGAATGTATTTCCTTTGTTTTGAATTGTTTATTGACAACTGATATAAAGGACAAAATTGTCTTGGTCCTATTAACCAAGGAGGTTTAAGAGTTGTAGTTCCAACAGGCTGTAATCATTCAAACAGTTGTCAGATTTCTATTGATGTACAAAATAATTTCACAGGTGCATTTGTGCTTTTGATGATCGATGTTCGAAGCCGCCTTCTCGCTGAACAATTTGAAGATTCAGTTTGAACGTTAACACAATACTGGCCATATTTTGCTTATTCATTTATTAAATGAAATGAAATTTCACTTAATGATAAAGCACGTAAAACAAAAGTCAACCCTGTGCAGAAATTTGTTAAAAAGTGTAAATCAGAGCTGTATCATGTGAAAATGTTTAAAACTGTACCATGCTGGAAAGCCGGTTTTATCACTTTTCCACTTAATTCCGACAAATAAAACTAGCACGGAATAATCTTCAAGTATAATTCTTTATTGATAGATATATCAGATTAGTGCCCGGGTATGCCCAGTCGAGTAATTTTCATCTTTATTTCGGCATTTTTTGCGCAATTTCTATTCGCACATCCCCGTGTCTGTACCACCTATCTTTTATAAGAAGGGATAGCGAAAAGTAATTACCATCACAAAGACATGTCTTCCTTAGAAAGTGGCTGGTGATTATGCAATGAGACACGAGTCAATTGTCTTACTATCTGCGTGGCAGATCCTGTTTGGCACATGCTTCAAATATTTTTGAGCGGCGGCATCGAACATCTAGTAAAAGAAATAAGACGGTTGTGACTTCCTTCTCTTGAACCTCCTTGGTCCTACAACATTGTCCTTGTCCGAAGGATCCCGTTACACTGAGTTTCAACTGTTATATATGAGTCCTGAGAGATTTCTTCAGCAAACAAATCGCCACCTTTTGAATGAATGACGTCCCAATGAGTTAAGTTCCTTTGTTTTGTATTGTTTATTAACTTCTGATATAACAAAATATCTGATATAAAGAAAAAAATTAATTGTCTTGGTCCCAAGGATCTCGATATTCTGAGTTTCCATTGTATAAGAGTGCTGCGAGATTTCTTACTGTTTCCTTGATTTAAGCACACAAATCGTCACGTTTTAACTCCAGATCATTTGGTATAATAGTAGCGGAATTTGCAGTCATTTTCACTGGTCTTCTGAACCATCACAGAATAGATTTGTCAAACAACACTTTTGGTTACATGAATAAAAACTATGGTCATACTTTTGTACCTCAAGTGAACAGCTTTTCATCCCGGGACATTTCTTGCTGGACGTGCCATCGTCGTTTGCAGGAATATGTGGTGTGACAGGTTTAGAGCATTGTTTACGTACACTCTCACCGCTCCGGTATGTTCCTCGTTTTTCCAGAGATTCACTACCAACCACACAGCATTGTAGCAAATGATATTCTGAGCATAATAATCAGAGGCATAAAATTACTCTGCTTGTGTGGCTTTTTGTAAAGCGAGCTGTAAACTTTGGAGTCCCCCCCCCCCCTCCCACTTTTTTTTTCATCTGCGAATGACAATTTTTCGTCATTGATCTTCGTTATGACGATAGCGGAATCCCTAGTCCGGAGGCGTGCCTTTACTGTCTAGGACACTGAGGTGGTTTGGTCAAGGAGGTGGGACTCTTCCTACCTCCCTGGTTTGGTAGATCAGAACTATCTTACACTCAAAGTGACATCCTCTTGGTTGTTGGGGTTTTTTGTCGTAATTTCAGACAGAGACACTCAATTAGAGACAGAATTGTAAACACATTCACTACAAAACACTTGCGTGTGTAAGAGAATGTTTTCCAGGAGAGTAAGGAAATATAAAACATTCAGTCATTTCTAATGACCCAGAGAAGTTACTCTCACACATGTCACAGCGCACCATGTTTTATCGCTGTTTTTGTTTTCTAATACCACATGTGCACATTATTCTACCACGTCCTTTGGGTAGAGACACCATGTTACGTCACGCAAGCAGCGTAGCTCGTCTGAGTCGGTCCTTCATCATGGGGAGACGCCACTGGGCGGGTGTGACGTCGTTCGGCAGCATCGGCGAAGGCAAACGAACGCTTCCGAGCAGCTCTCGGTCGGATTCGCGAAGCGTCTCCTCTGCCGAGTTTCCGCACATGACGAGGTCTCATATTGGTGCGCAAGTAAGTTGAAAGTGACACACACGACTATTATTTCTTGCACTACCAGCATCAAATCGTTTCAACCTGCACCAAGTAGGCCTAATTCATTACCATTGACGTCAAGACGACACGTCATCATCACAAATATTAAATCAATTTCCCATTGTATTCTCACCGCTGTCTGAACATATTTTATTGTTCCGCCCGTTCCTCTCTCCTTCTGCCTGGTATGTTTGGGTTTTTTTTTCTCTCTCTCCCTCTCTCTCTCGTCTCATCTTCTCTCCTTTCTTGCCGGAATTTTTGATTTGATCTAATTTAATTTAATCTAATCTATTCTTATTTTGTTTATTACACTTCCAAAAAAAATATAATCATAACATACGAATACACAATAACACAACATTAATTTGAAACAAGCAAATTGCGAACTGACATGCAATGTTATAAATTTCCTGACAATTACTGGAAGTAAGACGTAAGATACTGGAGGGCCTTCTAAAAAGCAGGGCTTGTAATTTGCAGTCCTCTCATAAAAGATATCTGATTACAAAACTACAACTAGGCTAAAGTCTTTCACAGATTCTCCTTCACGTTTCGGTGACATTTGATTTTTCGTTTGCAAACATGACGACTGTCAAATGGTTTCCTCTCCCATTGTTCATATCACTTATGTCGGCGTTGTTTGATTATAAAGCAAAGGAGGGCAATGGCAACCGTCTGTGCCACGTACTCGATGTGACAGCGCATCACAAAACCAACAACAAGTTGCACCCCTTGATTTTACGTGAGGACTAGCCAGGTGAACCTTCGGTTTTTCATATTTTCTGAACGAGCTATTCTTCTTCTATATTATACTTGAGTTTGGGGTCATAAAATGAATGGGAAAGTGTGTTTTCAGCAGTTTTTCTTCAACCCTTTTTTGTACAGTAGTGAGATCAGGTATGTCTCAGAGGCCCCTTTACATTTCTTGAAAATCTTCTGCACACTCTTCACTTTAAACTCTAATAACTTTTGAAGGGATATCGCTACTGCTTTGAAAGTTGGCATTGATAATGAACAGAAAGTGTTTAAAGAACATGGTCAATTTCAGCTTAATCTAATAATCCCTATATTGTTGTTGCTCCAGTGGTTAACATCCTGTTTTTTGTCTCATTCATCGCACAGCTAGCACGGTTTGGTAAAGATTAAGCGCTTGAATACACCCTTCTTCAGAGCCTCTTTTCTTGGTTCACACTTTCCAGAGTGTGTGCTTTCTTTCCAATTATTTAGATAGGTTAGAAGAGTCCATTTGGTTTGAGTTATACATCATTTTGAAGCTTAGAATCCGCTCTTTCAGAATCTGCCCTTAACTAAAAATCCATGTCTGTGGCGACTTTTTGTTGATGCAGGGTGATGCAGGGTCATCTATGATCTTTTCTGTTGGCACAGGCACAACCCATATTTTCCCGAAATGAGATGCATCGCCGAATCGAGGGACTTCGCGCCATCATGAGAGCCAACGACATTGGGGGCGTCCTTCTGACATCGATCCCGGCCATCAAGTACTTCTCGGACTATTTGGTGCACCAGTTCGGGCGGATATACGGCCTGGCTGTCACCATGGACAGAGTGGTCACCATCGCGAGTCTCGTTGACTGCGGGCAGGCGTGGCGACGTTCCCCCGTGAGTGACGACGTCGTGCTGTACACGGACTGGCAGCGCGGGAATTATTGGGCGGTGGTTCGTGAACAGCTGGGCGGCATTTCGGCAAAAATAGGCGCGGAGCTCGATCACATTTCGCACGCCAACAAACTGAAGGTACCGTCCATGATTCATGCCTGTTGATACTTTGATAATGGACTTGTATTGGTTGTCATATAAAGGAATCCAAAGTCGCCTCTTGCCATATATCGAGATCTTCATTAGATAGGAATCTATTACTATCTACACAATGTTGCGTTGGGTGCTTCATGTTGTATGTGACACCGTTTCTAACTGTCGTTGGCCTTTCAGCGTCCATTGTGATAGAGCTGCAAAGTTATTTGTATGGACTGCATGCCTATTCATGCAGAGCTTGCTTTCATCACTATTTGTTTGTGTGTTGGTGTCTTGTTATGTGCTCCTTTGCGTAGTGTTAAAAAAAGGGGGAATAAAGCCTGATTAGCGCTGATTCATTAGAATGTTTCTCTTTCGTTTTTGTTATATTTCACATTTCAGAAACAGAGGATATTTCGTACACATCAAAGTTGCAGTTTGGTCATGTATCAACTAAGCATGCTAAGGGTGTTCAACAATGTTATTCAGCGTTTGTAACTCCCATTCCCCCTCCCCTTCAACACTAAACTCCAAAGATATTAAAGCTCTGTCATACCCAATGTGCATTCTCTGTCGGTTTCTATAATTCTTCTTTTCATGTAATAACACAGCTTGGTGAGACTCTAGCAGCTAGCGAGATCGTCGACATCGGGGACGAGATTATGCACATGATGATTGTCAAATCCGACGAGGAGATTGCGCTGGCCATCCAGGGATCCCGTATCGCTGATATCGGTGGGAAAGCTGTTGTGGAAGCCAGCGTAGAGGGCGCTCCTGAGTATGCAATTCTCATGCACGCCACTAACACGATGGTTCACGAAATAGCGAAGTCCTATCCAGACTCTGAAATTTATGACAGTAAGTGAGGAGAAAGCATGTTTTATGTCCAAAATGTGGAAAATGAATAATGTTCAAGAACATTTTTACGCAACTGTCGCATATTTTTCTTCATGAAGATTTTTTTTTTCATGTTAAAATGCGACAGATCACCGTTGTTTCTATTCCATCGTGACATGCATACTACTGTAAAATTTGAATTAGAAACGTCCCACCTCTCTGATTTTCTATGGGTTTATGCCCGTAGATATTTGTCGTAATGTGTTTAAGTTGTCCACAATATAGGTACAAGAATATAAAACAGACAATACATTTGTTATCATAAAAGCTTACATGTGCGTTGACGTGTATCTTATGTTAAATCCATTAAAAAAATTTTTTTTGTTTTTGTTTTTTTTAACATCCATTTTCTGATTATAGACTTGAGTAGGTGAGCAAAAGATAAACGGACATTGATTTGTCCTTGTGGACTCTCAGTGGTGACTTCAAACAAAGAATTCTAATGTTTTTAACACTGAGATACCTACTGTTATGTCAATGAACGTTTTTCTTCAGCTTTTGGTTTTATCCAAACCGGTGCAATCAATACGGATGGCGCGCACAACGTTCCAACCACCCGCCGGCTGGAGAAGGGAGATATCATCAGCATGAACCTGTTCCCAATGATTGCTGGGTAGGACGTAGACGTCATCCTTTTTTGTTTTCACTTTTTTCGTCATTTCTGATATCATTGATGACAACACTTTTAATATCATTATTATCATTATGATCATGAAGACGATGATGAAGATGATGATGATGATGATGATAATGATAATGATGATGATGATGATGATGATTATCATTATCATCATCATCATCATCACAACCACCACCACCATCTTCTCTTCTTCTCTCGTGTCGCTACACTTTTCCCAGCCACTGCAGAACACAGGCTCTGGCACATGGGGTGTAATCGTGGAGATCATGTGATGTACAGGGTTGTGGTAGCAGGGTGCAGTTTAGTAGGTGTTCCATTGTCTGGGGAGCCTCCCCGCAGTCGCATTCTGTGGATCCATCATGGTTGTATCCCCATTTCTGCATCAGGGCTTTGCATCTCCCAACTCCAGTTCTAAGGCGATTCAGGCAGCGCCAATTTTGCCATGGCTCACTGGCACCTGTTGGGAGGGATTCCTTTGGCTCAAAAGAGAGGTTATGGGGTTTCTCCTGCAGATGTTTTGACCAGGCTTCTATCCTGCAGCTCTGGGGATTGCCATCCAGGGGTTGTACTGAGTGTAGAAAACTCTTCCTGGATTTTAGCCTTTTTGGTAGAGGAACATGCTGGAAAAGTGGATGGCGACTGTCATCTTCCTGTTTTGTGCGTTCCACTCTTGAAGATGCATCTCTTCTGACTGTAGGAGGGGCAATTCCACACAGCAGGTAGAGGTCATGAATTCGGGTAGGCTTGAGACAACCAGAGATGGCCCTACAAGCTGTATTTAGAACAGGGTCCAGCTTCTTGGCATGTGAGGAACGTCCCCAGACAGGGCATGCATATTCGGCTGCAGAGTAACACATGGCGAGGGCAGTGCTGCGGATGGTTCCTGGGTCTGTTCCCCACTTGGAGTTTGCCAGCTTTCTCAAGATGTTATTCCTGGCTCCCACCTTTGCCTTTGTCTTGCTGACATGGTCCTTGAAACTGAGAGTGCGGTCTAGAGTGACTCCTAGATACACTGGTTTGTCTATGTGTTCTAGTCTCTTGCCATACAAGTGGACCTTCAGTTTGCGGTTTGCATCACGACTCTTGAGATGGAAAGCACTGACTTGAGTCTTATCTGGATTTGCCCGAAGATGGTTTACAGCATAGTAGGTGGTCAGGCCCTCTAGTGCTTCACTTAGCGTTCTTTCGAGATCCAGAAATGACTGGGACTGAGAGGCTATACAAAGGTCGTCTGCATACAGGAAGCTCCTGACGTTCTGGTGGATGGGTTGATCATTTGTATAGATGTTGAACAAGAGTGGAGCAAGAACGCTGCCTTGCGGAAGCCCATTTTTCTGTCTGCTCCATCTGCTTCGATCTCCACTGAGATCAACAAAGAAGCGTCTGTTCTCCAGCATGTTTTGGATCAGAGAAATCAGGCTGGCATCATGTGTAATCTTGTACAGCTTCTGCACGAGTACTCTGTGGTTGACTGTATCGTAAGCTGCAGACAAGTCAACAAAAGCAGCACCAGTTATGAGTCCCTTCTCATAACCATCCTCAATGAATTGGGTTAGGTTAAGCAGTTGGCTTGTGCAGGACTTTCCAGGTCTGAAACCCGCTTGCTCATGGATCAGCTGCTGATCAATAATGGGTGCCATGCGATTCAGGAGTAGTCTCTCAAACAGTTTGTATGTATGACTGAGCAGAGAGATGGGTCGGAAATTCTTCGGGATGGCAGGATCTTTGCCAGGCTTCAGGATAGCCACAATCTTTGCCCGCCTCCATATCTTAGGTAGCTTGTTGGTTATCAGACAGCTGTTGAACAGGTCTAGAAGCCACTTGAGAGCCACTGGTCCTAGGTGTTTAACTTGTTCACACAGGATGTCATCAAGACCAGCTGCTTTGTTGTTTTTCATTGTCTTGATGCCAACAATTAGCTCGTTCATTGTGAAGGCTCTGGTGAGGTCAGAACATTCCTTGTTTTCTTCAGATGGCTTTGGTAGTTTAGTTCTCCGAGGATGATGGTTTGGGTTTCCCCGGCTATTCAAAAGGAGTTGATGAGCGACTTGATCTGCTGTGACTTCAGAGCGTGGTTGGGCTTTCGTGTAGTCATTTCCCAGCTTCCTAATTGTCTTCCACGCTTTTCTGCTACTGTGAGTCATATTGGTAGACTCGATCAATTCTTGCCAGCTCCTTCGCCTCTCTGACGACACTGCATCGATAAGACTTTCCCCAACTTCCAAAGTATCATTATCATCCTCATCACCACGTTCCCTTGGCAATATTGTTGAGTTGGTAATGTGCCTGACCTAATATCAAGAGACTTCGGTTCGAGGAGACACAATGAGACCAACTGAACAATGTGTTACGTTACCATGCCGTCTGCTGGTTTCTACATGGGACGTGGTGAAACTATAGTAGGGAAGATTATATGAAAAAGATGCTTACGTCCGGCGGAGAGTATGCAATTTTGCATGTAGGGGTATCTGGGGCGCTGATTTCAAAATTGCCGGATCCAAGAGAACTGACCACTTGGTCGGCCGCCATTTTGAATTCCAATATGGCTGCCATCACGAAACCTTTAAAGATCCCTTTCTTCAGTACTGAATGACACAGACAATTGAAATTTGATACATAAAAGCGTGGCAATGTGATGACTTCAATAACAGGTTAATTTGTCTTGTCTGACAAGCACGGCAGCCAATTTCAATTTTCCTATTTATGGTTGCTGAAAACGCTTTACAACATAATGTTCTCGGGCACTGGACTCTTATTTTTGCAATACATATTGTACTTATAAAGCTCGTTACTTATTCGTGAGGAAAATCTTGTTGACCGCGTCACGCACTCTTTCACCTGACCACAGGTATTATACCGCCCTAGAGCGTACAATGTTCTTCGATCACATTCCTTCGGACGAGCATCTACACTACTGGGAAGTGAACTGCGAGGTTCATCGCCGCGGGATGGCGCTGCTCAAGCCGGGCCTAAAATGCGGCGAAGTGTGCGAGGAGCTGAATGAGGTTTACCGAGAGAGAGGCGTCCCGCTTCACAACCGCAGATTCGGCTACGGCCACAGCATTGGGATCATGTGTCATTATTACGGCCGCGAACCAGGTGAGCTTGCCACAACATTCTCTGCTAGTAGGAACGTGGTGTTTTTAACCCGCAGGAACTGATTAAAAATTCAGCTCGAAGAAATGGCGTGTAAAGGAACAGTGGTAGGAGCCAGAAGAAAAACATTAAATCACCAGCAGGTTTAGCAAAACAATCGCATTCTCCCGCGGCTCACGTAATGCAGTAAACTTAATACATCGTTGCCGATACCATTACAGAGGATAATCGTCAAGGTTTGTGCGTGTGTGTGTGCGTGTGTTGTGTGTGTGTGCGCGCGCGCGTGCTTTTTTTTAATGCGATTCCAATTTGATCACTTGAATACGGATGACCAGGTATTGTTTAGTCACAGCATCCACCATGCAAGTCACTTAAAAAGGATCGGCCTGAGTGATAAATAGGTCCTACTGCTTTTATCCTGAAAGATTGAATTGAATCGAGATGAAATGAAATGGAAAGGTCACATACATTATAAAGGGGGGAAGATGGGAGATTTCTGATCAAGGGGACACAGATGGACGTTTCTCATAAAGTGATGAAAAAGCTCCCTATTGCGTGAGCTGCATCACCATCTGACAAACGAAGTGATAGAATAACTGTTTGAAGACAAAATGGCTTCCCACTTGCTCTTATCGTGCAGCTTTGGAGTTGCGAGAGTACAACGAAACCGTTCTCCGACCCGGGATGCTGGTTACCATGGAGCCGCATCTCACGATACCACACGGGCAGCCAGGAGACGGCGGCTACCGCGAGCACGATGTCATGCTAATCACCGAAGAGGGCGCTCGTTCTCTCACTGGATTCCCATTCGGACCTGAGCACAACGTCATAAAGCCATCTGAGTCGCCATCGTATACCTTCTCGTCCTGGAGTTAAGTGCCTGAAATAGTTTTACAGGTCCCCTTTTCGCCCCGAAGATGAGTTGTAGAAGCAGCCTTCTTACAAAACAGAGTATTACCTGATTCCGCTCCAGAAGCAGAACGTCGTGTTATTTCTTGATCACGCAGTGCGGCAATGGAAACGCGATTACGATATTGTTGTAATAGGCCCTCCATGACTATATTATGTATATCAATGTGGTTCAGTACCAGGTGCAAACGCCAAAATGTTGATATGACTGATTCTCGCCTAGTTTCTGCCAGTGTAAGGGCATTAGGGCAATGTACTGTTAGTCTTACAAGTATGCATTCGTTTCAGAGTAGGCCCTACATAAAATAGCCTCGCTGTTACCTATGGTATACTGTCCAACCGATATCTGCATCACAGTTCTGTTATTGACAACTCAGTTTTACATATAATCCAACAATTATCAGAGTTTGGCCTGCTTCAGAATTGAGATCAGAATTGGTGCGTATACTCTCTCTATATATATGGCTCGACACCATTGCTTGCCATCTTGCCCAGGGCAAGTAAAATTTTATGTCTGGCAAGTAAGAATATAAAAATGATGAAATTTACTGGCCCCAATATAATAGGCAAGAAAAGTTTCTTTTGAAAAATGAAGGAAATAAAAATGAAAAATCTTCGGCAAGGTGAGTCATTCATTTTGTCATGTGTAGAATTTGATTTGCATCAAACGTCAGTATTATCCGAAAAGGCGATCAATTGCAAATAATTGCTAATTTTGAAACAACCACTCTGATTGGCTCAGGGTCTGCCCTATTAAGAAGACATGCATGCAACAATGATTTTGATTGGCCAGTGACAATCAGTTGCAAGTTGCGTTTAAACGCAAAGTTTCTAGCAACGGGGCCCAGACAGCAAGAAACAGACAGCGCGACTGTTGTGTGTATAAAATGGGCAATTAACCCGTCCTGTACCAATGAGTCGAATGTGAACAAAATATCACACACATATCTGTGACCAGGAGGTTAATGTGGTACGCAAAAGGTTAAGGGCGGAGACAGTGCTGGGCTCTTACGGACGGCCTGAGGAGGAGCAATTGGAATACCAGGCCGTCCCGATACCAGAGAGCCAGGCCAAAGGCAGCTTACTGAGCTGAGAGAAAGTTAAAACTGTATACTTGACATTGAGATGATGACGATGCGAACATGTTGTGCTGAATGCAATCACGAAATTAACTTTCGGCTTATGTTGCCAACTCAACAACAGACAATGAAGGTAGTTGGGGATAAAAGGTTAGTGAAAGAAGTAAAGGGTATACTAGACTAGTAAGTAATCGATTTATCAAGGTTGCTGACTTTTGAAACATGTAATAAAAGTTCAACCAACTCATTCCATTATTCATGCGTCAATTTGTTGTCTGTCTGGTGATCAAAGAAGGTGTAAAGGATTGTCATCTTCCTCTTTCCCTTTGTATTTCTCTCCTACCTCTTACCACTATAGTGATTAGAATCTCGTCATAGAGTTTTAGATATTTCAGTAAAGAATAGAATAGACGAAATTGACAAAATACATAAAAGCTGAAAAATGAAATATCTTACACAATACACAAAATATCAAATGATTACAGTAATGAAGGATCGCTACACACAAAACACACACACACACACACACACACACACACACAACAAAACAAACAAACACACAGACAAAACAGGCACACCAACCAACCACAAACATCTCCTGCAGGGTTCTTATCAATCCCAAACTGACAAAAGTGAACACATTCATGACATTGCTTAAGGAATCTAATAATCATCAAAAAATCATAAAAATCAGAACAATGGCTCCATGCCTTTCAGCATGTAAAAGGGGTTGAGGTGAATGAGAAATCATTATTTGTGATGTGAATTCTCTTTAGACAGAAAAATGCAATATTTTGTGTAATTCAAGATGACTTTGACAAACAGAGCAATATATCTGAATATACAGAAGTGATGACATCATCTCACAATGTGTGTGTGTGTGTGTGTGTTTGTGTGAATGGGGTGCTGTTCGTTATTCCGAAGGTTCGCTATTCCGAAGGTTCATTATTCCGAAGGGTCGTTAATCCGAAACACGCAAATTCCCTATACCTGCAGGTTCGTTAATCCGAAAATTTGTGGCGTTATTCCGAAGGTTCGTTATTCCGAAGATTTTTTAATCCGAAAATGACATTCGGAACAATGAACCTTCGGAATAACGAATCTTAGGAATAAAGAGCCTTCGGAATAACGAACCTTCGGAATAACGAGCTGTAACCGTGTGAATGTACGTGTGTGACTAACATTTTCTTCGACTTGTGACACGGCTGAAGTAGTCAAACAATGGTATATATTGTTGCTATTGCATAGATGTTCGAATTTTTTGTGACATTTTTATGTGCAGACTATGAATGCCACAAGGTTTTTAATATATACATTGTAATAGGCGGTCACGATAAAGCATTGATTCATTAAGATCTGTACAGAATTGTCTGGCACTAACTTATACCATTTCAAATTCATGAATTTCTTCCGTCGAGATGTTTTCACGAAATTAACTTTCGGCTTATGTTGCCAACTCAACCCTTATTTATTTACGTCGATGTAGGGCAATTTGTCAATCAGTTGCAATTATACCATTTCGTTGTTCAACGTGATTTATTAATGTTAACCACCCACTTAGAACAACGTAATTAATTGATATGTGTCTGTGAAATATGCATTGCTAATGCTTCGAAGACCCTCAACAACATATGATTCCGCCAATTAATTCAGATTTTTACGTTACAGTATTTCCAATACACCTTCGATCTGTACAGATCTATGAATGCTTTCAGCACCAGTATTGGGCTGCAGCTACCTTCGCGTCTTCTTTGTTTTGAACATTGCATACAATCCTCATGTTATGTACATGTATGTATGTATGTTTGTTTGCTTGCTTGTTTTTTTTTTTTTTTTTTTTGTCTGAAAGAAGTGTGCTGAAGATAAACCTATCAGTGTCGTCTTCCCTGTTATTTTCAATCTATGTAAAAGGGAAGACAAACTTTCCAAAACTTTGCGAACTATTGCACACTGCTATCATCTATCCGAAACTGCATAGAAGTCATTATGTAATAATTATGCTTTAACGCAAAATTGCACCCGTAAATATGCTGCCAATGATATCGTGTCACAAGTAAAGGTGCAAAGTTGAACCTTTTATTTCTTAGAGTGTACTCCTTCGCACTGCGGGTGCTGTTCGTTATTCCGAAGGTTCGTTAATCCGGAGGTTCGTTAATCCGAAACACACAAATTCCCTATACCCATAGGTTCGTTAATCCGAAAATGAAAAGGGGTTCGTTAATCCGAACATTTGTGGCGTTATTCCGAAGGTTCATTAATCCGAAAATGAAATAGGGTTCGCTATTCCGAAGGTTCGTTAATCCGAAAATGAAATAGGGTTCGTTATTCAGAAGGTTCGTTGATCCGAAAATGAACACGTTAGGGTCCGTAACGAACCTTCGGAATAACGAGCTTTGTTTCATTTTCGGATTAACGAACCTTCGGGATACCGAACCTTATTTCATTTTCGGATTGATGAACCTTCGGAATAACAAACCTTATCACATTTTCGGATTAACGAACCTTCGGAATAACGAACCTTCGGACTGAAGAACCTTCGGAATAACGAACCTTCGGAATAACGTACCTTCGGACTAAAGAACCTTCGGAATAACGAACGAACTGTAACCCGGACTGCATGTGTGATCGTTGCAACTAAATACTCAGTGGCGGATCCAGGCGGGGCGCACCCTCTAATTTTTGTTAAAACAAAAGAAATAAAAAGAAAAAATGGGCGGGGGGGGGGGGGAGGAGCGTGCGCCCCCTTTTTGTAAAGGAGCCCCACTTTACGAAATTCTTGGATCCGCCCCTGAATATTCCTCCTTCTAGGTGATTTATACGATCACGTGACACACATGAACTCTAGGAAAGTGTATTCTATTCCAGTATCATCCTAAAAATGGGCAAAATATTCACAGTGAGGTAGATAATCTGATTCATTTTGAAAGATAACTGCAACAACAACAACAGCAAACACAAACAAACAAAAACGAACGAACTATGAAAGAATGGCAATCATTGAATACAGAAAATTGGTACAGCATGTCAACTTCCGAAAACCTGTAATGTAAGCCTACTAGTAAGCGTTTTTTTTTAATCTAAAACTTACAGCTCGCATTTGTTCGAAGTATAGCAAAACAATGTGGAAATCACGTTTTTTTAAATGATTTTTTTAAGATAAAAGCTTCATCTGATGAGACACGTCGTAAACTAAATCATTATAATTATGATTGATAGGTCTACATTATACCCATGTTGGGACCCTTAACGAAAAACGTTTAATCCTTCTGAGTGTAGAGAATTGTTGGGAAGGTATTGTGCACCATATCATGGTTGAACCGTGTCAAATACGGCCCTCTATCTGTATAATGTTTGAATTTGTTTGTAAATAGTCAATTCTTCGCCCTTATCACAATGCAAACGAATTCTTCCTAGATGGGAGTCGACCCACTCAAACAAAAAACCAATGCAGGTTAATTCCAAGCCTAATTGGTGTCATAAGATAGCAGTCAATCATTGAGCAAATCCCATTATCATGTAAACAAATGGTCACTCATTTTATTTTATTTTCCTACGTCGCTTATTCACCTCCGCTCCATTCATTCCAACGTTAATACGTCATCAAAGCTCGACCAGTATTGCTGGTTGGATTTTGAAAGGCGAGGAGAATATCAGTCGGCAAGGCCAAGGTCTCTGACGTCATCCCATTTTTCCCGCCCTTCCTGCGGTTACAGGTTCAATAGGACTGACCTGATAAGAGAGAACTATACACTTGAGCCCTGTTTCATACACTCGAGAAAGTACGATAGGCCCATCTTCGTCCAGCGCGAAGGAATGCATGGGAACGTTATGTGTGTGGATCATGCTGTAGTTGAACTTGTGTGATTCCTGTGTGTATATGTGCGCGCGCGTCTGTGTGCTACTACACGACATGTGTACACGTTTGTGATGTGTGTGTGTGTGTGTGTGAAATAATGATCGGTGTGTAGCTGTTACGTCATTCGTGCGAACGTTGCACGGACGCACGCGCGAATGCACGAGAGAACACGGAATTTTAGGTCACTGAATTGAAACAGGACTGGCAACTTGTCAACAAGTCTACGCTCGGAAGGAGGTTCTCCTTAATGAATGCTAGTTTCGTTTCCTTGGCAACATTCTAGCTCCCACAGGTCCTAATTAATTCTTAGTCCTTTTTTACTTTATTTTTGTGTTTTTTGCTAGTTCGGGAAAAAAGCAGTGTATTCATAACGGTCAAAAATATCGCTGCCTATCTGGCAGACTGTCTTGCTGACTATTTCAATTGCTGCTCAATTTCAATTTCAAGTATATTCTTTTGACATCTTTGTTTCAACGTGTGTCTTTTTCCCCCAAGCGCTCTAAATTACCAGCCCTTTACCACTACAAAATCACCCTGCCAAACGGAGTTTTCGGCAGATTTTCGCAATTTCTATTTCATATTGACAGTTTTCAAGCAGTCAAGCCACCATTTCTTTAGAACTTGAGAAATTAAACACTTTCTTTTAAAAAGAGAGAAGCATGTTTTCGAGCCATTGCTTGAGTTACAGGCTCATAATCATGGAAATCCTATGTTCCTATAATGTAAATAGTACTGAAATCCTTTCCTTTACTTTTGTGCAATACTGTAGAAAATGCTTCTTATTCTTGCTCCAAGGAGCAATAATGATTTCTTATTTGTGCGTCGACCATGGCAAACCGCTCTACTAATTTGATTTTGATATGAGGGTTCCTGCGTGCAGGTAATAAAGAAGAGATCCTAACGTCATAGCAGGCTTAGCACTCAACTCACATCGCGATCCTGTGCAATGTAGCATCCTCAGTTCCCCCAGTTTCAGTACCACAGAACTCTTACACATAGAAGAATCATACCCATTCACAACCCGCTGAGCTCGGTGTCGCCACCGCGCACCCCGGATGCGACGCCTCAGTGCACACGCCGCCATGTTGCTTAGCGGTACCTCCGCAGCTCCTCGCGAGTACGGTACGGTCAACTCACTGATCGGACAGTATGACAGCCGCTATAGCCCTTGATATTTACTTGAACTTGTAAACTGTCAAACTGGTACTTCTCAATCCAGCGTTGACCACAGATTCATGTACTCATTTATGTTATTTATTTCACACTCTTCCCTGAAAGTTGACTGTATTGAAACAGGTGTTTTTTCCCCTTTCGGATAGATCTATTTGACTTCGGAGACGTGATCTGCTTTGGTATAAAATAATCTAAGACGCGCGCCTGTCCTTGTCTGTGTCCTGCCATTTTTCTGATACCCCTCTCACCCCTATGTCTTGCATTTTTTCCCCTCCAATGATATTATAAGAAGATGTGTGTTCGTGCTTTTGATTTTTCTCCCATTAAACAGGTCAAATTAAATTTCCAGTCAGTCCAGTTGTAAAAATCAGTGATTTGTGGATATGATCATGTAATACATCTTCCCCATCTGACACTCGTTCAACATATGAGAAATTTGGAAGACAACATCACCTTAATTATCTATATTCCTGCTGTTATCATTATCATTAGTAGTGTGTAGTACAATGTAGTTACCACTATTGCACATATTGGTATAGGAAGCAATATGCCTATAGGCATGTATACACTGTATATCTGTATACATGAATAAAACAGAAATCGAGTTCATGCTAATCACCAACAATTTATTTCACCACACCAATTTTTGAGCGATTTGCAACAACACTTGAGAAAGAGCGAATCGCTCAAATATTTGTGTGCTGTAAATAAATTGTTGGTGATCAACATGAAATTGGTTTCTGTTTTACTTTCGATATCATGATATTGCTGCACCAACATGTAGACTACCTGGTACTCAATCAATATATATATATATATATATATATATATATATATATATATATATAATTATCTATGTATATATATATATATATATATACATAATATATATATATATATATATATATATATATATATGTATTCACACACTCACACACACACATTACAAGCATAACTCCTTTCAAGATTGTCTTCCACAAAAAACAGAAAGTTAAGTTGGACAGAGTTATTTTCCTGATTTTTTACAATTTATTTGACATTCATCAAGGTCAAAGTTGATTGCTGAGAATCAACCACAGTAAAGTGATATACCATTTGCTTGAAGTACACGTACCATTATCATACCTAATACGGCGGCTATAATCACAGGCAGTACATGCGTCAGGAACATATTATGCAAATGATAGGCAAGACCACCAGTGTCGCAAATTTGTGACAACTATTGTAATCACAAAATCAAATGCATATACATCTATAATGGACATGCAATAGGGCAACAACATAAAATTCATGAATAATGAACACTGTCTGGCAAGATTATATAAGGCAATACATCAATATAGTGCACAATTTCACTTGCCCTTGATAGCTTCAAGCGTGATTCAAAAAGAAAATCCTAATGAGTGTAAAAACACACTATGGTATAGTATGAAAACATATTGTGTTGATCCGCATGCACTATGGCAATATAAATCTACGAATTATGAACACTGAAAAGAACACCAAAGGCATTCCTGGCAACAGTATTAAAGGCAATACATTTGTAAATGTAAGATTTCACTCGTACTTAGCTCAGCATGATTCAAGATTAAATCCTTAGTAATGAGTTTAACAAACACTATCCCATACACTGTGTAGTATGAAAACATAATTTGGTAGCAACATGTAAGCAAAACAAGTATCACAGATATACAACAAATGTTGTATATCGCGAAAGCAAATGCCTGTATAATCAACTATCATGCAATATAGCAACAACATAAAATCCATAAAGAATGAACACTGTCGGGCAAGAATATCAAATGCATTCTTGGCATAACAATATCAACTAAAGGCAATACATGAACATCTGTATAATGCAAGATTTCACACGCACCCATTTGCTTCAAACGAAATTCAAGGTGAAATCTAAAGAGTGTGAAAACATACTACACTGCATCTCAAAGTATGTACATGTAGGCAAAACAAGTGTCACAAATAAGACAACTACATGTATTGTATAGAATCTATCATGAAAGCAAATGCATGTACAATCACTTAGCATACAATATGGCAGCAAAATAAAACCATGAATAATGGACACTGGCAAGAATATTAAAAAAAAATACCAAAGGCAATACTGTATAATCCAAGATTTCACTTGCACTTGTTCGCTTCAAGCACAATTCAAAATGAAATCCTTATGAGTGTGAAAACATACTATATGTATAGTACGAAATGTTAACGTGGCCACAATATGTAGGCAAGACAAGTCTCGCAAATACATGTATGACAAATATTGCATATTGCGAAAGCAATGTCCTGGGGTTACTTTAATACTAGAGTACACAGTCAGTCTAGACAATCTAGTATCTAAACGACCATAGTGTTGTCACTGACACTGACACTGGCCCACCACTGGTACTGTGACTTTAACTACCTAGACAAGAATAAATCTACGTGTAAAGTTTACACCTAAGCTCAAATTTACATAAATTTACACTTTTTTCATGTACAAAGCTGTTTGCCCCAACTCACAACGTACAGAGTGTAATATAGCCCCAGGGCCTAAATTAGGCCTAGATCTAACTGATCTTTTTTATTTTGCATAGTAGTTGGTGGTAAACAGATATGTCGACGGCAAACACAAAATCCAGTGTCTGGGACTACCTTTGCTACTGCGCTCACAAGAAAGCCAACATACGACCGATCCGCCTAATTGTAACGTTACTTGGGGAATTACTACTTCTTATTCTCATCATGGCTTGGTGTCAAACTTACCTGTTTCCAAATCCTTTTTTCAAGTGATTTGTGCAGTTTACAGCCGCACAATATGGCATTTTAATGCCTCGCTCACGGTCTCGGAACGTCAGAAAAACACGGTACAACATGCAGTCACTGTATGTGGATAGCGTCTGCTGGGATTTGCACGCAAAAAAGTTCCGCTAAGCAAAATGGCGGACGTCACGTGACAATGAGTCGAGCGACGGCGACAAAACGGGTGGCGAGTGATTCTTCTATGTGTAAGAGTTCTGTGTTCAGTACCACTGATCTGTTCAATGCACGGCCAAGGTTGAATTTCGCTGCCCGCGATGTTGTCAGAATGCACCCGTATCGAGCGTGTTACGCTCTCTACAATTCCAAGCGAAATCGTGTTCCATTGTGTAGTCGGATATTGCGTGACAAGGTTGACACAGATTTCAGAAGGTCCTCGCATAGGTATACCGTGTCACATGAACGCATATCTAGGGCGAGGGTCAGTGTGTGAGTCATAGCACACTATTTTGCCATATTTTGTCGGATCTTTCAAATTATCTAACGCCACATGCGGCAATCTTCGTGGATGAAGAGATCTCCAGTGTCGAAGGCTTTGGATGTGACCTGACCTGCTTCGTTCACCCATGGATGGCGTAGGCACTGAATTGAGTATAAAGGCAAACAAACTCCTGGCATATTATCGTCATGTGTTCTCACAGTAAAGGCACCTATTATCATCAGCAACATAATATATCATGCCAAATTAGTGAAAACTGCTGGTATATTCATGACCGACGTTAAGAAAATTCTAATGAGATGCTTTTCCATTTGGCCTGCTAAGATTGACAAAAAAAAAATGAATAAAGAAGAAGAAAGGACTGTTGAAGTAAACTGATATGTTGCAGAGATATAAAATATTCTGGACTAGATGTAGGTACTCTCTAAAAAAGATCGAGTGAAAACATTCACTCTTAAAAGAGTAAAATATTCTGGACTAGATGTAGGTACTCTCTAAAAAAGATCGAGTGAAAATATTCACTCTTAAAAGAGTGAATACAAAAAAGAGTGAATTTAGAGTGAAACTGGAGTGAATTTTGAGTGAAAATGTTCGTTTTCACTCGTTTTGGAGTGACCTCAGGGATCACTCCAAAATCTTCGAGTGATCCTTGAGGTCACTCCAAATTGAGTGAAAATGAACATTTTCACTCATAATTCACTCCAATTTCACTCTAAATTGTATAAACTAAATCATTACGGCATTCGTGGAAAGGCCTTGGAGTGGTTCAGAAGTTATCTTACCGGTCGATCTCAATTTGTTTCCGTAAATAATCATGAATCTGATATAAACTCGATTTGTTGTGGTGTTCCACAGGGCTCCCTCTTAGGTCCTCTTTTATTCATTTTATACATCAATGACTTCCGTAGCTCATCCTCTCTGCTGTCTTTTCTTCTGTTCGCAGATGATACAAGTCTCTTTTATTCTCACTCAGATCCTTATGTTTTGCTCGATTCTCTGAATAATGAACTTAAGTTGGTGTTTGAGTGGATTCAGGCAAATAAATTGTCGCTTAACATAAACAAGACCAATTATTTGGTTTTCAGTAACACAATAAAATCTCTTCCAGGTTTAGTTTTAATGAACGGTTTACAGTTAAATCAAATAGATTCAACAAAATTTTTAGGTATCTATATTGACAGTAACCTTTCATGGAAGGTACATGTTGATTATTTATGTAAATTGTTGTGCAAGAATGTTGGAATTATTCACAAACTGAAATATCTCTTCCCAAAGCCAATATTGCATTCTCTTTATACAACTTTATTATTACCTTACTTGAATTACGGAATATTAGCCTGGGGGAATTGCTCAAAGACTAAAATTGATTCGTTATTTTTGGTTCAGAAAAAGGCCTTGCGGATTATAAATCGAGCACAATTTTTTTATCACACTGATGAATTGTTTGTTTCAAGTAAATTGTTAAAAATTTCTGATTTGTATTTATATCATGTTGGAATTTTCATGTATAAGTTGAATACTGGCGACCTTCCTAGTATATTTTCCTCAATGTTTGTGAAAAACAGTGATATTCATACTTACCTTACAAGACACAGTGAATCCTATCATTTTTCCCCTGTTCGTACAGTTTTAGCCCTTAAGACAATTACATCTACCGGCCCTTCTTTCTGGAATGAGTTAGATTCGGTTCGGTTGCACTCAAGTTCTTTAAGCTCCTTTAAGAAAAATCTCAAAGATAATTTTCTAAAATCCTATGTGTAATCATTTTGCCGTAATCGCTTCAATTTTTTTTTTTGCATATACTCAAATGATGCCTCGCTCGGATGATCTCACCAGTTTGATTAACTTGCTACTTTTCTAAGCATTTATATCATAAGTTAATCATAAACATTATATACTATACTTTGTACATCCCGTAAACATTGTAGTATTCTCGATATTTTGAATTTTGCATGTTACGTCACTTCTGACTTTGATATACTGTACTAAAACCCTATGTTATATTTTTGGAACCCACATCCTACAAGCTCTGCTTTTTAGTGGGTTCCTCATATTACACGTTAATTATATGTCCTTATACATTTGTGCATTATTGGTTGAAACTGACCATTGTGTGAAAAAACATTCCTGCTTCAAATCAAATGGAATATAAAACTTGTACGAAATGTGGAATATGGAACATGAATATAAAAAAAAAAATCACTCTTTTTTGTATTCACTCTTTTAAGAGTGAATATTTTCACTCGATTTTTTTTAGAGAGTACTTATACTGACAACGGTAGAAGTAGCTATACTAATATGCTTAAAGGCATAACTTACCATTTGCAGATGAAACAAAAACCCAGCATTAGTGCATTAAAATAGTTCTAAAATGTGAGTTAGGGATAGAAATAACCACTGTAAATTTTTTGATCAGTAAAATCGATGTTTAATGTATTGTTAAATGTGCAAAATGTGAACATTAGTTATGATAAAAATGTTTCTAGACTAAACCGTCTACAGTTATGGTTTATTAAGAAAATACATATATCTCTTTATATTTTAGGCTTTATTGCGAAAATCTTATATGATCGGATTTTTGTGGCACAACAGACCTACACATATGCATCAAATGTGATATCTTGAACATTTTTTAAATCAGTGCTCCCAAAGATAAACTGGACCTTTAAGTGGTAGAAGTGGTGGTGGAAAATGTAGTAGCAGTGTGTAGCAGGCCTATAGATCAAAGATTTAGACCCTATCCTCTGGCGATTACTTAAAACAGATTCACATGATTATATTTTAGACTTTTTAAAAAATGCTGGCATGTTGACGCTTCATGATATATTATTTGGAAAAAAATCCGTCCCTTTTTATGACATTTTCCAAATAGTACACTACTTGTGAAATGATGTCACAGACCAATAGTGACATCACAAAGCACTTGGGACATCGCGCGCTGTTTCGTATTCGGTCACTTTGTGAATTTAATGTCACAAAACAATATTGTTACATCAAAAAGCAATTCTGACAATTCTGAGATTCACACGATTATAATCCATGTATTTTCGACTATTTGAAAATGTTGCCATGTTTGACGCTTCATGATATTTTATTTGGAAAATGACGTCACTTTTTATGAAGTTTTTCAAATAGTCCACTAGTATTCGTGAAATAATGTCACAGAGCAATGGTGACATCACAAAGCACTTTTGACATCGCGCACTGATTCGTACGGTCACTTTGTGAAATATCACAAAGCATTTATTGTGACATCACAAAGCAATTCTGATATCGCGCGCTGCTTCGCACGGTCACTGTATGATCCCTCCACTAACATGGCGTCCACCCTAGGACTTTTGTTTTTAATGTTTTGTCCTTCTTTTGTTTATATTTTTGATCCAAACTAAAAAAAAATACTCTGCTTAAAAAAAAAATGCTTAATTTTGAGTTTTTGGATGAAGGGGTGGAGCAGTTTCAATTGGGATGGGGCTTGAGGTTTCCAACATTCTTTGATGATGATTATTTGAGATGAGAAAAATCTTATGAAATATGAAAGAGCATGATATATAATTATAAGAGGAATTTAAAGTTTATTTGATGAAAATTGATTTTAAAATAGCTGAGATATCCAAAACAAAGCAATCCTGATAAAAGGTGAGACCCACCATTTATTAGGATGACTTGTTTTACTTTGTTTTCGGATATCTCAGCCATTTCAAAACAAATTTTCATCAAAAAAAGTTTGAATTCCTCTTAGAATTATATGCTCTTTAACATTTCATAAGGTGGTTTCTAACTATACTTGCAAAAAGCTAAAAGCTGAATTCTCACCTCAGCCAATACTATACCATGCCTTTATACGTTTTGACTTCGGTATTCACTGAGGGACTCAGCCCCTCAGTGAATAGTATACTACAGGTATTTTCGAGTCATCGCTGTCCATATATACTTTTAACCAGAAACTCTCACGGCTAAGTATTGTATACAGGGAGGCCGTAGTATAGTATTAGTATCTAAGTATAGGTAAATGTATAGTAGCAGTAAGTAGATGTATGGACTGGAAAGAGCCATCATCTACCGGGATTCTGGAAGACGGGTCGGAGACGTTGCTTAGCAACAAGTCTTGAAGAATGTGTAGCATCCGCCACTCTGTCGCATCCGCGCCCGTCACTTTGACTGGATGCGTGCAGCGAGACACACAAGGTCTTGGCATAGGCCCTTTATGATTTTGGTACACTGCTACGACGGCTTGCACTACTATTACAACTACTACTGATTATGACGGTAATAACTATGAATCAAATCATTAAAGTTATAATCATTATCATCATTATATAAGTGATGATGATTGATGATTTATATCAATATTGGTATCATCATTATAGTTTATACCATTATCATTATTATTATAATATCATTTTGCCCATATCACTCATTACCATTATGATTGTTATCGTCGTCATCATCACGAAACAAGAAAAATCATGTTTTTGTTATCATTATTATCATGATTATTATCCTTATCCGCATTTTGAGGAGGGTGAGTGAACTGTCATCTCCGTAGAGGGTAACGATTTGCCCTCGTAAACATCTTCATGTTTTTTCATCTTTGCGCATTCCAAAAGTACATCCGTTACATCAAAAAGTCGGTCGTCAAAACAGCCCTCATTGATAAGTTGGGATAAAAGAAGAGATTACTATAGAGAAAAAGGGAAGAAATTATAGAAGAGGGAGAGAGAGAGAGAGGGAGAGAGAAAGAGAGAGAGAGAGAGGCATAAAAAGGAGGAAACTGAAGGGGAATTTTATGAAGACGGGAAAGTCAATGGGCAAGGGAAATCGTAATAGGAATTTGGGTTAAGTTCGAGGCCGCGAACCCCTGACCCCGCATTACACTTACGCCTTTCCTTGAGCGGTCAATTTCTGGGAAATCAAATATAAGCCCTATAAAGATGAACGAGAGTAATACCACCTCGATGATAATATTCTGGCTTGGAGTGACCAGGCGTGGGTATCCAGGTCACATTAGTCTTTGTTTTCAGACCCACCTACTGAAGAATACCTCATAATTATACCGTTACAATAACAGAAAATCTCGCTGGTGGCAGAGGTTTGAGTACAACTCGCATGCGATTCTCGCATTTCTCCCCTAATCGCATGAAGAAAAAAAATCGCATTATATGACATTCACGCTAAGCGAGAAACTAACTACATGCCGTAAGATAATGGCAACATTCTTGCTACGATGAAACTGCAAAGATTTGCTCTTTGCAAATATCAAGATAACATTGATACTGCCACGTTCCCGTCTCCGGAATAGTCCGGAGTTAACATTCGTAGCATTCAATATTTTCCAAAAACATGTTATGATTTAAATCTTCAACTCAAGCGAGGAAACACATCTGACCAACAGTAACCATGCATGATTGGCAACATTTTATTAGGACCCGGTGATCCGAGTATCCTCTCGATGAATTATTGTTTGTTACTATTCAAACTAATTTTTTTTTTCCCATGCATCAATGTCACAAGTAACTCGTGTATTATTTTCCACTCTGAAACAGACATGAATATTTGAAAATTGGACCATTTTTTCTGTAGGTTCCCGGTGGTGAGTCAATGGCCGTGATGAAAGGACTAGTGTAGTAGACGCTCTCAAAGCTTGTGTTGTAGACTAGTACGTGTTCTTGCTTTAGTCTGATATTCAAAACTTATTTTACCACTTATTTTACCACAATAGGTCAGTGACACTGTGATGTATAAAATTTCATATTTTAACTATGATTCACCTTAAAAGAATTCACGAGTGGAAAGAAGGCTATAAAGCTGTTTAATTTATTGTTTATTCATTACCCTCCCCCAACTGTCAGTCCATGGTCAAATTAAAAGACTGTTAAAAAGGGGTCTCCTATCAAAGACTATCTTTGTCAACACAGTACGCTTGGACATGATATCGTGTTATTCGTCACCCTACTTTTTGACCTAACGCTTGACCACGTCACAACTCTCTTCCTCTCTCTCCTGCCCATTGCGTGTTAGTAGCCTGAGTGAGGAAAGTGGGTTATCGTTGACGTCGCCAAGTTGAAGGACGCGAACTCTCGACCCTCTGTTGTGAACGGTCAAGTTCCGGTCAGCGAAGTACATGCACTGCAAAACCAGAAATATTCGTCGCATGAAGATTTCGCGAATTGCCACTGGAATTCAAAGCATAGCTTGCATATATGAACTTTCACATGCGTTTTAATTTCGCGAATCTTGGTTTCTCGAGAAATCTGCGAAAATTTAGTGTTTAATTTGTCAACGAGAATTTCAGGTTTTACAGTGTTGCGTGTTGTACTGGTCAGGGGAAAGTTGCATTAATTTTAGAGCAGCTGGGTCTTAACGCCAGCAGGTGGGGGAAAAATATGAGAACAAAATAGATAAATGTATCTTTTATTCACATCAAATCATTGCACTCGTGTTCTATAATATAGCAACGATTAAATTTCGATTGAAAGGGTTCTTGTATAGGTGTCAAATGATAGACTGAAACTAATTGGGCCAATGTTCCTTTATGGGTATATACACAATCAAATTATCATACAACAATACATAAATTCCCTTAGCTTTTATGCCATTTTAGATGTTCAACTCTATAGTACAAACACAGTTTCCCCATAAAGAGTTTTATTGTTACACTTCAAAGCAACGTGCTTCATACAGCAATATACCGAAGAGATATATTTTTGTCACCTAATCCCTTTCAACGAAATGAAAGAAAGAGAGAGGAAGGAGAGACAGGGAGAGATAGAGAAAGTGAGAGAGAGAGAGAGAGAGAGAAGGGGAGAGAAAGAAAGGACTACGTGAGATTTCCTAAAATCTACGACACTGACGACACATTATTCAGGGCTATTGAGTGCTATAATATATTATATACTTTACTCGCCGTATGATTAGATATAACCTATACACTTTCAATGCTTCGATTCGTATGTCGAGGTTCTTGATATACTATATAATTATATACACACATACTAAGTATACAGTCAAACCTGTCTACAGCGGCCACCCCAAGGGAGACGGAAAAAGTGGCCGTTGTAGACAGGTACCCGATATATATAGACAGAGTTAATAACATGGCTTTTCTTTCGGGGGAATCGTGTGCAGTGGTAGCAGACGGCAGGTGGTTGCTGTAGACGGTGGTCACTCTAGACAGGTTTGACTGTATACATAAATAATATATATAGGGCCTACATGTGCATATTATCTTCTTCAAAACTCGGTCTCCACAATCAGTCTTCTGTTTGATATATATACCTGTCTTTTAACCCCGTCACACAACTTGTTTATTACGTTAGGAGGGCAGTACATTATGGTTCTTGTTTGAATATATCCCGGGTGTTCCACTGACTCATCAATCCATCAAGTTCGCCAATATGGTGTTCCTGTTCCTGTCTATATCCATCCTTCCCGGTAAGAGCCAACCCCCCTCTCCCGCTAGACTATGAATCAACTTCATCGTATTATCTCTTGTCGAATGGCCACTGACCGTTAACATTTGCCTCCGGTCAAATATTGTTTTCCTATATAGATGGATGCCTCCTCCCCCCCCCCCCCTCTCACCCAAACCTTCGGATTGAACTGGGTCAAGTACGAGGTCGTGTACCTACGAACCTTCCCGTGACCTCCATTCGGTATTCTGGGTCAAGTTTTATGACAATCGACATTCTCTCGATAGTCGGTATAATATACTGTATTTAATGCGCAGTGGTATAACTGCAGCGAGACCTCAATGAGCAAAATTGAAAATAAGACAAACACAGGTAGCATTGTGAGTGCGGCTTTTATTGACACACGTGTTTCTTTATAGATAATTTTATGGTTTTTGTTTTCTAGGGGTGATATGACTAAACACTATAATTTCATTAATGATGACATATTTTTTGTGTATGTTTGTCTGTTTGTTTGTTTGTTTTTTTGTAATATTTTCACCTGTCCTATGTCTTGATCATAGTGCAATATTATTTCCTATCATTCTGTCTGTTGGGAGCTACCCTGACAAGACTCCGGTCTTTTGTAGTTTCCATGTTTCATTTATAGTTGTTATCATGTCACGTATGCATGTTCATGTACTCGTTTCCTGTCCTCAGTTTGTCATTGTACAAATTATATGTTTTTTAAATGAAACAGAATAAAGTTCAAGTTCAAGTTCAAGTTTTTTCAAGATTGCCTGCATTTTTGATCTACTTGTCCACACCTTTCGCTTTCCATACCCCTCCCCTGCCCCTTCGTCTCCTCTCTCTCTCTCCCTCTCTCTTTATCATTTCTCTAGCTGATCTTTCGTATATCTCATCTGTTTCAGAACCAATTTCCATAAACAAACGTTGGGTGCGTGTTTGGTGGTGTGTGTTTTTTTTTTGTCTAAAAAAATGTGAACTTTTCTGATTTTATACATGATTAATTCTAACTCTTTAATTCCAAAATTCAACGATAGTCTGTTGTCTCAATAGTCGGTATGTGATGTGCGGTGGTATCTATAACTACAGCTAGACCTCAATGAGCAAAATAAAACAAACACAAGCATAATTGCATGCGGGTGCGGCTTTTATTGGTCGACGCTGCTCCGTACTTGACTTCAATAAGTTACGAAGTCGTCCCCCCTTTTTGAGATCACCTGCATTTCTGATATCCTCTTTCAATCCCCTCTCCTTTCAAGGCATGCTTCTCCACCACCCCATCCTGGCCCTTCGCCTTAATCTTCGAGAAACAAGCGTTGGTTGTTGTTGATGCTGCTGCTGCTGTTAATGATGCTGCTGCTATTGTTGTTGTTGTTTTGTCTCTCTAATGATGGCTTTTTCTGGTTTCCTATGTGCACGGATTCTGACTCTTTCGTTTCAAAATTCAATATAACTTTTGCTGTTCTTTTCGGTTGATTCTACTCTATATTTATTTGTCGAGTCAAACTTTCTTTTTCGGTTCGGTTTTTTTTTCTTCTACGTATAACATGTGTTTGCCAGAAAATGGCTACAAGTCCGGAATGCTCCCCGGGGAGAGGGGACTGATTGCATTGCCAGTGTGGTATTGATTATGGTGACCGGGTCAAAAATGCCTGTTTTTAAGTGCTTTGACACCAGTTGTGAAAAGGTGTAACATCAGGCCAACTGTCATCTGTTTCAGTACCAAGATAGTTACCATCTTTATTGCTATTACTAGTATTATGATCAATAATAAATAATTATTATATACTCATATATCATAATTTCTGATATTATCTGATTATCAATGGCTGATATTGTATATCAAAATAGCATTATTATTATTGTTGACAATTTCGTAACTAAAATTGCCATCAGCGTTCTGTTTCATCATTATCTTCATCATCTTTGAAATTGCTTCTTTCTGTCGGTATGAATAAAAAAACATAAAAATGTTATTACATTATTATTTGATTTCAGCTTCTGCCCTGTAAATCTCAAACAATCAGGTACCAAATTTGGGTGATGGTAATCCGCATATGTTTTGCCAACACACCCGTGCTAGAAAATACCTTCAGACAGAACGCCATCAAACAAAAATTTGTAATTCCCCTTTGTTTTCATGATATGCAGCAGGTTTGTTTTTGCTTTTGTTTTTTGTTTTTTGTTTTTTGTTTTTGGCTTGGTGTGGTTTAGCTTAGTTTGGTTTGGTTTGATTACGGTATATGATTTAGATTGGTTTTGTTAAGATTGTTCTTTTTCTGGTTTGATTTGGCTTGGCTTGATTTGGTTTGTTTTATTTGTTTGATGTTTTGGTGGTTTTGTTTGCTCTGCATGGTAAGATTTTGTTTTGTTTGGATTTGTTTGATTTCGTATGGTTTTGTTCGGTTCTGTTTGGTGTGATATGGTATGGAATAATTTTACCATGCTTTGGTGTAGTCTTGTCTAGTTTGGTTTTTTTTATTTTGGTATGTGGTTTGGATTGATCTATTTGTTTGATGTTATTTGCGTTTGGTTTAGTTTGGATCGGTTTTGTTTGGTATGGTTTGTAATGGTTTGGTTTGGATCGGTTTTGTTTGGTATGGTTTGTAATGGTTTGGTTTAAATTAGTTTGGTTTGGATCGGTTTTGTTTGGTATGGTTTGGTATGGTTTGGTTTAAATTGGTTTGGTTTGGATCAGTTTTGTTTGGTATGGTTTGGTATGGTTTGGTTTAAATTGGTTTGGTTTGGATCGGTTTTGTTTGGCATGGTTTGTAATGGTTTGGTTTAGATTAGTTTGGTTTGGATCGGTTTTGTTTGGTATGGTTTGGTTTAAATTGGTTTGGTTTGGATCGGTTTTGTTTGGTATGGTTTGGTATGGTTTGGTTTGGTTTGGTTTTAGTATTCAACGGCTGTCACTCGGCATAATATACGTATACAAATCACGTGTCGATGGCAAGTGGACGAAATTTAAACTTGAATCTAATGTTATTTGATCTACAAGAAATGGTGTTTTGATAAAAACCCGTTATAATACATTCACTGACTGACGCGAGTCCAGAAACAATAAATATTTCATTCAAATGTCAATTTGAATTATTATAATGTAGTATCCCAGCATAAGTAATCAGAACTTCAGCAATTAAAGCGACAATGGTTTGAGGCAATTGAAATACTACACACAGCACTTTACTGGCATGCATGCGATAAGTAATTTCAAGAGTAAAGTTCAAATTTCCATTTATGCAACTACACCTATGCAATTTATTGACAAGATGAAAGTACCAATGAAAAAGAGAAAGACCTAGGCTATAGCAATGACTGTTTGAATCCCCAAACAAAAAAATGAAATAGAATCACACAAAAAACTTTTGTATACAGGACGGTAAAAAAGACGAGGATTCCAAACAGCTTCAGGATGAGATGTCGATACAACTGTAGAGTCGTTTTCATCTCTTGTAGGATTCCGCCAAAACATTATATATGAAGAGTTTGTTCGCAAAAACCGATAAGTCCATTTTTGAAGATTTTGAGTTACGGTCTCTGTCATAAAGTACAAAATGATGTCTTTTAAATGATATATTGGTCACTACATATAAAGGTACATTTTTGAAGTTATGGTCAAAAGAAGCAAAATTTTTCTTACTATTCTTTTTATTTTTCTTGACCTTTAATCGGAAATATCTCTATTTGGCAAATATGGACTTATCGGTTTTTGCGAACAAACGCTTCACATGTTCATTCTTTTCGGTGTTCTGTCACCCCTCAGACCACAGTGGAATACAAGTAAACGTCTTCTCGCTCTTCTTGACTTCCAAAATAAGTATCCTCTAGGCTCCGAGAGATTTACGTTTCAAGCACTCATATACTTGTTTCCAGTTTGAAAAGAAGAAGAAGAAAAAAACAAACAAACAAACAAACAAACACTGATCTACATCAGCCTTCATTTTACCAGAATCTCTGACATTGTCTAAATCCTTGAGTGACCGTGCAGATTTACCAATTTCTCAGTATTGTCGCAAAGCCTGCTGTGTTAGAGCAACCCATTCAGCAGATTACTATCATTACTAAAATGCAATAGTGATATATATTTGTTCACAGATCTCTGAAACATATAGCATTATATTCTCGAAACGTGTTTATGCCGAAATTGATTTTTCTAGCATATGGAAGATACCATAATACTCGCATGTCAGCAAAGTTTGACAGCTTCTGAAATTGAGAATCACTGAGCAAAATTAAAGGACTTGGGAGTTTGAGGTGTAAAATCCAACTGACTATCTACTGAACATGGCTGGTGATCAGTGAAGAATGAATGAAGATAGTCATTATTTTCTTTGTACTCGTCTTCATGCGGCAGCTCAACTATTGCAGCGATTTCAGGATTAATCTGGAAATCATGATCTATGATATGCAGATATATGGTGCATGTGTGTCATTTCGAGACAACAAAGACTGCCCGAGAAATAAGGGAAGAAAAAAAAATTGAAAAAGTGCCTTCTTTGTTCCACACCGCGTTGGAGTGAAATGGGGTCAACCCTTGTGTTTCTGTCGGATGGTTTTTGTAAGCCATAAAGCTGGCCTCCTTGCTGTCAGTAGCTGGCCTTTGTCCGGCCAGTAACAACATAATTGGGCCCCTGCCTCATTCATAGCAACCACTTAATTTGCATACTGTGCTTGGCGACACGATTCATAGGTTTAGTCTCTTTGTCATGTTTAACGAATTTTTTTAATGACGTGAGGATACTTTCGGGTTCTCTCAGTTTTTAGTTTCAGCTTCCCCATACGCATTAAAATGCCTCTCCATTGCTCCCCTCACCCCATCTATCCAGCAATTCATCCATCTGTCAATCTATCAATCGGTCTATTCATCTATATCTATCTATCTGTCTATCTATCTATCTATCTATCTATCTATCTATCTATCTATCTATCTAAATGTCTATCTATCTATCTATCTATCTATCTATATCTATCTATCTATCTAAACGTCTATCTATCTATCTATCTATCTATCTAAACGTCTATCTATCTATCTATCTATCTATCTATCTATCTATCTATCTATCTATATCTGTCTATTCGTCTATCTTTCATGTTCATCTATCTGTCTATTTTTATGTATACGTCTGTCTACTTATCTCTCCATCTATCTGTTTATTTATCTATTTCATATTTTTATCTGACTATCTTTCTGTCTATTTTTCTTTCTATATTTCTATAAGATTGCCCTCTGGCCTGTTTCTCTCTCTCCCTCCCTCTCTCTCTCTCTCTCTCTCTCTCTCTCTCTCTCTTTTACTCATATACATATATGCATATACATATTTCACTTTTTATCTATTTGTCTGCATTTATGGCCATCTTACTGTCTGTCTGTCCATCCTTTTAATTTTAATTTGTCGAATCTGTTTATCAATCTAAACATTTCTCAATTAATCTATCTGTCTGTATATACCTGACTATCTTTATGTGTTTCTTTAGTATGTTTGCCTGTCTGCGTAATAATATATTTATCTCTCTATCCATTTCTCTTTCTAATATATCAATCTATATCACTTTCTCCGTATATCTTTAGTGTCTTTCTATCTATAATTTTGATTATGTCTGCCTACCTGTCTGTCCATCTATGTATCTTTCTACATTTCTCTATCAATCTATGATATATATATATATATATATATATATATATATATATATATGTATATATAGTCATCTATCTGTAAATACATGTATTACCTGACTATATTTTTTGTTCGTCTTTCTATATTTCTCCCTGCCTGTCTATCTATTCATATCTCTATATATACGTCCATCAATCAATCTATGATATAATAATTTATTTCTATTCATCTTCCGTCTGTATATCTGACAATCTTCTTGTCTGTCTTTATGTCTATCATATCTATCTGTCTGTCTATCTATCTATCTATCTATCTATCTATCTATCTATCTATCTATCAACCTATCTGTCTATATCTATCTATCTATTTCTATCTAGCTATCTCTCTATGTATACATTGTCTGTCTGTCTACTATCTATCTATCTACCTATTTATATCTATCTATTAATCTAATCTAACCTAATCTGATTCAATTTCATCTAATCTAATCTAATCTAATCTAATCTCATCTGATCTACTTAATTTTTCTAAATATTGCACCTGTCTGTGCTATTTTCTTTGTGACATCGCTTCTATGCTGACCATCCACACTCTCTGGTCTTTGTTTCAACTTTATTTCGTTTATTCTGCTATATTTCTGAAAGATATGTTTCATTGATTCATATTACAATAGTCACGGCCTACAACCTCTTTAACTGGAGCTACTTTTTGAGGAATTCACCTGCTTGTTCTTTGTGCTCGTCGACCAACTTTACTGACAGTGGATTCGCTATCATAGATCAAAATTTTTGCCTAACTCGAGTCATTCTCATTTTGATTTGTTTTACCGTTTTGTCAGTCTTTGTTTATATCGCCCACAACAAAAGACCATTTTTGACCGTGCTAACTGCGAGAGATCTGACCTGAAGTGACCTTGGCCAGACGTGAACTATGCTGTAGCGCTGTGTTCCCCGTCCATCATTATTATTCTCTCCCTCTGTCTTTCTTTAATGACGTGTGTGTTAAATTCTGGCTCGTGTTTTTGACGCAGCTATTTGATATTCATGTAGCCCACGGCTGGCAAAATTCTATGTTCTCATTGGTCAACCTAGAATGCAGGAGAAAACCGAAGAAAGAGAAGAATAAGGCTTGCTTTGACCTGCCAAAGACGAAGTCGAGTAGGCCAACTCGCAGATGGCCTTCTCTCTTGGTGCTCGGTCAATTCACGCTATCAATGGTATTCGCAGCGCGAGGGGCAGCAAAAACAATAGTAGCACGAATGTATTACGCACCCACGTAAACCGCATGCACGCATACACACATTCTACCCACGCATACACGAAATGCACACACATAAATATGCACACACATACAGGCATGTAAACGCCGCACACACACACACACAAACACACACACACACACACACACATGCTAACACGTGAACGTCAAAGGTCGCACACTTACGCACACAATTACGCACACGTGTTATAACGCTACATCTGCGCCCGTCACTCACACCAGGCCTCCCCCACACGGCAGCCGGTCGCACGAATGACCTCGAACTCATACGGCCATTTCGGCCACGGACAGAGAGAGAGAGAGAGAGAGAGAGAGAGAGAGAGAGAGGGAGAGAAGGGGGGGGGGGGTCCTCTATCGCGCATGCCCGTGACTGAACTAACTACAATACTTCCGGGCAGTTTTGGTCATGTTGCCGTGTGATTGAAATTAACGCCTCGTTGACCTGCTTGACCAGCCGGGGGTTTTCCAATACGCCGATATAAATACTGGACATTCGTGCTGCTTTGGCTCACTCATCTACCTCTCGCGTCGGAGCTTGGGTCGCCGGCCACTTGGTCGTAGTGGGGTGCGCTTGACCACTCGCTAGCGGGTGGTCAGCGGCTCGGCTTGCGGCTGCGGTTCGGGTGGAGCCAGCTCCCAACCGTCCCCGACGCTCGGACTGGTATTGCGGAAAACACAACAACATCCAGTCATCGAAGACAAAGTCCAATAAATCTCCTTGCTAGCATCAAACATGAAGAAAGCGTCCTGCATGTGATATTTTGTGCATCACCTTCTTTCGCGCCAAAAAGTGAACTCCCATGAAACTGACCTGTGAGTCATGCAACATACTGCGGTCAAGAATGTCGAGACGTCGTCAACTCTGCGGTTTTTGCCCGGTCCACTCAGCCGATTTCTCGACCAGTTTCATCGGAAACAAGCCCAAATAAAGTGCTTGGTCCTTCAACCCAAACGATGATTACAGACGCCGTTCAGTCTTCCGGCATCAAAGGACTCGAAAACACTCGACTGTCTCGGTAAGTTTGTTGACCCCGTCTTCTTTCCATCATCTCTTTGTCTTTTTTCATCAACTTTTTTTCTATCTTACATGCAATGACTGAAGAACATGATGCATTACTAAAATATGTGAGCCCTTCGAAGTCCCGTGTTCTATACCAAACTCTATACCATAAAACCAAAGGTGCCCACCCCCGCCCCGAATCAATTCGGTGCGTCTGCTACGTCGATTACCTTGGCACAGCGCCCTGATGGTACAGTTTCAGTGACGAATATCTCTTCTTAACAGATGGGTATCATTAATGTGTTCTGAATTTTTAAACGCTCCATTTCCCGTGTCGATATAATGTGCTTAATCGACACGGTGAGTTAATGTTTCCTTCACAAACGACCATACAAAAATAATTATAGAGATTTGGTATGATTATGACTACAGTACTGAAATATTGTTCGTCTGCAACATTTTCTTTCTTCATCGCTTCAAGGAGTTTGGAGGTGCACGGATTTTCTTATTTTGTTGACTAATGTCCCATGCCACGGTGACGATGAAAGAAATACTGTATGAGCCTTATCATAACGATTCTTGGTGATCACCCCAAATTGCCTTATTTAGACCTCTATGAAATATTTCTTGCTCTTTAAAAGTTAATTTGATTTCCCGATTAGCTTATTGTTCAACGCCGCCACCTTTCCTTATACATGTTTCAAGAAAAATGATATCATTTTCATTGTTATTATCATTGTCATTATCATTATAATCACAACCAAATATTATCATTATCATCACTATTATTATTGTTATCATTATTATTATTATTATTATCATTATATTATTATTTTTTTCATTGTTATTATCATTGTCATCATTATCATAATCAAATATAATGATTATTATTATCATCATCACAATTGATATTCTCATTATCGTTATTATCATCATTATTATTACTGTTATTGTTATCACTCTGGTCATCATTCACTTTCAACTCCTGCGTTTTAACCAAGAGTTCATTGGTGTTACATGACTCAAAATGTTTAATGATTATTTTAGACTTGTTAAGTACGTCTTCTTGCTGAGCCTACGCGGCTTATATTAGATAAAAGTAAGCCTACTTGATAACATTAAATTGATTTGTTATGTAGAAGTGACCAGGCCTGTGTATCACTTTGCAACGGAAGGTTAAAGTGTTGTGTGTACTATGTGTCTGAAAGTTTGTGTGTGGTGTAGGTATAGTTGAAACCATTACATATACTCTGCATCGTGTGCAAATGTCAAAATAATGATAAGAAGAATCGGTTTCCGGTTCCTGTCGTGACTTTGTACAATTTCAAGTCGTTCCATGATTGACGAAAAAATTGGATGTTGACTTCTTGCCAAGCTTACCTCGCGGCGCCTTTTCATGAACTCGGTGCATTGTTTGTCGATGAGTCTTAATCAATGGACTTTATGCAGATCTTGTGGCACAATGATCTTCCCCCAACTGAGCAAGAAGCTTCGTGTACTCAAAAATCACTGTGCCTATAATATAGTAATGAATTGACGACGTCTAGAGGGAAGACTACGCATTGAGGCTAGTATCAGTTCGCTCTCTAGTTGAAGTCCAAACACACAACAGTCTATAAATTGCCTCGTCTTTCGAACTGAGTCCATCCAGCATTGCCATTGATTATTTAGCTCGCTGGCACATTATCGTTCATGGAAGAAACAAGTTAGTTCGAGGGACTCTCCGCAAGTTAATTGGAAATGACCAACCCCTCTTTGTATTGCTAAACCAAATCATGTGTGTTTATGTGTTCCAATGTAAGTGGAAACAAATATGGTCAGAAAGTTGTTTTTGTAGCACTGAAACTGCATTGTGGTTCAAAGTTTGAATCCCCCTTAATTAGTGTAATATTAGTGAACAAGAGCATTATCTAAATTGAATATGAGGTTGTCGATATATACTGTATAATATGTACAGTATAAATCGACAACCTCATATTCAATTACTCTCTGCTTCTGCCGCTGTAACTCCACCCCCACCCCCCAACTCTATCTCTCTCAGGTAAATGAGTTCTCTATACTCTCTCGTAGAGATCAATTCAAACGCATCTGCAGTAATGTAAAGCGCTTAATGACAAGGGGAAGTGATATTAGCTGAATACAGTACCACAGATAAGAAATAACCACGGTTAAATCCACATGACCGTGGTAGGTTTACAGCACGCGACCTTCATCAATATTGAGCATGGCCCTGTCATGTATTAATGGTGGATTTTAGTTGGTCCTTGGCCAAGTAACATAATGATGTAGTGGTATATGTGGGCAGACGACCGGTGCCAAAGCGAAAGTTCACCAGCGGTGATCCCAAACCTTATTCTTCCTCATCAAGTGCAATACGGGGAGATTTTAATGCGTCCTGTCTTTGTGCTTTTGTGTTCTTCCGTAGGGTTTTTTTTTTTTTTTTTTTTTTTTGTTATCGCCTTTTACGCGCTATCCGTTGTGCCGCTAGTAGCGGTGTGTGTGCGTTGATGTACTACCGCGCGAGAGTGTGTATGTGTGTGTGTGTGTGCGTGGTATGCACTTGATGCGAAGGGGAGGGGCACATACTTGCGCCCGCCTTCACATTATTTTGATGTAAAGGGCGCCAGAATGCGTCGCACTCGCCCCGCACGCTGGTGGTAGTAAAAACGTGCCTTTTTTAGTCGGCCTCGCGAGCTTCGCTGGGGCGAGGAGGCTGTGGTTGGAGTTCGCTTTCTCGGAAAGCGCTACCCGTGTGTCGTTTGAGGTTTTCTCTTTCTAGTAAAGAAGCGCACAGTGGGGGGACGGACCCATTTTCCATTCGAACTGACACAGGGTGATCAACGTGCAGACGACACACGAAAGCGAGGGATAAGCGCGGTAGGCACAGAGGATACATTGCTCCTCCTTTATTTCGTCCTTTTACCTGATTCTCCTTCTTCTTCTGTTGTCTCCTCCTCCATATCTTTCTTCCACTCCTTTCCTCCTCCCCCCTCTCTCTCTTCCACCCTCTTCCTGTCGATCACACTTCTGTATCCGTTTTTTACAGAATGACATTGTGATCGAGTGGATGTATCCACATCCTACACGAACAATCGCCAATGTTCACTTCTTTCAGCACTATTCTGTTTAGCGCTTCGCTACCACACGTTTTCCTCGATTGCGGCGTGTTCATTACACATTCTGTATAATCTCTACCCCAAACCAGAGTGGAGGCACTAGTCGTGTTTGTCAGTTCCAACCTTTCCGTCTTCTCATTTGCACCCCACACAGGTCCAACCCTCACACCCCACACCCGTAGCAAACTCGACGGGATCTGTTCAAGAGGAGACGCGTCTTACTCCTGCACTCACAACCTCCGCCTCGCGACGAGCGGACTGTCGGCTCGCCCCAACACAGCGGGCTCTCCTTTTGGAAGACACCGGGGCCGTTCCTCCCACGTGGACAGCCAAGGCACAAGGCCGGGCGAGTTTGGGCGGCCCTTCGCGTGCCCATGCTGAATGAAGGTGACTGACTGATTCTCGTCGACAGAGTGAGGAGATGACAGCCAGGTAGCGCTGCTGCTGCTTGTCGGGAAGGGAAGATGGATTGTCACTAGCTTCCGGTCCTGCCCAGCTGAGAAATGTCAAGGCCAAATAATGACGATGGATTTTGGCCGCTATAAGAGTCAGGAGGAGGGTAAGCAGACGTTTAATTCATTGATACATACTGTCGTACGTTGCCATAGTGATCAGACAGGAGAAGAAGTAATACGACTCGATACCACGGCCTGACGGAGATCATCACTTAGGCTATAGGCCTAGTCATGCTAGAGTGCGAAGTGTGTGAGGTTTGTGCACTGAGATGCCCCGTTAAAATGGCTTTTCTTTGTACAATCATTAATATGAACATCACGATCCTTGACCTTGATTTATAAGATGAGGAAATCATCACTAAATAGGCGAACACGTATATTCGTTAAATAAGATGTCTTTCAAAACGGATAACGCTCTTTTCCCCTCCCAGATGATAATCGAGCTGTAAAAAGCAGTTATTTCCCATAGATACCGGTAGCGATATTCTGTGATAAAGGAAATGCCATCGCCATGATCGCCACATAGATTGGGATTCAAAAGTGCATTGTACTCCCAGCTCACCGCACTGCTCTTTAAATAAATCTCGTAGTTCTGAATTTATAACGTTTCAAATTTATGACGAGTGACCGTGGAACCTGGCTATGAAACAACAGAAAGTACACTGTAGCTATTTGGATATAGAATGCACGGCGAATGGAGGTTCATTGATATTCTTGTGCACATCGGAATGGGTTTAAATGCTATTGAGGTGTCTCAGGAAATTAAGAAGAGACCACTTAATTGTGGTAGAACCCATAATATGTACAGACGAATCATATATTTCGCCCCTGCCCCATACCCTAACCACTGCTAACATTTGAAGTCGCAGAAATTTGCGGCGAGAAATAGGACTAGATAGATGGTAAATGCGAGTTGAAATTGCTACCACCCGCCACTCCCGTACAGCTAAGATCGATACAGTGTAAAACCACTGCACACACCACTATGACGCGACTGTATCTGCTGACATGCATATAACGTTCCAGTTTCAGTGCTATGAAAATGTGTACATCGACTGACTGTGCATTATTTATTTGATGATGTCCTGTTTGAACAATTAACTCTGGGTACGTCAAACTCTGGGTACGTCAAACGAGAATCCCCCTTTACCTGAAACTGTTATTCGCCTAGCGAGAGGATAAATCCGCTATCAAGAGCGCAACACGCCAGCCCCCAAACGAACACGCCAAACAGAACGCATACAAAATGGGACGGTTCATCCAGAGTTCACCAGGCCAGTGAAACGGCAGGAAAGGGGGTCATGTAGTCGCCTATCCACAACTCTAGAGCGCGGTGCGCCGAGTAAGCTCCTTATTTTCATACCTCCCTACTTTTAGCTCAAATTTACATCTATTGAAACTCGGCTTCACTAATGCGTGATAAGCTGCTCTCAGCTGTGGGAATGTGTATAATCAGGGTAGCAGCATGTTTCATTGTCTTTTATCATTTACATGCCCATTGCAGCAGCGCATTTGATGGGTCTTTCTCCGCGTCTAATAGTCAATTCTAATAAAATACGAGCGCGAATATCAACAGTATTTTACGGTTGGAAAATATAAATATATCGCCGCTGCTGCCACGCCGCGTTCGCGCTTTTCGCTGCGCCTCTTTCTAAACCTAGGTATACATGCATACGACGAAACCCATTGCATCTGTCTTTGTTTCCCCCTGCGGGGCGGGAATGACGTCACAAGTTCAAATCAAGTTCACACGTCTGTCTGGCTATCAAGGTCTGGGCATGGTTTCGATGTTGTCTGCGTGTGGATTTCCAGCCTCGCGGTAAACTAATGCACATCCATGCAGGAGTAGAAAACGCATTTCTCGTTGCAAGACAAGTCGGGACTTGCTCTCGTCTTATTCTCATTTGCGGTTATCTCGATGAGGCACCCGCGCTTTGGGGACTTTGGATGTTTGCATGAATTTTCTGCCATCTTACAGAATAGGGGAAAATCATCATTTCGTGTGTCTTTTCCCCCTTCCAGGCTGTAGCAGTATTGCAGTATTAATGTTCAGCTCAATAATGACAAAAAATATGACAAAGGAAATCTCTGACGTTTACCCCGTCCAAGCATGATTCGGATGCGGTCGATATTCGATTCGATTCAATTCAATTTAATTTCACATCTCTTGTGCATTTTTATATCCCAAGAAGAAGATCAGGGGGTAAGGGGGAAGATATTGCCAGACTGAAATGTAACGGGTGTCTCTCAGGGCCTCGCGATGTAGCA
Source organism: Diadema antillarum (assembly GCF_040938485.1). Classification (NCBI taxonomy): domain Eukaryota; kingdom Metazoa; phylum Echinodermata; class Echinoidea; order Diadematoida; family Diadematidae; genus Diadema; species Diadema antillarum. The sequence goes on along the minus strand of NW_027270911.1, from coordinate 2,944,438 downwards.
TCTAATTATGAGATTGCTTCGTTGAGGATCGATCATATTTATAACCATGAAGAATATACAGTGTAGAGTATAGTGCAAGAAAAAAAAATAACGCTCTTTTTCGTTTTTCTTTTACGTAAAACATACTGCTCTAAATTTGATAGTCTTGTGTGCACGAACAGGCTAGTAAAGCATGCGTATGTGCGAGCACAGTTGCCGACAAAGAGGTATTTTACGAGAACATATACTTGGAATAACACATTTAGTCCACCACTTTCCGTTCGCCAATAAATCAATCTAATTACAGTTACACAATCCGAACGGGAAAGTTTGTCATAATATTACCTAAAACTAATACACAAAGGTGCAGAAAGTAATGTACTATAAATTATAGATGATAAAGGGACATTGGTTTTGCTAATATAAAAGCCTAGTTCAGCGAATGGCTACTGCAGTTTCGATACGGTACATTACGAGTCCAAAATCAAAAATATTAAAAATATCAAAATATTCCAGCCAAAATGCCCGGAGGTCGATACGAAGATGTATCTGTATTTAATAGTCAGCTTGACAGATGGTCACGCAACATAAACGGTGTCCGTACATTTATTATCAAGTATAGCAATAATCATGGAGCTACAACGTTGTGATCACGGGTGCTGTTCGTTATTCCGAAGGTTCGCTATTCCGAAGGTTCGTTATTCCGAAGGGTCGTTAATCCGAAACACGCAAATCCCCTATACCTAGAGGTTCGTTAATCCGAAAATGAAAAAGGGTTCGTTAATCCGAAAATTTGTGGCGTTATTCCGAAGGTTCGTTATTCCGAAGATTGGTTAATTCGAAAATGAAATTCGGAACAATGAACCTTCGGAATAACGAATCTTAGGAATAAAGAGCCTTCGGAATAACGAACCTTCGGAATAACGAGCTGTAACCGTGATCACGACCAACAGCATTTACTTCGTTCCTTGGAGGAAGTGTATATCTCTCCAAGGTGACTGCAAGAGATGGAGCAAAATGAAATAAATGAAAAGGTAGAAGTGTGAGGGGGATCAAGGAGGTACCAAACCGGGGGAGATATCACGTAGGAAAAGAGAAAAGTAGAATAAAAAGTAAAATAGAAATTCGGGAATGGTGATGTCATCGCTATACGCGTCTCCCGTTTACCCGCGCGCAAATCTTCATTTAATTTTGGGCAATTTTAAAATTAAATCAAGGAGAAGATTGTCTATATTTGGCATTAAAGAAAAAAACTGAAGGTAAGGGGAAGGGGAGGGGGCGGGGGGCTTAGAAATGATGACTTTAAGAGAGATGGATGTAGTTCAGAAATTATGAACCGAAAAACATGAATAAGGTATCAATACTTCAGATGTGTATAGGCTAAACGTGGAGTTGGAGATGATTATTGTCATATAATCGCCTCCTTAGATTTTCCTGTTGGACTATGAGCAATGATCATTGTTTCACAGAGACAGGGATTTCTTAAAATTCGACTTTTGTTTCCTTTTTTTTCCCTAGATCCCATTCCTATGAAACCTCTACACTATCTTGCTCGATTGTCTACGGTATGGTGTGGTATTGTCCAAGCTAGCGTGAATGATAGCATTACACTTTTAGCAATCGTTGAGTGGTTTGGACGCATATAACTCGTCCTGGAATTGTGAAGACATGGAAATTAATCAAATTTAATGTATCAAGCAATACGTGTTGGAAAAAATAAGTTTCATTTTCGGGTACAACGACTATAAAATCATACTATTACATAAGGTGACCGAAATAAGAGCTATACTCTCCAGAGTATTAAACTGTTCCTGCACTTTCCCATATTGTTAATGAATCCATCTGTCGGTTTTATATTGGGCAGTGTAAGTGTGATAGTAAGTGTAAAATTTCATCTCCAAGTAAAATTTTGAAATTGGATGTGAACTATTTTTAGTGAAAGCTGGAGGAGATGACAAAACATGCAAGCTAAAAACTAACACGCGCGCGCGCACATACACACGCCCACACATACACAGCGAACACACAACACACAAAATTTTCAGCAGCATCTGTTCCATCGGAAGTGTACGTTGACTAAAGAATCGAACCGCCTGAATCGGAGACTAAAATCAAGCCCAAAACTATACATGCATTAACAACAACACCAACGAAACATGATAACCATGCAACGCAGCCTGAGCTGTGTAGGTGCGGTCTTGATTTCAAGTCTTCACGTATCGTTCAGCCTCAAGAAGAAAGTCCAGAGCAACCCACCCGACGTTGCAGGAATCTCGAAATAACTTGACCGATCATTACAAATGCATGTGAACTTCTCATGACCCGCCCGTTTCTGCCGTCAACCAGAATGAACAATCCACCTTCCTAGCAAGCGATCTCAAGAGCGTGCCTATACACCCTTCTCCTCCTTCTTCATCGTTCTGACTCCAACTGTATTCTCCTCTCCATCCACCCTCTCTCTCTCTCTCTCTCTCTTTTCTACTACAAAACATCACACCGCTTTTCGCGCCAAACAAACTTGACTCCACCCTACTTTCTCTGCCCCCATCCCCCCCCCCCCACACGTCATCCTTACGTTTGAAAAAAAGAAATCGTCAAAATATTTCCTTGTTTTATTCCGTCTGACCATCAATGGAAATGACCCACATGCCCAGCGGGTCAATCTTCACCCTCACATCACCAGTGGTCATTTGCGTCATCTTCATCACTATTCATGTCCACTTCTTCTGGCCAGTATCGTCCATAGAATGTAACCCCCGATTCACCCGACCCGCTTTCAGTTTCACACTGACCAGTCCCCGAGTTTCCAGCCAGCTGCCCTCGTTGATCATCATGCGAACCCGACCTACATCGCAGTGTTTTGGTCATTTTGCTCCGGCCACTCGCTCTCTCTCTCCCACTGTCCATTCCGTAGCTCGTGTCCATCACCCAGCTCAATATTGACCCGACCTACTTGCAAGTTGGTCAAGACCAGTCAAGACGTGTACGCGAAGTGCGCGGTAATTTGAATCCATCGTGTGTATTAAAGCCCGTAACCCGCGTGCTCTGATAGCACGAATTGATTACATTAGTTATACCGTGTATATTCAATCGCAATCCTGTCGAGACAAAGTTGATCTTCATACTCCATGCACAATAAGAGTATTTACGCCTCTGTATTGCACTCAACATGTCATGATGTTGTATGAAACGACAGAACCAGCAATCCAAAAACAGTCCGTCCGCCATAAAAAAGAAAAAAAAAATCATTCACTTTGTTTTGACAAAGGTTTAATTTTCTCGTTACTGATTTTTTTTTCTCTGTTTGCTGTTGTGAAAAGGCCTTTACAGGTTACGTTTTTTTCGTATGAGTTCTCACACCTAAAATGGGTGACAAATCAGATTATTAACGTTGATTCTGAAAGACTTATACGAGAGGGGGCCCGGTATTGTATTAACGTTGTAGCAACTGTCATGTTGGTTTGACTCGATAATTTTTTATGTAAGTGCTAAAAAGCAACGTAATGCGGGTTACACCCTTCGAAGAGGACGCGGACTGTAGAGAACAAAATGTTAATGGTTAATCAACTTCTATTTTTCATTTTTTGAATCCTTCTGTCCACCTCAAGTGAAATAGTATTATGTTGTCAGCACATGTTATGTGCATTGATTTAAATGCCAATAGCCGATCCGAGGTTGCGGGGGCAATGGCGCTCGTTGTTGGCGAAAACAAACGCGCGTGTGACTCACGCTTTCCCCATCTCTTCTTGACCGCCACGACTTGGCGGAGAGAAGCCCAGGTTCACGGGGAGTTCACCATCGAACATTGGTTCATACCGACAACAGCTATACTAGTATTCTCGAGATGCGCGAGAATCAAATAGCCGTATAGGGGGCTTTATGTGTGAGCGGGGTGTGAATGTAAGGTGCCTTCTCTCCCTTGTAGGATGCAACCCCCCTCTCTTTCTGTCAAACACATACGCACATACACATCCATACATTGTACACACTCTCTAACGCACACATATTACACAAACAGACAGACACACCCATATACATACACACACACACACACACACACACACACACACACACACACACAACGATGGCGTGCATGCCCATAACTGCAGTTACCATCGCACTCTCTGTACGAAGCCGTCGATAATATAAATTCTTGACAATACTTTGCGCATTAAATGCATGCAGGATCCCTATCATGAAATAGAATGTGTGCTTTATATTTCAATATAAGCAACCCATGCCATGCCGGTATTATTGTACATGTTGATGTAAATTTTCACATTTTTCTCTTTTATTGGTTATGGCGTGGTTCTTTATTTACCATGACAAATATCTCCTGCCATTGTCTGGAAGAGAAGAGATTCAATGTACTAAATCTTCAAATCCATGGGGGTGCTATCAAAAAAGTGGCGGTGAAGTCATACACACGGTAGTGATATTAATTGCATTCCAAAAGTGGCTTTACACTGGCTTTACCGCGAAAGAGTACCGTACCCTCTTCCTGGAATAGAGGGTTAGCGCACGGTTACGTCATCGGACTTAGCCGCTCATTGATTAGCTCCAGATAGCACGGAGCGTAACAACAGCTATACATGTAGCATCAACAATAGGTTCGGCTCCCCTTTTCTGTGGGGATGCGCAAAGATCAAGTACCGCTTGGGTCAAGGGTGACTAAACTTTGATGAAAAGCGACCGATGTCAGAAATAGATAGTCATTGTCACTGAGTTTTGTCGATAGAGATGCGTTGAGTTTTTGTTACATGTTTTCGTTATAGAGCATTCGCATCAGCTACTTGTATTGGGACATGGCGTCGAGGCACAGATGTATAGTTAAACTTAACCGTATGGTCTGTGTTTGATGTTTTTATGGACATCTATATTTGGGGGGGGGGGGGGTGGGGCGGGCTGCGGATACGATAACTTACCACTTGAATGAAAATAGTCTGCTGTTTTGCAGGCTTTGTTTATGAAATGATAAATAAGCGTCACATTTGGAATAGCAATTTAAATGATTAGTTGTTCGTTAATGCAATCCTATTGGCACATTAGCAACCACACTAAATTGTTTACGCTTTGTCATAGGCATGGGTATGAGATTATGCTGGCTTTGTTTGACAACATTGCCCAGCTAAGATGATTAATTCCTGAGGTTGACATGGTCAAACTATTAATGCGCAAATATTGCTTTTTACCCCAAGGGTGTTTTAAACCATATTAGTTGGGAAATTGGTGATTGTCCACAATTATTTATCTATACTTCACTCGTCGGGCTTAATCGATGTTTGCACATAAACACCCAGTTTTTTTTTTTTTTTTGGGGGGGGGGAGGGGGTGGTGCGGCTTTTACATCATCTCTGTCATGAAACATGTTTGATATTAAACATCAATTAATGTTTGTTTGTTTTTCTCTGCAATGCAAAAGAAACGTGTCATATATCTCGCGTCCTTCAGTTCAATCGTTTGGTGGTGAATTTGTTAAACTCTTCCATTTTGGAATTATTCATTGTAACCATGAGCCAAATGTCTCTGCGCATTCACGATTAGCGTGCTGACTCATGAGTCACCCAATAAATACATCAGAAATCAAGCAATAGTATCTCTCTTTTCTGTCATTGGTATCACAGGAACGCATTTCGGTTTATAATCATGAAAACACTATTTTAAAAGTTATTGTGGTGAGAGCAATAATGTGGATATGGGTGAACTCCTCTTTGTCTAGACTGGGAAAGGGTCGTTAATGATGGTGAAATGTTTAGCACCCTTTTTTCCTCGACGGCGGTGCTGAATGACTGATTCGTTTGTCTGATGCACACTGCGGAATGTCCCGCACTCTGAGAGCTGCCCCGTCGTCATTCATGTTCGCGGTCACCTCGCTTTCCCATTCATAATGTGCGCACCATGGAGTAAGACATGCCAATGCGTATATCATCCAGTCCTCTTTCCCTGCGGTCTGTGAATCATCAGAACTCGCGTTACCCCTCTCCCCCTCTCTACCCCTCCCCCACTTCACCACCCCTCCCCTCCTCTCCCCACCCCACCATGGAGTAAGACATGCCAATAAGTATTATGTCCTCTGAGCTCTGCGGTCTGTGAATCATCAGAACTCATATTACCCCTCTCCCCCTCCTTACCCCTCCCCCACTCCACAACTCCACCCCTCCCCTCCCCTCCCTACCCCACCCCTTCTCCCTATCCAACATACACCTCCCGACTGGCTGGGTAAAGAGTACATTGATGACATCACCCTTATGCTCTCGTCAGCTGAACTGTTGATGAAATTCGCGAGAGACACGCGCCTCATGCTGAGAATTCCCGCCCTTCATCGACACATGCGCTATACAGTTCTCTAGATAATCCTTCCCTAATGCTGCAGGCGAAACCAAAATTATAGTGAATCCCGCGTAGAATCTGGTATTTTGCCCTGTTTCGAGTAATGTACAAGCATGATGGGGGGAGGGGGGGGGGGAGTGACACACATTTTAAACTCAGAGTCAGTCACATTCTATTACGACTCAACGATTAACACTTGACTAATGAGAACTAATATCATCTGTCATTTTCGTTTCTGTTCTCTTTGTGCTGTATAGGGATTCACACCATGAGCAGTGAGCTTCCCCAATCCTTTGCCGGTGACGGCTGGAAGGTCGGGGAGATTCCACCCCCACTCCACGCCAGAGGACCTTCTACACCAGGACACGCCCTGGTAGTGGCACGCTTTTCCCACCGCCGGTGTCACCGATTCCTGCCAAAGATCCCACCGTCCAATCAGGACCAACGCCATTGACAATGACTGACATCCATGAACGGCCCTGACAGGGACGTCCTGATATGACTGCGCATGCGCTCTACCGACGAGCTGTTACAACGGAGGCTGGGAAATTATCCAAAGGGGGTAACTTCAGCGGACCTGAGCTTCAGCTGAACCGACGACTCAAGAAGAGAAAAGGGATGGAAAGGATCCCTCACAAATAATTCTGCTATTCCAAACGTTCCTCGACATCATTATTTCACTTCTGCTAAGTATTCACTTTGATGTCTTGTTCGGCACTATTTCTATCGCTTGGTTGTTGGCAAGCTGAATTTGGGATCAGTACCATGACCTTATCAGCCTTTGCCGTGATGTCTGCAGACGATTTTTGTCCTTTTGTTCGATTCTACTGCTTTTTTTGGCGCGAAGCAAGGAGGAGATGTCTTCAAATTTTACATGGTCGTGACGACGTGTGGACAGTGGGCCATAGCTGTCAGATTGGATCGCCTCGACTGCCCTCAACCATTCCAGCAAGCGTTTGGCAGGGCTAGTCCAACAAATGATCAGATTCTGCAGCAGTGGTCCGCTGGACTATATTCGTCCCTCACGCCACGTGACTGTTTTCTGCATACCATCCTTTCTTGTAGCTTTTAGAAACCGTTTTATTCTGTCTTTCGCTTTCTCTATGCTTTCGCTTTCTGTTACGCGCGCTTCCGTCGCTGAAGAAACCTAGCTCATTCCGAATTGGAATCTTTTCATAATTTCTTTGTAAGTAGTCGTTAATGTAATGCCCTCTGAATACTGATATACCAGGCATATTGTTAATATTGTTTCCTTCTCAAAGCAGTTCTTGCCGTATTCACATAAACTACAGGACCCTCACTCTAAAAAAATTCGGGTCAGAACTGACCCGGAACTGGGTCCGTTAGGATCACATACCGTTCCGGGTCGGAAATGACAAGGAATGGGGTCAGATAATGATCCCATCCAGAGTCATGAATTAGGTCAGGGTGACCTCATTCCGGGTCTTCATGACCAAATTCCAAGTCATTTTTTACCCGGAACGGTGTGTGACCCCAACGGACCCAGTTCCGAGTCAGTTCTGACCCGGATTTTTTTTAAGAGTGTTCATTCAGGTCAGGTACGCTGCATTTAGAATAACACGTGTCGTTTATTTTATTCGATTAATGCCTCTAAGCTGTGCCAGCACAATCGTGAAAAATTCGTTGCCAAATTCTTTGAAACGTAGAACACTTAGAAGATCCTGCGGCGGAGTAATATCTATGTCGGTTTTGTGCCAAAGGACATCTCTGTCTTTATATTATTTCCCTTTATACTATGCACTATTCTCGCGTTTGCCGAGAAAAATGCCAGAAAGTTAACATATCATTATTAGTCCATAAAACGTCATCACTAAACTAGCACATTAGCTTTTTTATCCTGCACTTTTCGTTTCACATCAGTCATGCATTTCTTTACAGAGACTCATATTAGTAAGTAAGGGTACATAATTATGAAATATTTCAGTCATCGCAGAGTAATTTTGTCAATGCCTGTAATGATATTTCTATAAATCAGTGATGCTCTTGTAATGTTCATCAGCAACCATCTTTCCTCTTCCTGTTCCCTTGTGAGACCTGTACTTCGCATGTCGTAGACCACATGTAATGTACAGGCCGCATACGGGATCGTCCAGGGAAGATGCGCATGCGCTGTGAGTGCAGTCCGTCTGCGCGCGCAGCGCTACAACATAGTCTTCATGAAGTTTGGTCGGCAAGTCCGATCAGACGGCTCTTCACGGAGACTGATGTCTGATGGGCTGGAAGTGTGAAGCGCGAGTAGCATCTTGCCGGGATATCCGCTGCCATTCATACACGGATGGACAGGTGGTGGTGACTACTGCCGCAGACACAGCAGTATAGTATAAATAGCTAAGGGGGCTGTCATTAGAAAAATGCTTAGGTTTCTGCAGGTCTTTTCTCTTATCTTCTGGATCATGATGTTGAGTGTTGCGTGACACTGCAAAAAGTCTGAAATAAATGATCGCGTGCTTCAGGAGATCGCACAGCGATGTTGATCTCCCGTTTTTGTTTTTGCTTTTTTTTTTCTAAATCCTGCTTTTTGCTAACTTCTTTTTCCTTTCCTCTATAGGGAGATTTTCCGTTGGATGATATTTGCGCATCGAACGATTATCTCGCTGCCAAATTGCAAAAGGACATCTCAGGTATATCTGTTTGTAGAGATTGAAAGCGCTGACGGCCAAGTGGTGTGAAGCTGGTAAAGAAATCCCTTCACCACCCTCCTTGGCAATTTTAGTTTTGCGCGCATCGCGGGCCCATCGTACGCAAGTGCTCCCCAAAATTATTTTGTTTTCCGGACGAAGCTTCAAACCCTGAGTGTAGTGGCATATTTTGGCGACAATTTTATTGCTCGTTCATTTTCAAATTGGGTATGCTGAATTGCAAGTTTCATATTATTGACCTGCGTTGAGCTGAAAAATCTGGGAAAACGCATTGTCGGTTCACTCAGCGTAAATTGGTACAGCGCATGCGCAAGCTGTCAGTCAGTAGCTGGCTAGTTTTAGGATACTAGTAGAGTGTAGAGCGTAGCGTTGGTATCCAAGAGAGCCTTAAGGCCGTTGAAGTCATCGGTCGGTAACGCCCTTCTGGCTCTCAAAACTGCGTCCTCCAATTTTGCAGATGCAAGTCAAGCATTGCAGTTGGATATGCGTAGTATCAACGTACAAGAGTAGGTTCGTACGAACGATAAAGTAGTTTAGACAGGTAGAACGTAGAATAGCGAGAAAATACTGCAACTGAAATATTTTGTAATGTTCGATTCGTCATAATTGTTGCATACTTTATTACTTGTTATAAAATGAATAATGCCTATCATGTATGTCAGGTGTGAAGAGATGTGGGTAGGTGGTTACAAGGGCACCTGTCCTTATAAAGTAACGGTCGTTTTAAGCCGTGACGTAAAAGCCACACGAAATTGCTGCAAAACCTGTCGTAGATTTAGTTTAGTGGATTAGACCAAGTGAAGTTATGTGGTGGATGCGAATGAGTGATGCGTACTGCGTGCAAAGCGCGTCTTCGACGCATGCGCGTTATTGAGTGAGCGATTGTATTCCTGATTGAGCTGTAAATAGATGAACACTTAAGCGACTGCGATAAACATGTACACTATAGCATATAGTTTTGTATTTAAAAGAAAAATAAACAAGTAAAAAAAATGTAGAGAATACAAAGGCATGTTGCTTGCCTGATTGTGTCCAACGTATACGCAAAGCTGAAATATTCTCGAAAATTTCAATACGCGTGAATTTTATTAACTGAAATGTACAGGCTTTGATTCTTGTACAGTCAACACTGATGTGTTTTGTTTTGATTTTGATTGGCTTCTTCTTAAATTGTTATGCTGTTTTTGAATTCGATTCTTCGACGCATGTCTAAAGCGTCTAGAAAACAACTGTTGACAAATGGTGCTGATGTGTGAATAAAACTAGTAGTTCATTTCTTCTGTTTTCAGCCACCCTTCTGTGTTGAGTTGCAGCATGAATAGATTGGAGTCGCTGCAACTTCACGTAACGCCGCACTGACTCACGAGGGGGTGGCTGAATTCTTCATAGCATTTATGTACTGATGCATTGCTCCAACTTTTCTCATTAACTGTCACAAAGAGTTATGAACGAGAACTGGCACCGCGTCTCGCCGGTTCTTTCCCCCATTTTTCTGCATGTTTATACTCTGCACGGTTTTTGTCATTTCATCGCATTAGTTACCGCTTTCATTTGGTATTCCACAGTGGTTAAAACAATATGTTCTACTCGCTATATAGAGTGAGGATGTAGAGACGGTACTTTGTTGCGTAATGGTATTCACATTGCACGGCTATACTCCTTCCATTCCCTCACATCATAAATCTCATAACAGCCCTAACAAAATTTGGCAAGAAAATGCTGCTTTTAGGTGTGATGTTTAGATCAAAGATCAATAGTGAATTGCTGCCTGAAAAGGGTCATATTTAAGAGCTTGATAATAGTTATCTTTCTTTCTTTCTTTTTCACGGAAAATGCTGCACTCGGTATATTTTGAAATAACTCGTCTGAAACAAACACGAGCTAGTCTCCGGTCTGGCCGGCATGAAGTAAAACGAGATACACCACATGAAATGGCTGCATATTTATTCACAGATTTCATTGAATATAGTGTTCATTCAACATTGTAGCTGGTAGGAGAAGGGTCTGTAGGAGACGCCGTGAAAAGTTTCGGAGCAATCTCCGATGAGAACGGTGATTGCAAGAGGTATTTCAATTGTACATTAGCTACATGGAATCTACAACATTGCTGCATTAAACTATGGCCGTCCATAAAGTTGTGTTTATACACACTTTGTATAGGACGAGCCGCACCACTAGAAGTTGCTGCAAACTGAACAAAAAAGACCGTAGGAAAAACATAGAGTGGACGAGACCTATAAGCGTCACCCTGAATTACTCTAGTATTAACGACTGTCGTAAGAGTGGTTTGTATTCACGTTCTTACAATCATGTAATCCTTATTTCTTTTTTTTTTCTTTTCTAGTAGTTTGGTAGTGTAGGTATTGACGCATGTATTGTACCTGCAGATTACAAATCCACATAGTTGTCCATCATTATGCACTTTTATCGTTCGTTAAGGGGCTAGAATTTCATTATCTGTGTGTTGTCCTACTCGCTCTCTCTTGCACGTTATTGTTGGACTCGACTTCTTCTGGAGCACAGTTTATGTATAGTAATCGGCTGAAATATTGTGTAGTTTCAAGCATTTTGCATGTTGGTTTGCCTTTTCTAGAATTGTATGCAAACCCAGTGTATATACCCTATCTTATCAACCTCACATCTTACGTAATTCCAATCTCACTTTGTACTTTCATACCCGCAAAAAAAAAAGTGTACATTATAAATCATAGCAATGCAACATTTACGCTTGAATCATCATTTGCATTCCCGCATTTTAAACACGGATATATGTTTCTTTTCTTTCGTGAAAAAGAGGATGATAATATCCGCATGTGAGTGTGTAAATGAAAATATAGACAGCGCTATCTCCTTCCTGTTATATCCACGTATAGTTATAATGTGATATAGGGATATAAAGAGTCGATGTCATTGAGTAATGTATAGGCAAGTTGATTATAAAACATGAAGTTTGCTCAATGAAACCTAAAGTGAAGCCTTGTACATGATTCGAGGTGGAGTATACATATCTTTGTCAGATATTCATAGTAGTTTTGATTATTCATAACTGAGATATTGATGCAACCAACTTTTCTCTCTGCGAAATAAACAGTAAAGACCTAACCAATAACACCGAGCGTGTAACTTTAGGACTGCCATGAGTTTCATAGTAACGCATACCTCAGAAGTTTTACAAGTGCAGATAAAACAGCGCAACAGAGAGAGAGAAAAAAATCTCTGGAAATCGTGTCATTGTGTGTGTGTGACATTTCTTTCATTTCAATACATATTCAGGGTATTTTTTACTAGCCCCCAGATTGTCCGTCTTCATTGTAAATAAATAGATGCAAAAAAAGCATTAGATAAGGTGCAGAATAATGACGAAAGGTCGTATGTATTATGGTAACCCAGCCATAGCTGTGTTTGTGATTTTCGTTTGGAAGACACGCGGAAAAGATATATTGGACGACGAAGCGTATTGATACGAAAGCTTGAATAACTCGTGATTTTAGAATACTTTTAAACAGGGTAATTTGTTCGGAAAACAACGAAATGGAACGCCACTTTTGTACCGCCTATCTACAGTAACACTTATTCTTAGTGCAAACAGATGGTTGCAAATGTATATGTGCCAAGCATAATGTCATTATCTCTTGTGTTTCTAGTTGAAAACGACCTCGGCTAGTAGCCTGAATGTGAAATGTGCCATTATAAATGACTGTAGTAATAGTAGATTATACACTGCAATTTTGTTCCCTTCTCGTTCGCATGTGTATTAAAAGGTTCATCGAACAACATTCAAGTTTACGTAATGGGCAGAAGGTTGACCATTTTCACTGTTGATTTTACATTTATTTTTTGACATTTTACTGACACCCATAACAAGTGATTTTAGTGATGTTTTATCACACATAAGTAAGTTAATTTCAAACTCAGGAAAACTGTAGTGTATCGTGTAAACTACACTGTATACTTTGATCATGCATTTTCCTATTGGTGTGTTTCGATGTTTGCAGTGTGAAATAAGTTGTTTGAAGTGAAAAGTGTACTGAACTTTTCAGTGGCCGTATAAACGTGTGATATGTTTACTCTGTACACCCCAAGACATTACGCTGTCTGAAAAGTGCGTGTATCGGGCAAATTCAGAAGAAGTTTTGGAAAACACAAGTGGCGATACTCGCATAGGTGATTATTCTTGTGTTTATACCTGTCACCGCTAGAATTTTGGACGAGTGCAGATTCAAATCTTTCCCTGGTTGAACTGCACGGAGAAGATCAGCTGTGATTTTAGGTGTGCGTGACAGTCAGTTAAGTCAATCCGACATACCGTTATGCACCTGTTCTGTAGATTCTTATCAGCGTTCACTTTCATCTTCTTTGAGTTTGTTGAAGAAAAAAAAAGTTAGACAAAGATAGATCTCGTTGTTGACGAAAACCTGTCGGCTTGTCGGAAACGGTTCTGACTGTCATGCCTCCACTGAGAAGGGTATGCGAAAATGGTCTCAAAGATTGTGTATGTCTTCTTTCTTTCTTTCTTGTAGATCTTTAAAAAAAAATATGGTAACATTTTCCTTTCTTTCTTGGATCATGACGACATCCATCGTAGCCACTACGGAACATTATACATTTCTCACATTCTACACCATTTAGTTCAAATACTTCCTGCGTAAGAAACGAATGGATCCAGAACTGTAATTATTGATGTAAATTATGTATATTCTTTTATTTCATGTAAATAAATGATGATAATTGAAAAGTTTATGCATGTGAACCTGATTATATCTCCGTGTATATATTGAGCCGTGACTTTAGTGTCACTGTGCGTCTGAATTGGTAGTACATGATTGTGTATGTGCTGAAGAATAATGGGAAGAAGGGAGAGGAAGGAGAGATAGAGAGGGAAGGAGAGAGAGAGTGAAGATTATGTAAATTTGTGTTTGTTTGTTTGTTTGTGGTGTGTGTGTGCGTGTGTGTGAGTCGGTGCGATGGAAAAGCAAGCATGGTGAGGTCATTGCGGTTACAGATTGATGTAAATTATATGTGACATGATATTTTCTTCGTCAAATTTTGTAATACAGAATACAGTGTACACACTGGTCATGGGGCCTGCGTATAGCCGCAGCATGCTTTGCATGAGTTCGAATCTCCCAAAGCGATACACCAATGATAAAGTGTCTCCAGTATTTCATATTTACACCAAAAAATGTGTCATCAACGAACCTGGGGGCACTGGTCTTGTACAAACTTACATTTTCATTTCACAATGAAGGTACATCGTAAAGGCACGGACTGTTGTCTTTGTATAAATGAATTCACACTGCATTTTGGGGTTTACGGAATAACCGAGGATCAACAAGAATGGCAATACACGATACATTGTACTGAAAACATTATATGACAACACATCCGTAAAGTTGGCGGGAAACTTGTCCATTTTATGAGATTCAGTAAAGTCTGTTTAATGTATCACCGTTGCTGCAGGGAAAGGCTTCAACAATAGGCGATATCCCGTTACAGCACAGCGTCGAGAAGCATAACAGTGTACCGAAAGAATGATTGTGGTGTGTTCGTTTAAGAAGGGAAGAATCTATAGTTCAACTGGCATCGGTCCATGAGGAGATCACCAGAAGAGCAAATTAATAACGTGTATGTCTACAAAGCGCATCGCAGCAAACACAATTCACGAGCCCAAACTTAAAAAAAAAGAATGTAAGGACGCTCAGCGGGTTTGGCGGAGGATGTCCCAGGGGCCGATATCCTCCATTTCTGCGAAGTGTACAATCAGTTCGAACTTGTGGTCCAGTAAAGCTCTCAAGTTGAGACATTTTTGTTTTCTCTCTTTTGTCAGTGGTCAGATTCCGAGAAACTCGACATAACGTGGCATGACACTCCAGGGCTAACTTTTTAATGATTAGCATGGAAATAACACGCGGATTTAATTCTCTCGTTCTGAGTGTAATGAACTGTGTTTCGCCTTGATGTTACATCTTCTCCGTGTTTATCTCAATGAAGTTTTCCACGAAACTCTGTACTGTGTGGTGTATACGCCAGTCATTGCATATAATATATATATATATATATATATAATATATATATATATATATATATATATATGATATATATATATATCTATCTATCTATCTATTGCATATATTTATATATATATATAAAATATATGTATATCCAATATATGATATACGTATACATACGTACTCTTTGCACTTATATATATATATATATATAATAGAGATTATTGAAAAAATGTAAATACCTTTAAAATAGTGATTACTACCATCGCCTTTATTGTCATTAATACTGTTGTTGTGTTATATAATAATAATACAAATTTTTGTTTGCTCTTTCTTTATTCAATAGGTAATATTGATATGTTGCTAGATTCTCTCTCTCTCTCTCACACACAGACAGACAGACAGACATACACATTCAATCATTTAGAAAACACACATTCACAGTGACAAATCTTGAAGCAATTCAAATATACTTTGGAAATTTAGATACACACACACACACATGGTAATGCGCGCGTGTGTGTGTATGTGTATGTAATATGTATAATGGACTGCATACACATAGTTCTAAAATGTCGCTTACAACACAGGACGCCAAAATCAACTCGGTCACGTACACCGTTCTGACAACAGCCGGTTTCTTCGTCGACTCAATTACCCAATTAAATAAATATCACACCTCTTGGTATTCTTTCAAGCTATTTCTGACACATATATGTCATCGGATGACATTGACCCGGCATTTGTCCCAATTTAGCCATGATGGACTTAAGTGATTTTTTTTTGTCTTCCTCGCTAAACTGATTAAAGGTGCACTGCAAGGTTTGATGGTCGTTATAAACTAACACGCTGTCACATTCGATGAACTCTCGCGGGTTGGAGTTGGAGGATGGGGAGGGGATGGGGTGTAAAGAGGGCTTGTTTAAAGTGGATAAATATTCATAACCAAGCTCATTTGATCACTACTAGTATAAGTGTTGTTGCTTTACCCAAGTGTGATTAGGGCTCAATAACTATGATATGTCATGATATGCCACCTCCCCACCCCCCCCCCCCCCAAAAAAAAAAGAGAGAGAAAAAAGATAATGGTATAATATTGTTAGACTAAAGAAATAGGACATCTACGTTTGCTATCAATGAAATTACAAATTTTATATTCGGAAATAACATCTTCATTACCAATAATTTAGGCTTATAGTCACTATAAAACCACTGCATGTTCATGCCATCTCTAAACAAATCAAATGGACTGTATAGTTTTGGTTGAAACCTAAATTCTAACATTTTTGGCGAGATATCAAGAAACCTCTTTTGAAATATAAGATATGTAATTCCCAGAGATTCAATTTTTACGAAAATTACACTGTAGTTTTGAAATGGCCGAGATATCCAAAACAGAGCAATAATAGAATTAGACGGGACCTATCTATTATTAGGGTCGCTTGTTTTACTTTGTTTTTGGATGTCTCAGCCATTCCAAAATCGATTTCCATCTGATAAACTTTATATTCCTCTAACAATGGTATACGCTCTGTATTATTTCAGAAGTGGTTTCTTATCTCGCAAAAAGTGGAAAGCCCAATCCACATGGCTCCTCCAATATTACACCATTCCCTTAATGTTTTTACCCTTAACCTTTAATGGATGTAAAATGACGATCTTTCCTTTAAAGGTCTTGCACTTTTAAAGGGCAATGACCCCAGCACCAGGGTCACGGTGCAAAGGACGCGGCAAATTATTCTGTTCCGCAGTCGTTCGTGACCATTTTGCCCGTCAAAACATGCCATTCCCAGGCTCGTGCATTTCTCGAACAACTCTCTCATCAGTATCACGGTAACTCATCACGTCTAAGTTCTAAATTTCTGTTTGAAATTCTGTATTTTTTTTTTCTTCGAGTGTCACGCTTGAGACTCATATTCCTCTAGACCGAATTGGAGGATACTGACTTTTTCTAGGGGTTTAATAACGAAAATGATAATAACCCCTAGACACCGGGTTTATCTAACAGACAATAATTCAAAATATGTTCTTTGAGAAGTGCTAATGAGCTTAAAAACAAAGACGAGAACTTACTCAAGCAGTACTAACCCCCCCCCCCCCAAAAAAGGGCTTGGAGTTAAATAAAGATTACAAGAAAAACTTGACAAAACCCTCTTTTTTTATTAAACGACTTCATAATCATGATTAATCTAACAACGGAGTTCATAGACTTTACAAAAAACAACAAACATGAGTTCATGTATCTGCGGATAAACTAGTAATTGATTGCGTGTGTGTGTGTATTTGTGTGTGTGTGTGTGTGTATGTGTGTGTGTGTGTGTGCGTGCGTGTGTTTGTGCATGTGTTTATGACTATGTGCGCAAGCGGGTGTGCGTGAACCCGAAAATGCGAGAAATGAAAAATTATGACTTGCATTATTTTTTTTTTCTTCTGCTTTGCATTCGCAATTTGGTTAATACAAAAAAAATCCCATAACTTCCTTTTTCTGATTTGGAAGATGCTTGTGCATGCAGCGTACATCCTTTCCTTTATATTAATGATTTTATTAAAACCAGCAGAGCAATATTTCGTACTATTGTCGATTGTCTCTGCATGTATCAATTTCGTGAGGAAAAACAATAACGACAACGAGGTCATGACGACTTAGATCAAATATCAGCATTAAAAACAAAAGAGTGATTACAGCACCTGGACTAGTATCATAGTGCACGGAACTTCCGCTCATGTTTCATCTGGTGTCACTTTTTCATGTCAGCATAGGTCAAAGGTCACTGGTAATCACACAACCGTGTTAAAAGAGATCGCTGAAAACAATTGAGAGTACAGTTGCATGTACGGAGAAATGCGAGTCCCTCAAACAAAGATCGGTTTTACCCTATAGTTATTGTGTGCCTGTACAGATCTGTCAATTTTTGCTCCAATAGAACAAATCATGATAATGTATCAGAAATATCTGTGTACACTACGATGAGTCGATTACTGACGGGTTAAATGACGAAAATGCAAAATATAGTACTAACCAGAAAGATACGCCGGAAGTACTGAGTATAAGAGTTTACCCGATCGCGGTTGCTATGACATAATATTACAAATACATGTATTGTGATGTTTTACATTCAATTAAAAGTGTGAAATAATAAGAGTCGGTATATCATTTCACACTTTTGAACTCAAAATATACCACCAAATATAATAATGACTCATTATCCCGGCAATGTGTTAGCTTTAATCAGTACACACCATGCAGTAAACATCGTTTTTGGACGTTATGGGTCGTTCTTATTGGGATAAAGGACGACGTCATAATTATTGAAAGCACTGCTCACTCGTAGTCGTCCGACTGAGCCTTATTATTTTTGAGAGCACATCGATAGCACATCGACTCTGAGCATGGAGACGATGGCAGCAAAACGAAAGGTTGGCTATAATGATTGTTCTATGACTCAGCCTCGTTCGCGTATAGAAACTCTTCTAACTATAACTATCACTATTTGAAGCTCTCTATGTTATGATATGATATCATATATAACGATGGCGCTTAATACGATAAATTCGAGTAATGTCTACCTTCATCAGTGGTTGACGAACATAGATTGACAAATGAGTAAACACACGGACAATCAGAGCTTCTGATGTAATAATCAATAATAATCAAGTACGATGGAGGCCTAGACGATAAAAAGGCATTAGTATTCAAATAGTCTATTCAAATAATAATGGTCCTTGCCCTCGTGAGCATACATCTATAAAACAAAATAAGAATTTGCCTGGCTAATATTAAAAGCAAGAAATCTTGAGAACGTCAACAAGCACCCGATGGAATGGGTCATACAAAGAGACCGAAGCCCACGAGTCATAGTTATGGCCCACGAGTTCGACATTGAAAAAAAGACCATGAGTCATACAGCACATGAGTTCAACACTACAGGCAAATCAGGCCCATTAGTCCGACATTAGGTCAAATACAGCCAAAGGGTTCGACATTCAAACACGGGTTTTTTGTGTGTCTGTATCGTGGGCCTTGTTCGTTTAGTGTCTAACTCGTGAGCTGTATGTTTCATAGATGTCGAACTTGTGACATGCATGAACCCGATGGAAGAAAACGCTGTAGGAAATATCGGACAATTTTTATTTATGAATCTTCTCTACCATATAATTATGGTTTGAGTTAAAATAACACCAAAGCCATTATGTAAGCCATAAATGACTGCTAAAATTATCAGTGGTGTGAAATGCCGCAATATACAGACCCTAATGTCCTGGTACTGTATAGCTGGGAAATGTAGTAATGCATGCAATTTCATTTAGAGCAGGGAGGTGGCCACCTCCCTGTTTGGAGCTATAGGGGATCAATCCAGACGAAGTTGTATCTAACGCGATACCATGTTGTGTCTACACTTGAAGTACAGAATAGTTAGATCAGGAAGTAAGCATTGAGTGAATATTTTTAAGACATTCTTTGATTTCGATAATTAGGCCCTATTGAGACCCTCGTTTCGATTTCCCCCTTATCACTTTAACTCGTGCTTTTACGGAGTCTGTACAACTCAAGAAACTAAGCGTTCGATGCGTCGAGTTGCACAGATTGACACGGACCTGGGAGATGTGCAATAAGTAATTTTGCATGCATTGATATCTAAACATATGCATCGAACTATATTTGAGTCAACATCCATTACACTCGTGTTATGAATACACGGTATCACACACGAGATAACGCGATGTGTTTACATTGTGTTCTTCTAAACATATACATGTACCTGTATCCTCATAAACGGTTCCAACGTAGCCTACTCTCAAGCCTATCACGGGAAGTGTTTTTTTCAAGGTCAATGACACGATTAGCGTGCATTCACGAGCTGGAGGAAACGTGGCCGACTTTGTGTTTACGAACAACTTCTTCCGCTGCACTTGTGGCAATAATGTGGACTCCGCACAGATAAAAGCTGGAGACGCCGATTATTCATGTGACGGGGGTTCAAAACATTGAGCAAACAATGTGTCCTACGGCAAACAATAGAAAAAGGGCGCAAAGTCCGATGTCCCCAGCGCCGATCTGGGGCAGAACGGGTGGAATGGTAGTCTTGGTTCGGGACTTCGGCAATATTATCACAAATATTGCTGCAGAATGTAAATACAATGTAGGTTGAATAAGCTGCGCTGCGATGGAATCAAAATTACTATTTTAAATCAATTTCATTCATGATAAATAAGATCTCTCGCTCGTGAATTGAGATTATTCTCTAAGGGAGAGCTAAGGAAAATGCGATACCTATGTGAAAATAGTACTACACGTGACAAGCAAGGAGAAAGACATTGGTGCAAAGTTTTTGCGAAAGTCATCGGATAAACCGGGCATGAAGAAGGCGCTCTCACGCAATTTGCGGTTCGCTTTCTGATCTTCGCAAAAGATGTCATCTTTGGCCTCGAAAGAGATAGAAATGTTTCTTTGTGGTTACTTTTTTCGAGACTTTTCTAAACTTCTTTCTATACGTGTATCAAAAAGAACCCAAACAAAGACTAAAACGTGTGATTACTCTATGTGACCAAAGTGCCTACGTACACCAATATTATTATCAAACGATGATACAAAGAGACAGTGCAATATGTTAAATCAAATCCATCATGGCTTCCCTTCTTAATTCATTCAGTTTGAATGAATTCTAATTAATTCACTATGATTTACACTTGCCAAATGATTCCCTGCTTGATTTCAAACAAAACTCTCCCGTAATCATTCTTTGGTTAACTAAATCATCCAAAATATACAAGTACAATGTACGTGCCATCCTCAAACAACAACCCGATTTGATGGGAATACACTGTACAAGGACATTACCAACATACAACTATTTGTACATCAGGGATTACCGGTCTGCAATTACCATTAATCTTTATAGATGACCCAGATAGATGATCAATTTCCGCGAGGCGTAATGAAAACGAAAAGTGACAAACACACCAGTGACGTCGATGTTATTTGGCTGTCGGTGATGGCGTTATCTCCATTCATAAGAGCAACCTGCCGATTTCGTCCCGAGTTTGATAGAAATCACCGAATACTTGCGGGGAACTGGCATAGCTGTTGTATTCATGTACATGTACATGTAAATGTACTAGCAATCATGCGGAATAAATAGGCTTGCACAAAAAGTTTCTACACTGTATATTACACGTATAAGAACATCGCTCTGGACAGCTTTTAAATCAGCACAATACCACATCCCATCCAAATTCGAACTTTGCTTGTAAGTTTCAACGTGTCTACACTAAACATTTAAACAATCGAACTTGTGACAGAGCGTTTGCATAATTGGTAATTACTGACAATCTGCGGGAGAGGGAAAAAAGATGGGAACACAGCATATTTTTTTTTTTCGATTCAAACTCTTTGAAAGGTTACACAATGTACAAAGTACTTTCAATTCTATAATCATCTCTCCGATCCCGAGATAAAAGCGCTAAAATACAAACTCCTGTATTTCACCTAGTCCAAAGGAATAAAATTCTTCCAGATAGAGCATTGTGATTGTGTGTACTGCATTTGGTTTGCATTATACGTGTATGTTCAGATGTCACACCTAGGCCCCTATCACTTTGTACACTCCTCCGGATTCTGACTGTTTCAGAATGATATACACGGAAACAATATAAGACTTGTGATCATCAATTTTGTACGTTTATTAACGGTGGTCATTATGATTTACCCAAAGTAATGAGTGGCCAATTGCAAACAACAACTACAATACTATTCAGTAACCGATCATCAGTAATCTGTGATCGTTAGGGAAGATATGTTACCGGTTTTGAATCCACTCTCGGCCAATCATCGAACTATAGGTATTCGACTGTATTTTTCAAGTCTCGAGCATTTAACTCGTACACAATGCGTGTCGTAGCTCACTATAAATTCCTCGGTGCACATAAATTCGAATACAAATCGTCCCTTGGAAACGTACAAGTCACGCTTGGCAAGAAAAGTCAGAACACTCCAGACAGAAAATAGAGAGATGAGCTCCACTCAAAACTCAAATTGAATTTTTTAATGCACATCATAAGATTCAAGCTTATGCCTTCAATTGACTGTTTTTTGTTTTCTTATTTCATTAGTCTGGTTCAAGTCCACGAACTATAGCTTGGCAACAATTTCTGTGCTAAATGAACACGTAGAATGGAACATGAAATAGAACACAAGTATGAGACGTGTATTAATATTTCATACATACAATGTATAACAACAAAAGTGACGCATAAAGCCAGCTTAGATCAAATGACATAATACTCATTTTCAATGGACGAATGATTTCATGAAATACAAGACACACAAGATAACATATGTCACAACATAAAACTTTGTACAATGACAAATATCTTAGATGAACTTCCAACTTTCTGTAGTCAAACAATCTACAGTCAACCTCGACTAAGTCGAATCCACAGGGATAGGGAAAAAGTTCGACTTTACATGAATTTCGCCTTTCAAAATAAAATGAAATTAAAAAATATATATATATGTTTTAGTCCATCTTGGTAGAATTTCTCTTCGATTTAGCCAATCTTTTTGTGTGATGGCGACTTAGGAAATGACGGTACAACATTCTACAATAGCTCTTCGCCACCAAAGACAGTCATTCATACTCTAAGTAAGTAGTCTAATCACTGAAGTGATTAAACTACCTATTTCAGTAGTTTATAACAGAGTTTCCCACAGTAAAAAAACAAGAACAACAACAAGAACAACAACAACAAAACACGAGCAATTTAAGTGACTTCTGAGAATAACATGTGACATGGTAGGCTTCTGTATACACATTTCATCAAACAGAATTACCTCGGACTGATTGGCTATTTCAAAGGGAATTACATTGTACTTGTACGTATAAACCTGGGATTCATTAAATTTCTATGAAGGAAGCTCGAAATTAATGTAAACATATTTACTGTAAAATCTGGATGCAGGAAAAACAATAACACACAAACACACACACACACACACACACACATAAACCGAATGCTTAGCGACAATGTACAACATCACGCCGTACGAACATTTTGAAGCAGAGCATTCAAGAATTATGGCAAGTCTCGGAGAAAAAAAAAAAAACGAAGACAGAGGTACATAACTTCATATAAACATAAAGTGGACATGACTGTACAGTCAAACTCGGATACCTCGAATTCGTCGGGACTGAAGAAAATGGTTCGACGTACGCGAATTTCGAGGTACGCGTACGTCGAATTTTCTTCGACTTGTCCGATGTTTATCGATGTTCAACGTTTATCGATGTTCAACATGGTGTCTGTTATAGTGCCTAGTGATTGTTTGCATGCTTGTCAATTTGAATTGAATCAACTTTTATATGAATGAATTGAGTGAAAATAGGAAATGAAATCAAAATTTCAGAAATAAAGATTTTGGTGGCCCGATCGCGCCACCAAAAAAAAAAAAAAAAGTCGGATGTTTGCCTTCACTTTTCAAAATGAACAGCGGTAACAATCGGTTACGTAAGATGCAAAAATAAATGTCAGAGTTTTGCGTTTAATTGTGGAAATGAATGACGGTAATATTCGACTCGGTATGATACTAAAATAAATGTCGGATGTTTGCTCATACTTTTGGAAATGAATAACGATAAGACTCAGCTCCGTATGGTGCTAGAACTAATGTTAGATATTTGATTTTGCGTTCGGAAATGAATAAGGATAACATTCGGCTCCGGAAGACGCTGAAATAAATGTCGAATTTTTGCTATGACGTTCGGAAATGAAAAACAATAACATTCAACTCCGTACGATGGTTAAATAAATGTCGGATGTTTCCTTATACCTTTGAAAGTAAATAGCAATAGCATTCGGCTCCGGAAGATGCTAAAATAGATGTCAGATGATCGTTTTTATGTTCGGAAGAAAATAGCAGTAATATTCTGCTCCATCATGTCCATATGATGCTAAAATAACTGTCTGATGTTTGCTTTTAAATTTCGAAATGAATAACAGTAACATTCAGCTGCGTTTAATGGTAAAGTCAATGTTTGATGTTTGCTTTGACGTTCGGAAAAGAGTAACAATAATATTCAACTCCTGACAATGATGAAATAAATGCTGGATGTTTGCTTCTATGTTCGAAAGTAAATTGCAATAACATTTAGCTCCGAAAGATGCTAAAATAAATGTCGAATGTTTGCTTTGATGTTCTGAAGTGAATAACAATAACATTCAACTCCGTACGCTGATAAAATAAATGCCGGATACGTCCGAAAGTAAATGTCAATAGCATTCAGCTCCGGAAGATGCTAAAATACATGTCGAATGATTGCTTTTACGTTTGGCATGTTTGGAAGTGAACAGCAGTAACATTCTGCCCCATACGATGATTAAAAAAATATATATATTGGATATTTGCTACGGTACATTTCAAAATAAATATCAGTAACATTCAGCTATACGTTTCATAGTCCAAAATGTCTGATGTCTGCCTTTACGTTCAAAAGTGAAAAACAGTAACATTCGGCTCCGTGCGATGATAAAATAATTGTCAGATGATTCATTTCACTTTCGGAAGTGGACAGCAGTAACATTCGGCTCCGTTCGATAATGAAATAAATGTCGGATGTTTGAAATGAATAACGGTAATATTCTGCTCCGTACGATGCAAAAATAAATAACAGATTGTTGCTTTAAATTTTGGAAATGATTAATGGTATTAATCCGCTCAGTTAGATGCTAAAACAAATAGCGGATGTTTGCTTTCACGTTTGGAAATGGATTACGATAGTATTCAGCTCCGTAAGATTCTAAAATGAATGTCGGTTGTTTGCTTTTACATTTAGAAATGAATAACGGTAACTTTCGGTTTTTTACAATGCTAAAACAAATGTCGGATGCTAACAAATGTCAGCAAATGCTCCCATTTTCTCATTTCACACGTAAGTTTTGACCTCCTC
Organism: Diadema antillarum; assembly: GCF_040938485.1. NCBI lineage: Eukaryota > Metazoa > Echinodermata > Echinoidea > Diadematoida > Diadematidae > Diadema > Diadema antillarum. The sequence continues at coordinate 2,919,517 of NW_027270911.1, read as the reverse complement.
AATATATTGGCATCAACTTTTATAATAATATCTACGCCTATTAACTTGTCAAATCTTTAAACACTGAGTAAGATGATTGAATTTTCTATTCATTTGTTTTAGACATGGACATCTGTATCACTTCAATAATGCTTAATATTAATTTGTCTATGTTTAGAAGGACCGATTTAGTTTTTCTAACGTTTTTCCTGATTTTTTTTTTTGTCACCAGATTTTACTTTCGACCACCAGAAAATAAAAATCAATGATATTGGTGGCCCGATAAAACTTAGTGCGGAGCCCTGTGTATTCTATTCTTCATTGTGATCGGCCTATACTTCCAGATTTTCATAATCGCATTGCTGGAAAAAAAAAAGTTTCAGTGCTTGCGTTCTCGGGGAAGTAAACTTCGTGAAAGGCAAAAAAAAAAAATACTTTAAAAAAAGGCACTACGAGGTAGATTGATGTTTTGACAGTGGAACGTGATTAATGGCAAAGATATAACTGTCAACGTAAGCAGGTGCGCCCCGACGGTTGAGAAATCTACGCGCACGGTATGACTGTCTCGATCAAAAATCAAAACACAGTGGTTAAAGAAAAGCAAATGATGGGGCAGCGCGTAGTGCTCTATCGTAAAGCACTCCATTGGCACGGGTGCTATGTGCATACCATGTACGTGTGGTGTTGGGGATTTTCCATGTCAGCTGTGTATCGGGTATTTCTTCTTGGGCGCGCGATTGTTCTGGTCTCAGAATATTTACAATCGAGTGTGAAAACATGTGACACGTCTTCGCTGTCCACGCGCGCTAAATCGGAGATGCTGAGTGATGTTTACAATTTCGATTCGAGCAACATGCTGGGAAAAACAATAAGTTAATTAAGATCGGGACATTAGATTTCCCTTCGAGGTAACCGAACTTCGAGTTATCTTTTTCGAGCTACGCGAATTTTAATACACGGAAACTCCATAGGAACAATCGGGACTTTCATTTTGCCCCCGAGGTAAGTGATATTCGGCTTATCCGATGTCGAGGTATCCGAGTTTGACTGTATATGGTTATTAACACCGGTAATCCTCGTTTTGCTTGCTGACCAAAACATCACGCCTAACCCTAGAGGCTCTGGGTGGTGTACATTGAAAGTCATCAGCGTACACTACGCACCATTATGACTCCCTATATAGATAGGCAGGGTTCCTTGCCTGCTCTCATCAGAGCCTCGTGAATACACAGTGGGGGTTGAGGATACTACAGTGGACTCCCGTTTTAACGAAGTCCTCCGGACCGGCAATTTTCTTACATTATATCTAAATTTCGTTAAAATCGAACACTTAAATAAACAATAAAGACACATGGAGTGGACTATGTTGCGGCCTGAAGTTTGACTTCGTTGTAACCAGAATTTCGTTATAACCGTGTTCGTTAAAATGGGAATGCACTGTAGAAGATTTTATCCTGATGAGACAATTATTGTGTCTCATTCTACTGCTGAACATATCCAATATCAAACAACCAGAGTCAATGCAATGAATAAAGAATGCAGGCAAAAGACAACATATACAATTTGAATACAGCGTACATGTACTAGGTTACTTTACAAACGTCATGACAGCTGCCATTGTTCAGTCAGGTAAAACGTCTGAAACATGTAGATTGTACTTATTATTCGGCTAGGTATCTGTTGCACTGTATATCAAATGTATATCGGTAATCAAAATTTTTCTGACTGGCTAAAAAGTATTCTTTTGGTGCCCTTATGATCTTACACTGAGAGTAGAGACCATCTAATCTTACAAACTTCAAAGAAGCCAACGTTAAAAAGCAACTTAAACTGCACACACTCACTTATTGAAGGCTTGAAGATGCATCGCAACACACAGCTATTCCAGTAATTCCAACTTTTAAAAGATATCTAAAATCATCTCATCAATCACCACATTTTGATGAATACAATGACATACACATCTCTCCTAGCAGGGAAAACTCCCAAAAAACCTCGAATTATGGTACACTGTATATACACTTGTACTAGCAATGGTTATAAAATCAATCGTACATTAACGATATATGTACTATGTATGTAAATATCTGTGAAACAAAGCAGTTACCATCCACATTGTGAGGTATGTGTAGTGTGTGAAGGCATAATCACTTGCCAACTTGTCAACAACTCCAAAGAATTCCCATAAACCTTCCTTAATCAATCAATGTTAATTGAAATATAAGTCTAAACATTTATAGCCTGTTGTAGACAAAGTAAATTCATGGTTTAATTTCAATTACTGACATTAACACAATTGTATAGGAACAGCATGTCTTCACCAGAATAAACTGTTCTCTCTCTGAATGCTTACAGAACATACTTAATGATCTAAAAATGTATACAATGTATACCGGTACCGTACAACAAAACTGCTAGTCAAGGGGGCGAAGGAATTTTAATAATGTTAAATTTTAAATACAGGCCTGTAATTTACAATTCTAATACTCACATGTATACAATATACACAGCTTTTCAAAGAATTCTATGCACAGCACCCAAATGCTTTTTTTTTTATAACGGAAGAGCTCCTCTTGGAAGCCTGACTCAAAGTAGAGACTGTGCAAGTCTAACATAGTATGAAAGATTATTCCCTAATACTGTTCTTAAAGGAGTGCCAAAGATATCATCAGGGGTCACCTTGTTTTTGGAAGAAGGATGAGATTGTAGAGAGCTGATGTTGACTTTCCCAGGTTACATGCATGTTTGTCAAACTCAAATGTGAAAATACCTGATAAGGGATCTGATGCCTCACTGAGGAGAGCTTTCTGGATCCAGTTTGACATCTTCGGCAAATGACAATGAAATCTTTGGATGCATGTTTAAAAAATCATCAAAGTCCCCCCTCCCCCCCCCCCCCCCCACATCTACAGTGTATTTGTACTTAACAAAGTCTCATTTCACAAAACATCACTGTGACATTCGAGGCAGGTCCTGAATGTGAAGCAGAAAGCAAAGTAGAAACTCATGATATTTTTTCCATCCCTGCATGTAATTTGGGAGAAATGTGACATGGACAGAAATACCAAGCCTTGGTTCATATTGCATACAAACTATGGTAAATATTTTCAATAATGGTAACTCTGCAATCATAGCATGACCACTTCTTAGCCAATCAAAGCAAAGAAATGATTGACGGTTGGCATTGATTGCAGAGTTACCATCAACTGTGCAGTTACCACAGTTTTATGCAACAGAGCCCTAGGTGTAGCAAAATCCTATGAACACAGCATTTTCCTTATTGTTTTGCCAACCTGAATGATCATTCCCTCAAGATGCTGCTCATGAATGTGTAAAACATCACTTGTGTCTAATTCTTTTCTTTTTTCTTTTCAATGCCAACAGTATGTTGTCATGCAAGACTAACAGCACTTTATCTTTGTCAATGCTTTTATCTTTCATCATTTTACAAAGTTGCAAGCATGAACATTGGGCATGGTGCCAATATCTTTTTTTTTTTCTGTCTGGGATGAGCCTGTTTTGCTATTAGACCATATCAAGGACTTGAACTAGGAGTGATATACCGGAAGAAAAGAAAGTGTACAATGTATCACAGAACTTGATTTCACTTTTGTGATCATAAACTTGACAGCCCACACTGCGAATAAAATATGGATGAGAGAAAACATGACAACATCTTGTGGTCTAAAATTTTGTAATGAACTAGTATTTCTGCATTTGGGAAAAGAACCCACTCATTAAAACCTCAATATCTACACCCATGCCTATTCTATACAGCATTAACACTCTCTGGTAAGTCTGCATAGTTTTTTTTTATTCCTCTCTCTCCCTCTCAGTACAGTCAATGTGATTAAGGACAAAATCAACATGGGACTTTATGGATTCCACTTCTTGCATTAAAGTTTCTTTTAAATTTGATTTGCTTTCCCAAAACTTTCCTGAGGTGTCCTTACTTGGAATGCCTCTTTTAATTTAAACATGAAACAAAATGTTATGTACTTATGCTTCTTAAAATCAATGATGAGAACAATGAAGACTAGACAATTGTTCTGACAATAAAGTTATGCTACTAACTTCTGATAGTGCTGAGCATTCAGACATGGCTCACCTGTTGGTAATAGGTAAAATTTGAGATGTACTGACATCTGCGAGTAGGAGCAGGCAAGACGCATTACTCGGATGAGTTGGAGGTAGGAATGAGTAAGAGGTGGGACAGGACATCTCGGAGGCTTGGATCACTTGGCTGCTCATGTTGGGGAGCTGGTTGTGCCAAGATGGGAGCCTGTAGCCGGGTCACGGGAGGTAGTGGATGTTGCTGCTGGGGGGCAGAAGGCAGCTGTCCGCAACGCTGAAGCCTCTCCTTCTGCTTCCTCAAGGAGATGATGGCAAACTTCTGGCTGACTCCGAGAGTGTTCACAAAAAACACCTTACACACGTTCTGCTCCCAGTCACCAAGCCTCAGCGTATACTTCATGTGCACTTTGCGGTTGAGTTTCATCTGTGATGCTGGGAGTGTTCGGGTCTTGACAGCAATCTCCTCTATGCAGCTCTCCACGTATTGGCGTTTCTTTTCCCACGACATCTCCTTGCTCCAGAACATGTTGAAAATCTTCTGTCTCATCTCGGGACTGACATGCTCCGAGCATCGCTTCCTGCAGTTCTGGCATGGTTCCTTCATGGTGCGCGCAGGAATGACATTGCCCTTGTCGTTGATGTATGTTTGCCCGGCACACCTCATATCTGCTGTGTCCCACATTCGTCTCCTCTTCGGCTTGGAGCCAATTGGTTTGGGTGTAGCCTGAGTTGGCGAGGACCTGCCTGTGAGATCATCCTGCATTGTCTCTTCTTTAAGTGCAGAGTCCATTGACTCTGCAGCTGCTGACAGCTCAGCGCACTTCTTTGCTGTTGGCTCACAAACATAATTGGCATCGCCATCGCTATCATCATCACCATCAATCTCTGAATCGTCCTCTTCCTCTTCACTGGATGGAACATAATCCTCATCATCTTCACAACTAGAATGGGCAGTATTTTTGGCTACCTTCTCCTCTTCCTCTCCTTCGCTCAGTTCTGTTCCTTCCACACTAATGTTTGAAAAGTCTTGCTCAGCAGATTCTCCTGCTGGTTTCTCAGTTGCTATTGTTGCTGTGGAGTTTCGCCTGTCAGTGTTGGCCCCTGACTGTGACTTCTTATGTGATCTTGTGCCTAAGCTTGGGGTACTAGGAACCACCACTTTGTGCTCTTGAACAACCCTCATCTCCTCGCTGAATACCCTCCTGTACATGTACGTGCTTGCAGGCTTTGTTCCACGCATCCAACAGACCTCCCGATAGGCACTGTACATCTTTGATACGTTCCATGACCATCCTTTGGTGGAGGAGTGTGTTTGGTACTCGCGACCTTTATCTGGATCTGCCCAGCAGTTGTAGATGATGTGCTCCCTGACCTCTTTTGCCACCGCTGGTGGTATTTTGGTAAGTGTCCGGTAAGTCTTCCCTTTGTCAGGATTGAACTCTCCATTCTCATCTTTTTTGGCAATGCATGAGGCAATGAAGTTGTGACTTAATCCCAACGTGTTGATGAAAAACTTCCGACAAACTTGCTGTCTTGTCCCGTCCACCTCGAAGAAGAATGAGAACCGAAGGGGTCTGCCGGGCCGTGTACGCAGTCTTGTACGTCTGTAACTGAACTGCAACACCTTGGCGGGCTGAGAATCCATGCAGCTGAGGACATACCTCCTCTTGTCATTCCAGTCCTTGCTAGAGTCCCAGAAATTCTCAAAGAGCTTCTGTCGCTGAGTATCACTTATGCGCTGAGAACATTCTTTCTGACAGTTTTCGCATGGCTCTTTCATCTTCCTGGAAGGCCTCAACTGGCCCTTGAAATTCACATACTCCTTTCCAGCATACCTTAACGCATGATATTTCTTTAGTTTTTCTCTTGTGTTGGATTTCTGCTTTAACTTTTTGCATCGCTCCTCCTCTTGCTGCCGCAGTTCCTTAATTAGGCACTCAAGGGCACTGACCGGAGGGGTTGGGGCATAGTCTAGGGGTCTCTCCTCAGTTCGCTGGGTGCCTGGTCCCTCTAGCCTCTGCTGGGTGATCCTCAACTCCTCATTCATCAGTTTGCGATAGAAGTGCTTCTTGACAACCTCTTTCTGCTGCATCTCACATTCAGCGACATAGGCCTCATACATCTTAGTCAGATTCACCTGTTCCTGTTGCTCTGTGTCTGCACTGATCTCTCGGTTCTGAAGGGCAGCTTGAATGTGTCTCCGCGCATTTTGCTTAACAGAAAGAGGAATTTGGTTGGCAGCTGGATGCCTGCCCCGCCTGTCCGGCATGACATTGCCATCAACAGTCTTCTTGTGTAGGGATATGATCACAAACTTTTCACCAACAGCAAGAGTGCTGAGAAAGAATTTCTTGCACACTTTGACCTGTTCTCCCTTCACGCTCAGATGGTAATTGAAGCTCAATCTCCGAGCCTTTTTATCCGTTCCTGTCTTGATCCTGCGACGCTGGATGGGCTGGGGCACGACATGGTCGATGCAGTAGATCCTCCTGGCTGTCCAATCTTTCTTGGGGTCCCAGAAGTCTTGGAAGATCTCCTTCCGCTCCTCCTCAGAAATTCTTTCAGGACATTTCTGCCGACAGTTTTTGCATGGCTCCCTCATCTGCCTTGCAGGGATCAAGCTTCCTGTTGAATTCACGTATGACTGGCCACTGTTCCGTTTCATCTTGCTTGCATTTCTCTTCCAGGTGGTTGGATCTCGTCCACGCTTCCTAGGTTGCTTCCCTTCCCTACTTTTCTTACCCCTGCCTCTCTGTCGTGGCTCTGTTGCCAGGGACATGGCATGCTTGTCCAAGTAGTGGGGTTGGTTGAACTGACCAATACTACCGCCCTGCTCATTGTACACACTCATGTCCAAGTCGTGCTCTCCAGCTCCCATGTAAATCTGTTGCATCCTTTCCTGGTGATTAAAGCCATCATCTGGAACCTCATAGTGGGTCCCAAAGGCACCCTGATGTGCACCACCCTGGTGGTATTCCGCCAGACTGTGGGTTTGGACATTGCCCTGGTAGCTGTTGACAATCTTTAAGCCTTCTTCTGCCAGGAGTGGCAGGTATCCCATGTTGTGAGGGATGTGCTGAGGGTTCATTCTGGTTCTATGGGCATGAAAACAATGACACATAACAATGCTACTGCTGGGTTAAGCACCATTATTAAGCTAAAAAATACTTTCAGGGGTACATTTTATCTAGTAAGCCCTGATTTGCACATAAATCACAAAGTTTCAGTGTAAATGTATAGTTGATGGGACAGAGAAAAACACAGCGATGTGTCTGATATTCGAATTACACGCATACAATGTGGGCATTTCCACAGTGAAAGGGTACATTTCTGGGATGTTGCTTCATTTCCTGTTTCTAATGTGCATCTTCCCTAAAACAATACAATATTTTAGAAAAGTTTAATGAGATAACTATGCCTGAAAGCAATGTATCAGAATTTTTGCTGAAATGAAACATTTTCGGTGAACATATTTTATGCCCCAATACTGTCAAAACTCGCCATCCACTTCATGTACTGACATATGAAGGTCAAGTAATTAATGCTCATTGAGAATTTGTTTTTCAACTGAACAGCCTAACACTGATTAGAAAAAGTAATAACTGCACTCAAATTCTGTTCAGAACACTGTGTTTTATACTATTTCTACCCCTTAGACTTAGAGGTGAATGTATGTTACACAGACAGACAAAGCAGTCGCATCTTTGCACCCTTTTACTATGGAAATGCCCATGTACATATGAATAATAAAGGCTAAGATGTAATTTGCAGATTTCCATCTTCATTAGGTCTTTTTATTTTCAAATGCTTAGTGAATTTGAAGGAAGTGTGAAATATCATAGTGAATAATAACAAATATGTATACTTTATTATGAACATGAAACAAATGAATGCAAAACCTGACATCTCACCTGTCATGGACACCAAAACAGTCATCCAGTGACTCCTTGGTACATTGATGTTTCAGCGTGATGCAAAACGAAAAGAAATGGGCCCAAGCTTCTGATAACCTCACCTGGACAAATAAAAAGAAGAAAAATAACAAGTGAAGAGCAATGACAAGAATCCACATCCCCACTTTTTTTTCTTTTAGTGGTCCATTCAGTAAACCATGGCGAACTGAGGATGAAGTTAAATTACACAGCACTTGGTCTTTGGCACTTATTTAGTAATAAGCTAGCTACACGCAGCCGCTGTAGGGACAGCGGCTGCACCTCTATTCCTTCGCAGACGTTGTCATTTTTCAGTGTGGTTGTGCGACTCCTTCATGAATATCTTTATTAATCGTGGAAAACTAAAATACAAGGAATTATCGTAATCTATGATAATCATTCAATAATCGGTGTACGATTTTTTGTTCAATTACGTCAAAAACTCACCGAAATCTGTGGCTGAAATCAGGTCTGTAAACGTCCTTATTGCTTCACTCCTCATCTGCGTGTTATTTGAATGGCATTCACTCTCGTATACTACAACGTACAACGTAGATCGTACTAGTAGTCGGAGAGGCGCCCTCTAGCTCTCCGACTACCTACGTTGTAGTATACGAGAGTGAATGCCATTCAAATAACACGCAGATGAGGAGTGAAGCAATAAGGACGTTTACAGACCTGATTTCAGCCACAGATTTCGGTGAGTTTTTGACGTAATTAAACAAAAAATCGCGTACCGATTATTGAATGGTTATCATAGATTACGATAATTCCTTGTATTTTAGTTTTCCACAATTAATAAAGATATTCATGAAGGAGTCGCACAACCACAATGAAAAATGACAACGTCTGTGAGGGAATAGAGGTGCAGCCGCGTTGCTTCGCGACAGCGGCTGCGTGTAGTTAGTAATAAGCATGCTTCACATTAGCTTCTCAAATTCAAAACAAGGTGTGATAAGATCTGGCAACCAAGTGTGGTTACTTCATGATAGACAGTCTAGGAAATCCTCAACATGACTCATAACTACACGAGTCACAAGTGATTGCCATTGCCATCTATCATCTGACCACCATGACAGGTACAGTACATTACGGTCTGATTACGGTATACATGTACCAGTATGTAAATGTAGGCCTGTGTGTATCAGGTGCAGGTGGCTGCTCACGACACTTGTGTAATTTTACACTACACTGTACTGACTACGGTGCAGCGACACGGCTGTGTATAGTTAATTATCGATAAATGCCATGCCATGGTTCCCTTTCCTAGACAGACTGCAGAGTAAAATTTGATAGTCAAGTATAAACTGATTACACAATTACATAGCAGGGTCTACCGTCTAGAGTCTAGGTCATATAGCTGGAAAAAAAAAATGACATAAGGGATAAACTATAAATGGCAGACTCTCCCTATAAACACAACCCATCCCATCTAGGCCAGACCAGTCGAGTCCAGCTAGGCCAGTCCCAGGCCAAGTCAGTCCTGGCTTAGGCCCTCTCGCCCGGGCGTCCAGGTCAGGGGCAGGGGCCCACGCCCGTCCGGCCGCCAAGGACCCACCAGTCGCCCAAGTCAAAACATAAAAGCTGGAGAGGTTTGGGGTTAACGCGAGATCTATTGTAAGTTTCAAGAATGGCTGAAGAAAGTGAGCTACTGATTAGGTATATTTGCTTAAACTACTGGATTTACAATCATCTAGGCCTAACGTTTAGGTCTCGTCAAAACGACAATAAAGGTTGTATTATCCAGACCGCTACTTACGACCTACGCTACTGCCACTGGCACAGACATGAAACTGAATACATTGGACTGTACAAAGACCGGCGATACCGACGACCGACGACTTCTGACAAACCTGACAAACTTTTGAAATATGAAGAGTTCAGGAAACACATTTTATGAAACATGGTAATATACATAGACATATGTAAATTATGGCACAAACTGTTTACTTACAAAATCGAGTACCTCAACGGGAAATAACGCTGATTTTGTACTTTCGGGCAAAGACAGCATATACGGCCTTTGTGTATTACCACGACGTACGCACCGTTTAATACACATATCGTGCGTAATGTATGCTACAACGCATTATCTCCTTGTTGGCCGTTTTGAGTGCGAAAGGTGTGGCGCTGGCAGAGAGCCGAGTGCATAATTATACTGGTACTCATTATATAGCAATTATTTTAAAGGACAAGTTTACCTTCGTGTACATGTGGATTGAGTGAATGCAACGATAATATTGCTGCATTCACTCAACCCACATGTCTATAAAGGTGAACTTGTCCTTTAAGAACAATCTCTTCGGCCGAGTATTGCTTGCATGTGTGCTTGGAATTTTTCCATGATGATGAGAAAGTAAAATAAAGAGACCAGTATTTCAGTTTGTGATGCAATGTTCCATTTCAGGATATGAAAATTAACACTGCTAATCTTAACTCTTATTTTTCTGTCGGTGAATGAAAATTGCATACTGATCGAGCAACAACTGCGTGAGAAAACAATTAGAAATAGTTGCTCTTTTATATACCGGGACTGGCTGCGTGGGCAAATTTCTAGAAATGCTTCCCTCATCATCATCATCATCATCATCACCATCATCATCATCATCATCACCATCATCATCATCATCATCACCATCATCATTATCATCACCATCATCCTCATCATCACCATCATCACCATCATCATCAGGATCTCACCAGCATTACAATTGCCATCACCATCACCACCACCATCACGGATCATACATATCATCAATCATCAGATCATACCACCATCACCATCATCATCACAATCACCATTTCCAATCGATCATCGTAATCTCTCTGTTTCCATCTTTCTCTCCAGTGATTTACAGCATGTAGGCCTACAGCACATGCCAAAATGTCACATCTAGCTGCATATCAATCCTGATCTATTCAGTTTAAAATGAATCATCCCTGAAATCATTACTTTTTTTAATAAGCTGCAAAGGACTGTAAGGCAGGAAAAGAAAGACAGATTGCGTAGGTGACACAAACTATAATATGATGCTTTATTTCACACATATTCGGAAAGAAACCTCCGTAACTGAAGTTCGAAAAAAAAATACATACTGGTGTCGTAATAATATTTCTTTTCTGTTATTTACACTTCATTCGAATCATTTGACATCAACAACTTAGTGACCTTCAAGATAAATGAGAATGACATTGAAAAGCAAAATGAACTTTCCCGAAAATGGAGTATGTGTTACAAAATAAAAATTCCACACTGATAGAACAATTTAGAAAATATTGACAATCATGTTTTTACATTTCTACATTTGCTTCAGTGGTGAGAAAAAAAAAATGTGCAAAATTAATTCTCACAGTCATTGTGAACATAGCAGCTGAGGAAAAAGGGTTGATAGCTCTGAGAGCTAGAATCTAATTGGCAATAGACCATTTCGGTAAAGGATGTTTCTTTTCAGACAGCCTATAGGAACGCAGCATTTCATTCACCTGCTCCCTTCCATTAAGTTCCACAGGCAGGAATTCGCCTTGTTATTGCTACATCTGGCAAGCCTCCTCCAAGCTTTGTGGTTATTGAGGGCAACTTTTGTGAACAAAGCAGGCAAAAAATCTGGATACATTACATAAGCGGTCTATCGCTATGTACACAAGACTTCTGAGGTAAAATCTACGATGGCTACTGAAGAGAGGTAAACATTACAGACAGGTGTCCACAATGTCAGGTTCGACTGCAATGTAAATGATCCAGTGGCACAGTGGGGCGTATAGTTTGTAGGATCAACAGAGTGACAAAGGGGTATTTATGAAAAGATATTATGAACATGCGTGTTTGAAATCAAATGCATTCAGATGAATATTTTGGCTATTGAATTCAAAAGGTAATACATGTACTTTTTATCGAAAAAAAAATGGAAATGCATTCTGTGATAATGACCTTACTAGTCCTGCATATCTACTGAAATGATTTTCTCAAATTCTATGTATTACTTTCGTTTTATATATATAATGTATTATTCTACTTCAAGAAGAATGCCCATGTTCAAGAATAACACATAACTTTACTATATCATAATTCAGAGGAAAATTTGGCCTAAATTTTTGAAGTGATCTCAATATAACTTTTCATATTCTAAAACTTGATTAGCTTTCTCAATCTGGCATTCTGATAAATATTGGTAATGGAAAGAAATAATTAAATAACCTTGTAATACAACTCTCATGATTGTACTTGCCTTACAATAAACATTCTCATCTATGTCACTGTAATCTCATACATGAACCACTGAAATTTATAAGAAAAGTCTCCCTCTTTTGCCACTAGCCATCTTGTACATTTGTGACACCCATGAACCTCTTTGTGGAACAAGGAAAGATATCAACATTACAAGACAAAGCTGTCTATGAGTGGGTTGCTTAGCTGAACACCCATTATTTTTGTATATGACATTACATATATCATGTCATTCATACAAAAAGACATAGAGAAACTGAGAGGGGGAGGGGGGGAGAAAAAAAGACCCATTGAAAATGAGCTGATATTGCTACAACATGCATTTTCCATACAAGACTGCCCGAGTACATTTGGGACCAGTCTTCAACAGGCTAAGAACATTCGAAATGAGAATTTTAAGGTGCCTACACATCAACACTTCACTCTTTGCTTTGATTGAATGGCAGATAAATAACTTGTCAAGCATAATTCATTGATTACTAACAGACTACAAGCAGTCTATCCTACAGCCTCTTGGTAATAATGGGTTTCCAATGACAGCTAAATTATTTTTGGAAAAGTTTGAATCAATGAGTTGTCTTCACAGGAGCATCAGACATAAGATTGAAAGAGAAGAAAAACATAGGTTACTTAAATAACAAGGCATGCAGAATATTGGATATGCTTTACAAGCACACATAATTCTTATATAATACAGCTTAAGACTCGGTACTTTTTTCTTTCCTTTTTTTGTTGTTGTCATTTGTGTTTCCTGTGCATACTAATATTAACATGTAAAAATAATTACTGCAAAAATTACAACTGATTGATTGAAAATGGAACCAGATGTAAGTGAAAAAGGGAGACAAAATGTGAGCTGAAGAGCAACTATCAATACTACAGAGAAATAAAAATTGTTTTAAATCTATATGAGTTTTGGTACTGTAACAACTTTCCTCCTAGTCGGACATAAATGTGTAAAGTCCTACAGATTTCTCCCCTTTTTCAATACTTAAAGAGCACACTTAATTTGTGTGTGCGTGTGTGTGTGTGTGTGTGTGGGGGGGGGGGGGGGGGGTAAACCCATAAAACTCTCACCAACACCATGGGAACACCTCTGAAAGTGCAATAGTAACATACATTGGAAAGCCATTTTGCTGTTTAAGGCAGAGGGGAGTGAGTACACAAGTCATATCTAGTGTCCAAAATCTCAATGGGCAAAGTAACATCCTCCTACAAGAACAAATTGCAAACAATACATTAAATAAAAAAATCTTCAAATACATTTTCTGTTGGTTAAAAAAAAAATACTACCTGCAGTTTTACTCTGCTTCACAAAGTGTGTCCAACTTGACGAGTAGAGAGATATCCAATTAAAAGAAAAAAAAAAAAAACATTCTCAAAAATTGCCAGCTGATACCCATAAGGGTATTAATGATGTAGCTCTTTGAATGAATCAATGCTCACGATGCTATGATATCAAATCATAAATTATAGTCCTAAAGTTATCTTAGCTCATAATTCTCTAGCCTTTCCAACTTCAACCATTCTACTTCTCCATTTTTCACCAGAGCAATTTCATGGGTTGTGCCACACCCAATTACCATTACTTCTTTAACTTACTAGTACAAGAGAGATTACACATCTATGTGACACATTGCCAAGAAATATGCATATCACACTGATGAGAAAAATAATCTATTTTCTGTATGCCCAGTCATAAATACTGTACTAGACTGCTCGACAGATATACAGACATAAGTTCTTCATTGACCTCTTGTGCAAATCACATGTTGTTAAGACTTTACACAAGATCTACCACACATTTTACAAACACTGTGCTGCAACAAAAGGTAATTAGAGGCACTTTATATCCAAAGTATTCACTATGAAATGACATTGAGACCACACTCTGACATTGTTTTATTGCTGTAGCAGATTTTCACATTCGCTTCAACGCTAACCGACTAATTGTACAGTAACCATAGTTGAACATATCACTGTCAGTCATCTCACTACATACAACTTTAATTACTAATAACAAGAATGGTAGTCAAAACTTTATAGCAGTAACCTCCCATCAATTATTGCTACCATTATTTCAGCAGTGCATAGATACAAAAAGACCAGTTTGGTTTGTGCTTGAAAGTCATCTTTATTATTGCTAACACTTAGTTGCATGAAAAAAAAATGTAAACATGATCTGATAGATTGCCGTTGTACATGATTTAGTGAATATTCATGATTTTTTGTCAATTCATACAACAGTCCATTCTTGCCAAAGTCTTACCATAAGACTGAATGCACTTTGACAGGAGGGTTTGTTTGAATTTATGATTTTGCACAGGGAGGGGTGTCAGAACAAAATTTTCAATGCTACAGAATTGATAAGTCCAAGGTGTCACGCTTCAGTAAAAGTGTATTTCCTATCAAGATGATGAGTTCATATGAAAACCATCACAGGTGCAAATGTCCAAAAATTAACTTGCTCATGCATGATTAAACTTATACTTGTCCAATTCTGAGCCAATATGATACAACCAATTACAATCAATCAGATCAAATCAGTTGTGCTTAAAAGTGCTCTTTATGAACTATGTACCTAATTGCAAGCGATGTAATTGTGGCATGATTCCATTTGTGTGTTTGTCGTCAAGCAATGAACATCATTCCTCACGGTAAATCTTGGGTAAATTTAAAAGTTCAGAACAAAGTTGTGGATAGAGTTTAAAAAAAAAATCTCCAAATTGCATGTGTGGTGAGTGCAACACTCGTTTATATAATGAGCCGGGAGCCAGGGATGTATCTCGACTCGCTCCAGATATTGGACTCCCCGCAGTTCTTCAACACGCGCAGGCACTGCTGGCAACGGTTGTAGCGGTCGCACTGCTCGTGTAGGAGGATGCCCGGACTCTGCACCCTCAGCTTATGGTCCTCCTCCCTGCTCTTCTTCAGGGCGGCTGCCTCCTTCCACGTGTCCTCCAGGGACTTCCTCGTCTGGAAGGCCTGCTCAAAGCGGGCAGCACGGTCGGCAATCAGCCTGGAGGAAAAGACCACAACAAGGAAATAGCAAGGTGGGGCTGGTTAGAGATTACGACTAAAGAGTCATGAGAAAAAAAAAATTCTCATAATATTCCAAAGTGCAACGGAAGCAGAAAACTATTCATTTTAAAGAGTGTAAAAGAATTGTACTACAGTCTTCAGACTTTTTATTTCTCTGGTGACCTATTCACACTTTTTAACATATTTACAAGAAGTTGGTTCCCCATGGTTCCAAGAAGTTTTTATCATATTTCCAAGAAATGCAAACAGAAGGAAACTGACCAGAAATGAATATAACTCATTTCCAAGAATTTACAAAATCTATGCAAGATTTGATGACAAGATTATCTACAGTCACAAAAATAAAACAATAAACACACCTGTTGGCTTTAGCACACCCTGTGCACCTGACCTATCTATATGACTGGTCTCTAAGGGCTACATATAAGAAGTGAATGGATTAACACTAGGTTTCAAAAAGAGAGAATTTTCAAAAAACTTCAGACTGTAATATATGTAATACATTATATTGAAAGGATGTTAGATATGATATCCCTGGGGCATCAAGATGAGCTTGATGTAATGACTGATACTCACTCTCTTCGTGTCTTTTCCAACATGTCCGTCTCATCCGTTTGCTGCTTGACGTGGTTCAGCACGTTGTCCCTCCGTCGGTTTTCCACTGTGGAGATCTGCTCCTGGAAGACCTCAATGGCCCTCCGCCTCCGCTCAGCCAGCTGCTCATTGGTGGCGTCAAACTTTCCAAAAATGGGCTCCTTGGAGTCAGGAACAGCCCCCGGAATCGGAAGGGGCTTGAAGCGCACCTGAGAGGTTCAAACAAAGGAAGGTGGCAAGAATGAGTAAGACATAACAGCAAAAAGGATGATATAAAACTGATGCTTTGTCAGTGGAGGCTCATACACTTGTATTTGTGCAATATGCTATGCTTTGCACAATATGCTGGGCGTAAGTACTGTATTGAAGAATCAAGGCGTGTCAGAACATATCAACAGTACATCCAGAGATATCCTTCTATGATGACTTCATGGTACTTCTACAGGTTAAAACTGTCAAGGACGAGTTATGTCACAAGATATGAAATGAAAAAGATGAGTATTAGTTTGCTAGAGTATGTTAAATAAGTGCTAATCATGACATCGGACCAGTAAATGTGTTAGTTCTATGCAAGCACACACAATAGAAGAGAGCAAGTCCCATCCCATATACACACTACTTGTGCATTCTCTGTCTTTCCAAGACCTGAAGTATCAAACAGTGGATTTTTTTCCCCCTACGTGGTACAACAGTCAACGTCATACCACTCAGCAGTTATGGGACAGAGCAATTTAATGCAGAACTTTTTTTCAGTTGGACATATCAATACCCTGATACAATTGCACTTGGCTGCTACATACCATGCAATACATGATTGTTTACAATATTGTTGAATGTGTTCTTCACAGATTCACAGTGAGAAATCATGTGTTTGAAAATGGCATTTTGACCATGTTACGTGTATTGAGCATTCTGAGAATATCAATTATTTTAAAGACATCATATTGTATGACATATTGTGTGCTTGTTAAAAGGAAACTAAGACGAAGGGAGGGACAACTGTTTTCTGCTGCAATGTGGAGTACCATGCGATGGTTTGGCATCTTGAGACGCAGCGGTTCCGTCTTTGAAAACGGCAGGATGATCTTCGGCACCGGGAGCGAGAGTGGGCTCATCTTGCGGGCCGGCAGTCGCGGGCGTCCGGACGGACTGCAGCATTCGGTCTCTTCGTCCAGGTCCCCCCCTCCCATGTCCCCCTTGGCCATCAGCCCATCTACGGCTAACCTATCATCTTCCCTCGGGATTGCCTCAAGCACGAGGCTACAATTGGCTTCTTCTAGGGTAGTCAGGGCTTCTTTGATTTTAATCTAGTATCCAGATGTTGAAATCATTTATTCATTTGAGTCACATTTTTTGATGGTTGGATTGATAGACAAACACATAACCAAAGATTTGTGAAGATGCAGCACAGATTGAGCAAGCCATGTTAGGCAAGAAAAAAAGTGGTGAGTGAGGAAGTGGGATATTTTCGTTTTCAGGAATGAGATGAAGATTAACAACCCATGAAAGAATGGTTTTGATCAATGAGTTAGGCAAAGTTATGGAATGAGTGCATTTTAAGTTTTTAAAGTATATTGGTGAACAAGATTAAGGGGAAAAAAGTTGAATTGCAAGGTATATAAATTTCAAGGAAAACACAGCACGCAAGCGGGGAAGTGTAGAAGCATGGGGGTGGAGATGAAAATGAAGGTGCAATGAGAGAAATAGAAAGTAAGAGAGAGTGAAATGCTACATTGCAAAGTTAATAATGCACAGCAAAATGAGTGAAACTACACACTTTTGAAATGTAAATTTGCTTGGAAGAAAGTTCATGAGATAAAGGACATACAAGCTGAGATGCTATTTTCACTGACTTCAACTCATGAAGTATGCATGATGGAAAATGAATTTCGAGCCATCAGCTTCTTGCAGACATAGAACGAAGTACTCAGAGTTTGTTGGCACACATGCCTTAGGGTTCTATGCCTTGTATTTGTGCATCGACTGCATTTCTTTTCTACTGTTCACGTTCTTTGTCAATATACCGCTAGCCATTAAATCACAATGGATATTACAGGTAGTCTCTTCGACTTATTGCAGCCTTGGATAGTGAGCAGACCAGATGACAGTACAGAGAAGTACATGACACTCAAAATCTACACGATGAAAACCTACATTGACTGGAAGATACAAAAAACAGGGCAGTAACAACATCAGGATCACACTGCTAGGACTGTCTGGGTAATGTTTTGTTACATACCTGGGCTGAGAGAGCCTTCCTGTACATGTCGGTCTGCTGGATCTTGTCTCGTAAATACTGCTCTCTTTGCGCTGCAAGTCTGATTTTTAAAAAAAAGAAAGAAAGAAGACAGAATAAATGAAATGAACAGAGGGCAATCAAATCTAGAATCTTGCCAACTGAAGAACCAGTGATTGTAACTATGAAGAGGCTTTTGAAAATGCAACCAAGGCAAACAATTATACAAGTAAATCACCAAGGGTTCACACAAAGGAAATTCTTTACTCATACTCACGAAAAACTGAAAAATAAAAAGATGTACTACCAAACAAAAAAAAATGTAGATTCTGGGATTCAATTTGATGGGTTCAGAAAGGCATGAAAGCAGCAAGAAACACATAATATACCACTAAAATCTGCATGACGGCACACAATGAGAATGCAAAGACATCACGAGAACTCACCGTGGGTTTCTTTTATTTGTTTGTTTTTGTTTCTTTTACTAGGAGGATTGGACAAAAGGAACAAAATCCACCAGGACACTACTTGGAGTAGAGACTTATGGTAGTCAGAAATGAACCCAAAATAACCCTTTAAACTTTTCAGAGATAATGTTATGTGACTTATTGGCTGCAATAATCTTTTGTGGCACAAGACACCCATTGGTTAAACACTTACTCCTCAGCCAGTTGGACCTGCTCTAGCCTCTCAAGAAAATCAGTGTCCTGTCTCCGCTTGACCTTCTCCGCTGCCTTAGACTCCACTTGACCAGCCAGATGACCGGCGTACTCTTCTTGTCTCAAGAAGCGAGGTGGCGTGCGGGCGCGGCTCTGGAAGATGTAAGATCTCTGTATGGGAAATATAAGATTAAGGTGAATTTGGTATTCATAGTTTTCAAAGCTTACATAGAACCTGCATCATGATATTACTTTACAGACCTAACCATACGCAAGAGATGCTGGTTACTAAGTTCTTTTTCTTCCATGTATTGATAAGTGTACCCAAAAAAAAGTATTTGTATCATGAAACTAAAACTGGATCATTATCAACTGAACCAGATTGGAGGTAATCCGATGCAGAATTTGTCTAAACCTCGTGTATATGAAAACAAGCTAAAGCACGTGTCTGTGTTGTTCATACTGCGGCATCAGCTCTCGTGGTTGGAAAACAAAATGTAGGGGGCTACCTTCATCATCGAGACCATTATTTACAAAATAAGACTACTTACATGAAAGTCTGTGGAACGCTCCTTTTGTTTGTTCTTGATGGCTTCACTCACACCCAAGTTGAAAGCTGCAATTTTCTGGGAATGGTGCTTGTTGGACATGTTTTGACCCTGGAAATTAGAGCACAGATAAAGGAATACATGCATAATCTAATCATTCAAAGTGTGCCAGTCATATGACTACAAAAGAACACAAATGTTGAGGAAGAATCGTAAGCTCACAACTAGCACGTTGAATAATAGCTAGATGGCTGGCAGTTATGGAAGAATATTCATAACTGAAATATGATTACTGGCAGAGCCAGCTTATGTCATGCTTCACTTGTCTGACTGGCTAACAGCACACAAAGCCGACCATCACTCCTGAAGTAAACAGTGATATCTTGATAATGTATCAAGTTTATATCAATGATATAGACTCTCATTTGTGCAAGAGTTGGCTGCTGACACTGTAGCTGCTACACATAAAATCAATTATACCATACACTTCTTTGTAAAATTAAACTTTTGAAACATAAACCGTATTTGACAGGCAAAGGGTGCTGAGGGATCAAGCAACCATGATTTAATCTGCATTAGTACAAACCTACGTATAAAGACTACCTGACTGTTAAGACTGCTTGATCAGTTTCCCCTTTTACAGTTTTTGTTATCCAATGTATCTATAAAGACCAACTTCAAATGAAAATTGCTTTTTCTGTCTCCCTTGGATGGTATTTTTAAGTAGTTTTTAAGGACTATACCTGTTCCCTGAGAATTGCCTCTGTGTCTTTCATGTGTTGGAACTGCTGAAGCAGACGGTCTTGCTCCTGCTCCTTCCGCCGGCGCTCCGCCTCAAACGATACCGGCACATTGCGCACTGCCCTCTGGTGGCAGAGGTAGCACAGCTCTTGCCCCGCTTTCTCGTGGGAGTGGGCACACGGTGCAGAGTGGCCCCTCTCCTTTGCAACCATCTCCGCGGAGAGCGACTCTCGGATTTCGGCCGGAGTGCGAGGAGGAGGTAGTTCGCCCTTCGGGGAAGGGGGTTTGCCTGGGGGCGGAGATGGGGAGATGCGTGTGCCCTTGACGCCCCTGGATGGGGGCGGAGATGGGGCGATGTCATCCAGGAGGCTCATGCTGGTGACCTTCGCTGTGGGGATGACCTGGCGTGATGGGGCCCGGAGAGGAGTGACAGGCTTTTTGGCTGATTCTGAAAGTGGGATCAATGCACCAAACGAGTCAGTACACAAGTACACTATCAAATACCATATACAACAAAAAACAGGAGTGGCTCAGGGTACAGAATGCTTGATTGATACAGTCAAACTTGTTATTTTATTCCTGTACTCATCCGATCTTTAACAAACAAGCAATAAAATAACAAGTTTTTGAAAAAATACATCCACACACAACAAAAAACATGAGTGGCAAAGGGGATAAAATGCTTGCTTGATATAGTCAAACTTGTTAGTTTATTCCTGTATTCATCCGACCTTTAACAAACAAGTGATGAAATATCAAGTTTTTGGGAAAATGCATCGGAAAAATCACACTGTTACATCAGGCAGAGGAATGCCATAGTGTACAGTAAATACAGATGTTGGACAAATGCGTCCACTTGAGCTAGAACATCTTCCTGCCCTAATTTGCAACGTCTGCTCGCAATATATTGTCAATTTATGCAATTTGAACAACAATATTTAATTTTCTCACCCTCTTCGGCGTCCTTCTCCGCTTCTTCCTCCAGCTGGACGATGTCCTCTACGACGATGTCTGACGGTTCCTCCCCTTCCTGGATAGCAGGCATTGGTTTCTCCTCATTCTCAAATCCGAACCCGTCTTTACCGGCCCCTTGAGTGATTCTGAATGTGGCAAGCAGAGAGAAACATACACATTCTGAAAAGAAATTCTACCTTTTTCATGAGCCATACATGTATTCTCATGGTTGGGTACATGTCACTTCCAGTATAACTGGAGTACGAATTGATGTGAATAAATGCTGCGCATGCTCAAGCATACAGTGTATGAATCTGAGTGGTGATTTAGATGACAGCGACTCGGTGTTCGAAATCCTTGACCTATAATTCTTTTATGTAATTAATCAATAACATTTCTTGTGACTATTAGAAATGTTTAACATGGACCATATCTGATAGTGTCACGGAATTTCATGGCCAATTATGGAAGAAATGGGGACAATTTTTGTTTAAAAAGTATACCAAACTGTGGGATTGTTTTTGCTCCAGCCACTGTAAAGTACCCAGATGTCCAACCATGAAGAATTGTTATCTTTTAAGTTACAGCAGAATTACACATATAGTCTGTAAATTGCTGCTAACATTCGTCTTTAAGGCATAATTTTATTTAAACAGTATTGGTGATACATAATGGCCACTGTCTGGATATTTTAATTTGTAAAACTTTCTCACCAACACTTTCCACTTCAAAGTTTTGAACATGTTAATAGCAACTGCTGAATCTAAGAGAAGGCTGGAGAGAGAGAGAAAAAAAAAAATGCTCATTGAAGCTTGAACTCATGAATCCACATTCAAAACAAATTCAAAAAAAGGAAAATGATCAAAACTCTACATTTGCAATATGTTATTTCACAAATATTCCATTCAGCAACATGCTGGAGACTTCTGGGAAATTCAAGAAATTAACCAATTAAGAAACAAAATTTATGTGTTTAATCTT
The DNA here is from genome assembly GCF_040938485.1 of Diadema antillarum. Classification (NCBI taxonomy): domain Eukaryota; kingdom Metazoa; phylum Echinodermata; class Echinoidea; order Diadematoida; family Diadematidae; genus Diadema; species Diadema antillarum. The sequence continues at coordinate 2,897,552 of NW_027270911.1, read as the reverse complement.
GCCATGGTGGCAAAAATGAAATATCGGACTGATACAATAGCTACACAGGGCAACTGAATACACTTCTTTGCATTGCAAACCTACCTGGGTAAAACAAGAGTACCACCAGTCATGGGTCTGAAGACAGAGGCTCGAGACATGACTGAATCTGCTGTATCCGGGCGCTGCAGGAAGATATGCAAAATGTTATACAGGTTGACATGTATAGCTGTAGTTTGTTACACTGTAACTTATCAATTTAGAGTGCAAATTTACTTTGAAAATATACACTTCTAGGAACATATTACATGAAACCATGTAAATTGCCATGCAAATAAATATTTGCTAACACTCCTCTTTACAAATGTTATTTAAAGGATTAAGAGAATAAAGAGCATTTTTTTTCTGAAAGCCTGCTAGTCCAATGAACAAAGATTCATGATTTCTCTGAAGAAGTATTGAGGAATTGAATATGACACTCATAACAACAAAAATGATCTATACATGACATGTTAACTCATATTTCACATTGTTTTCTGTCATGTCTGCAAAGCATAAATCTGCAGTTTCAAATTCAAAGTAATCCTAGACATATTTCACTACATATTTAATTGCTGTAACAGAAGTAAACAAAATGTTGTTAAAATGGCATTTGCATCACAAAATATTCAAAGCCATACTCAGAGCAAACAATCAGTATCTACACATGATAGGGTATACAACTGTAGGTTGCATCTGTCAAATTATATGCTAATAAATCATGTTTGTTCTAAAAATCCAAACATTTATTTTTGGATTGACATATAACTTGCACCTTTACTCCCATCATACAAAAAAGAAGAAGAAAACTATCAAACTAAGATCTAATTTTTATCAATTTCTTATAACATCTCATTAGTCAGAAGCTTTGTGGAAAGTTGTGACAATACACAATGACATCACGTCTGTGACAGATTGATTACACAGAATGATGTATGTGCTGCACTGCGATGTATTTGATGCGTATTTGAGATGTAGGTAATCAATAGCCCAGGAGGATGGCAATGAAATTGAAATACGGCCAACCTTGTTGCTCTGACAACCGCACTCCACTAATGAATTTTTCATTAGCTGGTTGCACTAAAGAGGTTATTTGGTAATTGCTGCATTGTGTGTGTGTGTGTGTGTGTGTGTGTGTGTGTGTGGCTGCTTTGGCCTTGATACATCAATTGGAGCCATGGGGACATTTATCATTGACATGATAAAGACTGATCTCATGACTGTGTTGTCTATAAAATGCATTAGATTCTTTTTTAACTCCTCTTTTACCACAAACATTCCTGTCATTCTTCTGTACAGCTGTATATCTTATCTACAACATGTACAGTGTACATGTGGATGGCTATCATCTCAGCAGTTTCCCAATCTTGCTCGCTTTCTCTCTATCTCTTTCTGTCTCTCTTTTTATAGAGTGGCGATTTAGAAAATGATTCATGCTATGAGAGTGAAATTTTTATGCGTTATATCTAATTGACGGGTCCAAATATATCTTGAGGTCTGTAACAGCTTGGCAAATAGAAGCCCTGCATGATTAAAAAAAAAGATCTTTAAAAAGAAATGAAAAAGTGGCAGCTGCATACACCTACTAATTGAATGAATGCATGCACATTGTTACCATCACAAATATGGTTCATTACCCAGGGGAAATAAAGTAAAGGCCTTTATGCCTCTGAGTAGTATAACAAAGTCATGTACTGTACCATTACACACAAAATATTGCACATTACAGTGCACTCCATGCATAGCACACAAGGTTAGGTCCACAAATTACACCTTTATATAGTTCACTGTTCCGCTATAATAAAATAAAATAAAAAAAAATCTTAATGCAACAAAGAAACTGCTGGTCTTAAGGACTTCGTTATAACAGGAGACAGCTGTATTAAAGACTACAGTATGTGCTGAACAACGGAATGAACAGGTGACCAAACAGCAATAACAGCAAAATGATGAGGAGATTGTACTTACATTTCTCAATGCATCAATCAGGTGGCCCGATCCATCCATCATATTCAGAAAGTCCTTGTAGAACTTCATCTTGACCTTTCCGTCCCGGATGGTCAGTCGGCCGATCCCAACAAAGGTGAACTCGACGTTGCGTTTGGCCTGGACGGCCCTGGACAGCGCTTGGAGCACCTCCCGGACGCATCCTTCCACTGTGTCCCTATCAAAAGGGGTCTCGTTGGACAGCATCGCAAAGTTGAGTTGGACAATGGGAACTTGACCTGTCAAACCAAGAAGTTACAATCAGGGGCCCATTTCATAAAACTTGTCATCAGTGACAACTGCCATCATCTATGACAAATTTGCTCTCAGCCAATCAGATGCAAGGATTTTAGTACAATGTAGCTTGTCACATCTATAACAACTTGTCACTGATGACAAGTTTTCTGAAACAGGCCCCAGATAAACTTTTTTTTCCCTCTTTGCTTCAATGATGTATATTTCAGCGCATTTCCATTTTCAATTAGCTTAATTGATGCACACGCACAAATGCATTATTGAGCACTAGTGCAGTAGTGACAGTAAAATACATTTGTAGAAACATTCAAGGACAATCGGATTATCAATATGCTTTTCGGCATAAACTGTATATAAACACTGGTCAGTTGTTTTTCCCCCTTTTATGCCATTTTCATTCAGTGCATGACACATGGTTTAGAATTATAAATATAAGTCATTCATATTTTGAAGGAAACAATACAGATGAGGTTAACTATGTTTATCTTTTGTAGTTATATCATTATTCCCTGCTTGGTAAGAACATCAGTAGTTTGATACCAGGTACCTGACATTAGTGCAATCATGTTAATAACAATGAATAAACTCACCTGAGGTAAAGTGTTTGGTGTAGCTTAATCCATGAGTTTGGGCAAATTTTTCTGACAATACAAATACAGGCCTCTGGATGAGGATAAATTTGTTGTTTCCTACGTCTATTTTCTTCTGTGTAAATGTGAAGGTTCCTAGTCCATGAATTTGAACGCCCTGTAAAAGAGAGAAATAATGCAAAGAAAATACAGATTACTCTACACTACCGGTTAAAATGACGAAGTGGTTCAACATTTTCATTGAATTGTACACAAAAATACAAATTCATGTGTTATCAAGACCAAACATTCATTGTACATTTGTACCAATGACGCAATGTTTGCATATTATCATACATGTAAAATTAGGTCTCTACATAGTACAATTGTATGTATCATAATCATGTGAACAGAGTATGACTACATTTCAGATTTTTTTCTTACCTTTAATATTGATTATTGGTATGACACATTTGAAAATAGACCCCCCTAAAAAAAAAAAATGAATACTTTGGACAAGATATTCTAGTTTTTTACTTTCAGTGAGCTTGACCGCAAATTTTAAGAGCAATATCTTAAGCAATAAATTGTCAGTTTGAAATACAAGATTCATGAACAGTTACCTTTTGAAGAGACATGTGACGTTCCACAAAGTTTGCAACATTTTCCCAAACGCTGACAATATCTGCAAATACAAACAGAATAAAAAAAAATAAGCACAGCATGTTAATACAAGGAACGCAAGATTTCTTTTCTGAAGCAGAAGTACCATGGAAGTGACAATTAACACTTACACTCTACACTAAGTGTTAGGATTTTTCTCTTTTTTTTATTGCCAGGAAAGGGACTCTATTTAATATTTGGAAACTATCACCAATCTACACAAGTTTAAAATGAAATTCAGGCGATTAACTGTTTATTGATCCATTTCATCTTTTTTTTTTTTTTGTTAATGCATTGCTACAAAAAAAAAAGAAAAAAAAGGATGTGCCATGTGGACTGCACCAGTGAGTGCAACTTAAAGTAAATTTAGGTGCCTAAACTTTTGATTCCATGTGCAGCTCGCAATTCAGACCCTTGTCTGGCAAGTGAAAAGGAAACAAAATTTAACTTTTAAGACGAGTTCTTGAAAGAGTGGACGTTTGTCTCAAATCCACTCATTGACTGAGTGTGATCATTCATATCATAGGCCTATATCATATTCACCATGTTCACAGAAAACTGTCGCTATGGGCATGGATGGTGTGGACGGTAAACTTCAAGCCTAAGTAAGAGTAAGAAAAAGGTCACGTTCCTCACTGCACTCAGTCAGCATTAACCCAACTGTGAACTGGTTAGATCTACTATAGAGAATCTAGGGCAAGGGGCTATTTATACGGCGTTTTAAAGAAAATATAAACTCTGCACAATCATAGACAAGTTCTATATTCATTGTTGAAACTGAACTCCTGAGTTGACTGCAATAGTGGCTGAATTTCAGGGACAAACACATCTCTTTTCAAAGTCATGTCAAATCGGCATACAACGATGTAGAACCATCTACCCCGCCTAAACAGAGCACAACAGCCGGGCAATAGGCAGTGCAGCGCAGACTCACGGGCTGCGCTGGGGCCGGAGCAAATGAAGTCCTCGGTTTCAAACGTTCACTTACCTTCGTCTGAAAGTTTTGGAATTGTTGAAAACTTATGTCGTTTCGCGTCCGAAACGAGTTCCTGCAAAACTTCAGTCATTTTTGTATATTTCTTGGCGTTTCCTTCTCAATTCATGGAAATATCCATTGGACTGGAGTGGTAAATCCCAAATGTTGTTTGCTCAGTAAGTTGGTTTCCACTTCAGCGCGTTGCAATGTTAGTTACGTTATTACCGAAAGCCGCGATCCCCCGGCCGCCGTCATAGACAACACACACAAAGCTTGTCTGCTGACACACACCTGTAGCTAGCTGCAACAATACAGCGTTACCATGGTCGCTCAGTCTCCCAGCCGCAAAACATGAATATTCATTAGAAGTGTCAACCAGTCGTTTTATACATTATGGTGTATAATTTTGTACTAAAATGCAGCATTTATCCAATTTGTTTACTTAATAAAATATTTTATATACTATTAAGAATCATTATAAAACCAATAATGGCTTTATACTGATTTTTAAAGATAAAATTTATACAATATTTACTAAAACAGCGTGATGAGATCAGCTCCGACTACGAAGGACCACAAAATCGTGTTTGTATCGATGTTTTTCGGTGGAAGTATCGGTGTCTAATCGGGATACTTGGTCTGTGCTAAATTGTAAAATTCCCACATTTTCTTTATTAATGCCATGTTAAGCTGTGGTACTTGCTACTGCACAAATAGTATGCTAGTGCGACAGTAGAATTGATAAATTTCTAAATGGCAGAAGTAACATATTTATAAAAAAAAATAGTAAAAACACGTAAGGTAGTTTGTCGAAGAATTGATGAATAAGGAAGGCAAACAAGTTCTGTTTTCTCTTTATTTTCACATCTCTTAAAATAAGTATTGGATAACTGAAAAGCAGATAGACTAGGCGAAATTGAAAGAATTCAACTTCGTCATTCTCATTTTTATGTCACACTGTATGCTATAAGCTCGCACTGGTCAGTCTTCGGACTTTTGATGAGTAACAATAAAAACCTATAATTGAATTGATTTGAATAGGGCCTAAATAAAAAAAGAAGAAGCTATGAGTCAATGACACTGAATGACGTCTTGAAAAGAAAATAATCCGGTCCAAGCCATTTAACATGTACAGTCCTATCATAACTGAAAACAGCTAATCTGTAATTTGCACTGAGTCTTATAATTCCCTTTCCTCAATAAGTTCTGGTCTGCTCCGCTATATTCCTCGAAAGTAACATTCAAAGAGGGCAAGGAAGTAAGCATACATCCATACAGAAGGTCATTGCAGGGAAATGAAGCTTCATGTCTACTGACCACGTCGGGATTACTTTATTGCATATCGATCAATGATTAAAAAAAAAAAGACATTTCGTTATTTGTTCATTCTCATTTTCAACAAAGAAAGTGCTCAAAACATAAGCTAAAGGAAGCAAATATCAACATATACTCAGCAAAAAAGAAAAAAGAAAAGAAAGTAAACACTTTTTTCCAGCACACATTTTTCATTGAAGATTTTGGTCAAAATCATTATATCATATACCATATTAAAGATTATTTAATTGGTTATCAACCTGGAAGGTAAATACAAAGGGAAATTTCACGCATGAGTGAACACACTGATTTTTGTGCTTCAAGGCACAAATGTAAAAATTGCAAAAATTGACATTTTGTCGTTCATTTGCAAATGCCCTTCAAGATGACAATGATAATAAAAGACCATGCAATCTAACACAATGAGAGACATTTGAATGAATAAGCAAAAATAATTTTGACCCGGGCTTTGTGCAGGCTCTTTATATCCTCAAAAACTAAAGGGGAAACTAAAGGGGGGGGGGGGGATAAGATTTTTCTGCCGAATCTGTCTAACTCCACATGACACAGCTAGGGAGTGAGCCGCAAAGATGACAAAATGGACAGACTTTCTTTATTTCATTCTTTTGATTTAGGAATTTAAGAATTCATGAGACAAAAAAAAAATCATTCTCAAAGTTTTTGATATGAAATAACAAATGGAAACTTCTACCATTTTATATTGCCTCATGCTTTCATGCCATTTGAATTCAGATTTTACGGAAGATTCTTATTTTTTTCTATTATTTTTCACCTTTTTTAACATTGCGGCTATATAGTCATTATAGACATCATAGGATGTTTTTTGAAACTTGATTAGTATTTTTCATTGTTTTGAATCAACTTTTGTTGTGATTGTTGTGGAAGAGCACATAGCATGGCAGACAACTTGTCTATTTTTGCAATTTTTACTTTCGTGCTTTGGAAGAGAAAAACGAAAGTGTTCACTCATGCGTAGAGTTTGCCTTTTTATTGACCTACATGGTTGATAGCCAATTAGATTTCCTTTAACATGATAATTATATAAAACATTGATATCTAGCCAAATCTTCTATGAGAAATATTTATCTATTTATTTATTTATTTCTAATCTTTTGTCAGGGTAGTCCATTCACCAATAAATAGTGGTCTTCCATGGAGCCCTGAATAATATTGATGAACATATGTACATTAAATAGCAAAACGTATATATACAGAAGATGACATAACAGTGTACATACATACCAGCATACCGTACATTGCAAAGTAACATAAAAAAGTACATGCCACAGCAAGAGTATGAAATATGAAATATGAACTTGAAAATTGTACTTTCTTCTTATTTTTTGCTGAGTGTATGTATGTTTTTGATATCAAAATGTAGCACAATCACACAAGTTACTGTTGCTAAATTTACATGATATTTACTAAGTAATGCTGAAAATTGACATTTTGATGATATGTTTAATAGTGTATTAGCGTCACGTTTTATGTTGCAGATTATTATCTCATGGGATTTTTTTTATAGCCTCCAGTAAGCATTTATAATGATGACACTTATTTCTATCAGAGTCAATCTTTTATCCTCTCAAGATCCATACACTCTGTATCTCATCAATAAGGTATTAAGGGACATTTTTTTTCTTTCGATATTGAATCTTATCTAACATATTCATCGTACTGTCATATGCCAATTTGTTAATTGCAATTTTACACAGAAAGGAAGAATCTAAAAAGAAAAAAAAGATTAAACACAAATTTTATCTCACTAGTCTGGTTTAAAAGTCTTACACATTGTACATGAGTGTTAAACAGGCTAAATGAACGGACCCCCTCAGTTTTGTTATTTAATATTTAGAATACAGATGAACGGTCATCACTATTATATTTGTTCCATTATTGCGTATATATTTGTGCGATTCATTCACAAAGGGATTTTTTAATACAGTAAATACAATTGTTTCATGTCTATGGTTGTGAGATATGTATTTCTCTGGCTGAGAAAAAAAAAGAGAAAGAAAGTCAAAATGAAAGTAACGCAAAGTCAATTTCAAACTCAAGACAACTCTGTTACCAGTAAAACTCCAAAACTCCAAAACTCCACTAAATCTTCGACTACGTACACGTCGATTGGCCAAACCGATTGCAAACGCGTTGTAAACAGATGATCGATATCATGACACGTGAAAGTCCTCAATGACCCAGTGCAGTGTGTGGTCGCCTCGTGCAAGTTTCTCTACTGCATGCTAGCTGCGCTGTGATAAATGTGGTGTTGAAGATGCAGGCACTGAATGTCTGGAGTTGATTGCCCTCGTGCGCTGACAACCGCCGCCCGCGCGTCCCGGGGATTTCCGTAAGCAAGAGCTTTGAGCCAGCTAAAGCACTGAGGGTACATGTACGTCACGTATTTCCCGTGTATGCCCCACTGCACAATGTGTGTAATGTTGTGTCACGTCTGTATTCTGTGGTGGCCTGGATGGCCAGGATTGCACTGGTGCAATGTCCTGAGTATAAACACTAACGAATAACAGCGAAACTAGGACGTTTACAGACGTTTTGTTATCACGGTTACAAAGTAGACTAGCGCCCGGTTACGATTCCTGACTCTGAAGTTGAACTCAACAACTCGCATTAAAGCTAATAATTTCCGTTGGCGTTACTGCTGCATCGTTACAGACATCTAAGTTAGCTCAGTGAACTAATGAAGCTGCGTGACGAGTGACTACAAACTCCATCCATATCACCAGTTCCATATCCATCGAGCTGGTATGGTAGTGCACTACTAGTACTAAACGACCTAACAACGTTGTTTATTGAGCTTGAAACACATGTGACAACACAACAGCAAGGATGTTTCGAGCGCCGAGATGCCCAAATTGCCGCCGTGAATACGCTGGACAGCGATATCAAGGTACACCATGTGACTTGGTGACTCCATCTCACTCATCTTTGAAACCTTGTATCAGTTGTACTTGTCGACTGCAGTGCTTGTAAATTATATGTGTCTTTCTGTGTGTTAATAATAATCATGACAGGCCCCTAACGTTAGATCATATTGATTGGCTGTTCTTTTTTTTATTCCAGAAAATGAGAAATTGGCGCGAGAAAAGCTTCATCATAATTTACATTGTATTTGTAAACGTATTCCTTGCTTGGCTTTACTTGTACTGGCCCTTGCCTTACTTGTGGCAGTTGTGCCTGTCTAAAAATTTACATTTAACCAGTGCCCGCCTGGTGTCGACTCTCATTCTGAAATAATTTTAGAACTTATTCATTGTGCATGAAGTTCAAGTCCAAATGATCGGTTCTTGTGGTGTATTGAGAGAGGTGTGCATCTGTAACTTCAGGGCCTAGTTACCTCAACCTTTTGTACGAAATGATTGGTGGGGCAGGGTACCTGAGTGTGCTGTGTCTGCGCCCATTGCACTGTGCATGTGGCTTCTTTCAGACTGACAGAACTGCTCATACACATAAGAGAGGGCTTTTACAAGATATTGTCAATTATTGAGTAGGAGTCTAGGCTTTTATTGAAATGAATGAAGTAAATTTATCATTTTTTGACATGATATGGGAATATTCTGAACTGAGTGCAATGCCGTCTTGTATTGTCAGAATAACAATTACCATGATGAATCATTACTTGGTGTTCTCTACCATATGTTAGATGTCCACTGCTGTTAGTTTTATCTATATATTTTTTTTGTTTAATTCTTTCTAGGTGGTGCATTACAACCCCTGATCCTGCAATGTGGCCACACGTTCTGCAGAGCTTGCCTGTCCAGGATCCAGAAGCTACTAAAACATGAGTTGGTCTGTCCCCAGTGTAAGGTGAGAAAGCTTAGGATCACCTCATGAGTGTTCTCCTTTTGTCTTTGCTCCTCTTTAAACATGTGACATACAGTCATTTTCATTCACTACTCCTAAAAGCAAAATAGGATTTGATTATGAAATGCAAGCAGCTGATTTCAGAGTTGAAACTTTCCCAAAATACCACCACTTGCTAAACTGCTAGGTTTTCTTTGAGAATGATGAAATTGATTTGAAGGAGACAACTAAACAAGAGAGTTCCTTGTTGATTTCATGTCACAAAAGTGAATTGATTAAAGATTTGTGTTTAGTCAGCAAGATACTTGTTGGGTTATTCTATGTTGTCACCTCTTAATTTGCATATAGATATTTAGTTGCTATTTTTTTGACAACAGTGGAAGTATCAATATTCCATTCATAGATTTCTTGTTTTGGGTCTGATCTTGAAAACTTGGCAGTGATCTACTCTCTTCATTTATTAACAACTGGGACTTGATGCCAAATTGAACTTTGATTGTTTCTTGCAGTCCTCAACACCTGTGCCAATGGGAGATGCCAGTTTGAAGGATCTCTTGACGGATTTCTACGCCCTTGGACTCGCAACATGGGCATTCAACAAGGCACCAGATCCTTTGTAAGAATGCACATTTCATTCAAAATTCCATCACATAAAAGAAAAGTGCTCCTTTCCATGTTACAGTTGACTGCAGGCTAGTTTAACAGCCAACAGTCGAATTTCAGTTAGGATGATCAGGTATGAGTAATGTAGAATTTTGCTTTTTGTCCCCCAAAGATTTTTTTTTTTTTTAAATTCAATCTACTTTATAGCAAAAAGTTTGCAAAGGCTGAACTATTTATTACATAATTGACTTGATTTAAAAAAAAAATCAAAGTTAACGATTTTTTTTTGAAGGTTTGTGAAATTTTTAGCAATTTATTATGATGAAAACGTTTGAGAGTTTTAAAACAGAACTAAGATGGTAACACAGGAGAAAATTCTATGATTTTTCAAATGGGAAATTCACAAAAATATGCTGCACTGATATAATGAATGCAAAGTCACATTGTCTTCCACTATTCTTCCTGTCTGTCAAGCTGTCTGGTGACCATTCTGTGAGTATGCTTTGCTTTTTACTTCAGTACCCATAGAGTGGAATTCCAGGCCAGACCAAGTCCAGAAAAGTTTGAAGGGAAATCGCTGAAAGGTAATTCTGCCTGTCTCTTAGTTATTTTTTATTGTACAGCATGGAGAGTGTTGATGATACAACTGACAGTCAGTCCACTTACTTTTCAAAGATGCAAAAGCTGGTGAGGAAACTGTTTGGAGATCTCAGAAAAACATCATTTGCCAATTTGACACTTACAGCATCTGTTCATAAGGGGTATATGTGACTGCAAATGTGTGATGTTCCTTGGGCTAACAATGAATACACAAACTTAGATTTATGCTAATAATCGAAGCATTTTTCAGAAACAACCAGTCGGCTTTCAATTCTACCAATCACATTGGCAGTCCTCTGTATGTATGTTTCTGTGTGTGTGTGCATGGTGGAAGAGATACTGTGGTGCTGAATGAAATCCTTTCATAAAGTCAATTGAATAACAGGTTAGAGGAAAAACAAAAAAGCATCGGAAACTACATATATAAACATATAATGTGATGTTGCCCAAGGCTAAGGATATTCTGGTGGACAGTCCCACTGCTACAACTTGGTGTAGGTGTTAGTGTATGTTTGTGTCATTATGTTACCAATGCCTTAGTCCCATTCATGTTACATTGTGCATTATTTCCCTATTTCTGCACAGGTGGTAGACCACTGTGTGAAGAGTGCTCCCAGGAGTCGGCCACATGTAAATGTGAGCAATGTGACCAGGAGTTCTGTGAGAAGTGCTGGTCCAAGCTCCACCATGGCAACTCCAAGAGCAAGAGCCCTCATAAGCGCATCCAAATCCAAATGTAAGTTGATGCTGTTAATGGTGATTTAAAAGGACTGGTACAATTGCGGTTGAGATTGGGCTTTAGGTTTCCAAAGTTCTTCTTTTGATGATAATTTTTTTTTTTTGATAAAGAGAAACCTCTTATGAAATATAAATTTTGAGCATACAATTCTAAGAGGAATTCAAAGTTTATTTGATGAAATTTGGTTTTTAAATAGCTGAGATATCCAAAACTAAGCAATCCTAATAAATGGTGGGACCCACCTTTTATTAGGATTGCTTTATTTTATTTTGTTTTTGGATATCTCAGTCATTTCAGAACCGATTTTCATCAAGTAAACTTTATATTCCTCTGAGAATTGTGTGCTCTTTAACATTTCATAAAGTGATTTATAAGTATCTTGCAAAAAGTTAAAGCTGGATCCTCATCTCAACCAATACTATACCACCATCCCTTTAATTCATCAGCAGACTGCTAGACCAAAGTTATCGACTTGATTACAGTACTAATGCTATAGCTGTAGGAACACTTGACCAGAGATGTATATTTGATTTGATATTTGATATTTGATTGAAGGGGAAGATCCCCCCCCCCAAAAAAAAATAAATAAATAAATAAATAAAAATGAGAGTTTGATGAATGAAGGAGAATTCATTTAATATGTGAACAGTGAAGTTTATGGTATTGTGCATACTGATTGGTATTAATGGTATACATATATTACCTCCACCAAAAATGTTTTTGATGGTGTTGGTCTGTCTGCCTGTTTGCAAAATTAATCAAAAAATTGTGAACAAATTTGGATGCAACTAACAGGAAAAGTTGGTGATGACACAAGGAACAGATGATTAAATGTTGGTAATTAAACAAATCACTCAGATCATGCGCTTGAGGCACAGCATGCAGTAAGCTGATGAGGTGAAGTGTGGAACACTAGAAAAGCGTCTGTATCACTGGGAAATATTACCTTATAGGGCAATTTTCAGCATGTGTGCATGGGTACAAAATCAGCTGCATGGCAGAGGTCTGTGCTCTCCAAGTGCTTTTATAGATTGAAGTGGGGTCAGGAGTGCTTGACAGTACCGATCTAAGTTCTGATTACACTCCGTCTCACTGAGATGTTATTTCAGTCACTTGTTGATAGGCAAAATGATTTTGGAATCAGATTTTGAAAAACATTAGATTTGAAAGTTTGCAGCAGGCTTCGATTGCCTCTGAAATGCGTAATTACAATTTTAATTCTTGTGCTTGTTTTGTCATGACTGTCTCAGGCTTTCAAGTGGCCCTACTTTTCCTACTTTTTTGCTCAAAATCCTGCTTTTTCCTACTTTTTCCTACTTTTTTGGTGAAAAACCCCGCAAAAAAAAAAAATGTGCAAGGCTACTTGAATAATTTATATTCAGAAATGATGAGTAGACTCTAGTTGCAGATTCTTGCTGGTGGGGAGAGCCTCTTCAGCGTGAAAGAGGGATAACACACACCAATCAACCACAAGACTGCTGCCAGCCTCAGCTTTTGCTCCTGTGCAGATGTGATTGATCCCACTGATATTGCAGCCTATGACTTGGAGCAGTGCTCAACCAGCTCTCATCATCGCTCAAAATTACCAGGCTCTCCCAGGAGCATAAGTGAGGCTGAGGCAGCAGGGTTGTGAGTACAAATTAAGATTTACATGTAACATCAAGAGTTCTGGTGAGTATCGACGAAAACTACTCCAAAAAGCCTGCACATGTCCTGACTTATTCCTACTTTTTTTTTCTTTAATGCCCTACTTTTTCCCTCTTATGTCCTACTTTTTCCTACTTTTTTAGAGATTTTGTTCCTACTTTATTCCTACGTTTTTACATTATCCCGCTTGAAAGCCTGCTGTCTAGCTGTGAATTAGTACCAAAGTCTCAGACAAGGACTAAATTCGATGAAACTTTAACCAGCAGGCAAATCTACTACTCACTTTGTCATGCTATGTGTGAAGGATATTTTTGTGCATCCAATCAACAATTTGATCAACAAGGCACACAGCGTAATGGTTTACAATCGCTGCAATCTTCTACCTTTTAATCAGAGGAGTGTACGGATGTGAAGAGCATGACAATATGCCCAAGGACTTCTACTGCACAGAGGACAATGTGCCGATCTGTGCTTACTGTGGCCTGACTGGCAGCCACCGGGGACATCAGGTTACACCAATACAGGACCAGGTATGTTTGTGGAATGTGTGTGTTGGGGGGGGGGGGGGAAGCGTGTGTCTGCCCATTTCCTGTTAACACCTGTTGTAAAAGTAAAATGGCCCTACTTTGTAGGGGGACAGATTTTGTAGACTGTATGACTCCTGACATGTTCTCCCTGCTGCCCACACCACGTGACCTGTACACACAATTTTACAGTGCTGTAATAAGGGGAAATCCTGTATCAAGTAGCCATGTAGTCATTCTTTGCTGTTTTAAGGTGTGTCAATTTGTTTCTATTGTTATTCATGCCTTACAGTAATATCATTAAAAGTAGAATCAATGCCCTAATGTATGCTCCTAGTGCTACATTTTTTGATGCCTTCTGAGCTAGATTTGATGGTAAACAAATTGATATTTCAAAGTAGATTTATTTTTAAGAAATGCAGTGTTTTACCAAGATGGGGTTTCATTCATGCCATCAAAGGTAATTGAATGTACCCTCCACCACACAGAGATCCAAAGTTGTTTTGATATGTCTGCCATCCATCTGAACAACTCACCCTGTGTTTTGATTAATCTTTCTTTGTTTCTTTGTTCTTATTTGACAGAATGCACTTGTGCAGGACCGGCTTAGGCCAGCCTTTGAGACGGCCAAAGGAGTTCTGAAGCGACTGTACTACTCAAAGCTGGTAGGCCTAATTGCAACTCGCAACTCTATGACATCGTTGTCACTGTTCCAACAGCTTGCCTTAGTCATGCAATATTTAGAAATCAGTCTAATGTTTAAAGTCGAAGTGTTATGTCAGAATCGATTTCCATGTTTTTTGTGAAATACTCCTTATGGAAGAACAGTTAAAAATCACATCATTGTCACTGTTCCATTTGCCTTTGTCACTTAATATTTAGAAATCGGTGTAATGTTTAAAGTCAGTGTGTTATGTCAGAATCCATCATTGTATTGTTTGTGAAATACTCCTGAGGGAAGTACAGATTGTAAAACAACACAAAATAGAGGTTTAGCATCAATAATGAGTATTTACCACTGCTTTTGTTATGATTATGTAATAATGCAAATGTCCATGATATATAGAATCAAATTTATTTTCAAACACACATATAGAAACTTGTGAAGTATCACCTTGACCTTCAATACTGTATTTCCTACTCAGCATGAATTGGGTTATTGTGATTTCTTTAAAGGGAAGCAGTCCTGAGATTTTCACTGTACTGATGATTAAGAAGAGTAAAAAATATAACCTTTCACCAATTTATACGTGTGGACATCAAAAATTGTCTCCGTACGCGATTTTTGAAAAATAATTCCTGCAAGCGATCGTGTAAGAGCCTGCCAAAAGGTGCAACGTCATTGATGCCCTACTCTCAAGTTGACAGCCGTGCCTCAGAAAACCAATTTAAGTATTCAAAATGATCATATCTGATTTTTTCATAAAATGTGACAATATGTGGTTTTATTATTTCAAACAAAATATTTCAAGCTTATTTATATATACAATTAATATAAAAATAAATAGTAAACATGTATTTATAAATAACTAGGGATGACAAGCAGAACACCGCTGGAAAGAGTTGTGCATCGATGACGTATGACTCTCCGCCAAGACTTGCTCATTTGCAGAGTCACACTTTTTTAACCGAAATGTACGAGCTTATTTGGTGATTTGAAAGTTTGTTTTTGATGAAAGTAGTTCATTGGAGGTACCAACAACAACATATTTTTTTAAATTTCGTGAGGACTGCGTCCCTTTAAGGATTGTTGGGGAAACTCTCTTTCAGTAAGCCTGTAACTATGCCAGACTGGATCAATTTCTTTCTCTCTATTTTGCAGAAACTTTCTGGACAGCTTAACCATTTAATATTTTAGAACATTTGCTGTCAGTTGCTCACACCTAATCACAAGCATGTGCCTTGAGTAAAAAAACAACAGCCCCACACTTCCTGCTGCTGGGTAGAAACACAAGTCTTATTGTTATGAAAGTAAAGTTTCTCTTGGCAAGGTGGGCAATCAGCCAAACATGTAATGAATGTATCATGCAAGTCCCTGGATATAAGTCACCAGCCAAGTTTGCTTGATGCTTTGTTTTACTCTGCTTCCGAAATGCCTTGCCAAAAGTCTTTGATACCTGAAATGAAAATCTATAAAAGTGCACTGCTGCCCTTTTAACCGTTGAGAACAGTTTGATTTTGCTACAACACGCATTTCCCGTAGATGCTTGCCCGAATATGCTCGAGACTCGTCCTCAACGGGTTAAGCAGTGTGCAAGTCTTTTGCTGTTGTTGTTGTTACTGTTGACTAGTGAGGGTTCCGCCCTGAGACTTCTACCAAAAAAAAGGGGGGGGGGGAGGAAGGGAGGGAGGAGGGGGTAGAGCATTGCCTTTTGCCCCTGCCACCGGCACTATCCCTAATAAAAGGCTTCTATTGCAATCTGAAGTAATTTTTCCTTTCTTCTTATCTCTATGACCCTCTCCATTGTAAAGGACCTGGAAAAAGCCTCCCAGAAAGTGAAGAGAGAATCTGCACCAGCAGCCGAAGCCGTCAGATCCAGCTTCCAGGTTCTGCATTCCATCCTGCAGTGCAGGTTGGTAACATATCCAAGAATCTGATCTTGACAAGCTACTGTATACACCATATATTTCGCGAATTGGGAATTCCGAACAATTTCGCGAGTGGTTAAATTCGCAATCGTGAGTCTTGTACTGAACGGAGAAGTATACATGCGTACATCACATCCACATCGGGATCAGAACCAATATTTTCACATGTCTTTAATTTTGTGAATAGCACCTGACTCACGAAATTCGCAGAAATAAAAACCTCGCGAAATATTTGGCATATACAGTAATTTCCTTTCATTCTGTCCTGCAGTGCAGGTTGGTCCTATATCGAAGAATCTTGACAACCTTATTCCCTTCTCCTGGTTATAATGGCGGTAAATCTTGAGGCATTTTTACCTCAACCAGAAGCCATTGGAAATTTTATCCTGTATCGTGTCAGTGGCTCAGATAGTAATTAAAGGGAATCACCCAGTTTTCATGCTAGGCCAGGAGCAAGCTGCAGTATTATATACAGTGCATCATTACAATTAAAACAACAACAACAACAAAAGAAAATCAACATATACACAAACATCACCAAATATGAACAGATTATGGAGGGAAGATGTATGCTGCAAACTTCAACCCATGGAAGATGAACTGTTTTTCCTATAACACACATATCACTTTTATCCCAGCCCAAGAATACTCGGGGACTAGTTAAGCCTTCAACAAGTTAAAAATCACAAAACATATCTGACAGGACATCTTGAGAGCAGATATAAAGTTTTTGACTGCAGTTTCTTTGCCAAATCTGTCAAAATTTGTATGAATTGTTCACAAATCTGTGCATTGCCCCCACTTTCTCAAGTTAAAAAACAAAGTGTGCCCACATCCTATTGACTTCATGATGCTAGTTTTGGACTTCATCTATTAAGTAACTGAATGTTCATCACTGTGGTGTTCTTGTTATGTGGTACAAAATGACCAAAAATCACGAGACATATCCATTCTTTTTTGCGAGCAAGTACATGAAATCCGTTCAGGTCACTTTAGCCACAAGATCTGTGTAAATGTACTGTATATGTGAAAATCCTTGTGTAGCTGTAAGGTAGCTAAGCCCTTCCTGTTTGTGTGACATCTTAGATTGTTCCGGTCATACTCTGTATATGTGATAAGTAATGACTTCTGTGTACGAGTGACTTATCACCTTATTCAGCCGATATGATCTTAAATGTAGTTAGTCAACATCAGCTGATTCTCATCTTATTCAATTCAGTTTTCCAGAAACATTTTGAAGGTGATAAACATTATTATATTTTTAAAAATATGCCTGTGAATTTTTTCAGTTCTGCTGACCATGTTGTTGTTGTTGTTGTTGTTGTTGTTGTTGTTGTTGAAAGAGATTTGTGACTGTGGCACATGGAGGGTATCATGTTTAATTTTGTGTCTTTGGCAGACTTTTGCACAAATGTTGTGGTATTGCATTTTTAAGATTGCATTCTTGCCTCACACATCGCTGGAACCTGTTATTATTTATTACAACCTTCTCTGATCTGTTTCTGAACCCCCTTCCCCATCACACACACAACCTCACATTCAGGGAGAGCCTGCTCTTGCAAGAGCTCGATTCCCTGGAGTCGAATCGGCTAGATCTGCTCCAACAGATGGGGCGGAGCGTGAAGAACAACATCAGCAGACTAGAGACCGTCATGTCAGGTAGAGGGCGCTATTCCAGTTATTTCACCACTGTGATGAACAATATGCTGTATTAAAATGGATGTAGTGAAATTTGCCATTACCAGCACACATCTTTCGATATCAAACAGCCCACTCGATCCTTTGCGTGCCCTGGCTCATAGCCAGTACTTGCCATGCTTTTTCGTAAGCATTCAGATGATTCCTCCAAACTGGACCGAATGTAAGTCAGCCAGCCCACTCAGCTATAACAAAATTTCTCGGTCTAACAAGAAGGCCATTGTGACAAAAGGTTAAAGGCATAATTTACCATTTGCAGATGAAACAAAATCCTAGCAGTAGTGCTTTAACCCTATTTTAACTGGGGGGGGGGGGGGGGGGGGTCAAATCAACGCCCCCTCGACGTTTTGCGCCACGATTTCGCAACGCGCAAAGATTTTGCCGCGTCGTTTCATGACTTTTTTCATTGAAGTCTCCCGCATATTTTGAGACCAAATTTGCGAAGTCCGGGTACACCATTCTGAAGTTATGTAATGTTTTGCATATGCATGTCAACCCGAAAACGGCTCAAATTCATGATATTGTGTGCAAATCCGATGCAAATTGTGTTTTTTGGTTAAATTGATATAAATTAGATTATTTCAACTTTTAACCATTGAAATTAATCAATTCTAGTGTAGATAAGCTTGAAAAAGTGCCTGCAACAAATTTTGGCAAAAACACAATAGAAAACAAAAGGTCGAAAAAACAATAAAATACATAAGAAATTAACAAAACAATAAAAAACAAAAGAAATTGATTTTGATTGTGCTATTTTTTTACAAGAAAATTGTTTGATGTGTCTTGAGGAATTCTGACACAAAAATTTAGCAATCCTTCAGTCTTTTTAATGGAGTTATAGGTGAAAATATGATTTCATGCATAAATTTGCATAATTGATTTATTAAAAATAGAAAGGCGATATTTTTCTATTGTATGACCATGTAATCTTGTAGTTGACATCTAGCTCTATCTTTAGGCAAAATTTCGCGGCGATCGCGCGATCGGCGGCCGAGATCTGGGGGGGGGGTCAAATTAACCCCCCCCCCCCCCCCCCCCCCCCCCCCCCCCCCCCCCCCCAGTAAAAACTTGGTCTCAAATAGCCCAGTTAAAATAGTTCTCAAATGTGAGTTAGGGATAGAAACAATCACTGTAAAAATTTGAATCAGTATAATCGATGTTTAGTGTTGTTGAATATACATAATGTGAACAATAGTTATGATAAAGATGTTTCCAGACTAAACCATATACAGTTATGGTTTATTAAGAAAAATAGTGATATCTCCTTAAATTTTAGGCTTTATTGCAAAATTTCATATGGTAGGATGTTTTGTGATACAACCAACCTACACATATGTATCAAATGTGATATCTTGAAAATTTTTAAATCACTGCCCCCAAAGGTAAACAGGACCTTTAAATGAATGAGGTAATATCTATTCATTCTTGATTAGTTTTAAGATGTCTTTACAAATCATTAAACAAATTGCGGTAAGGGTTAGCTGATGTTAAACCACCTTGGTATAGTACTAGATTTGGTCTTGCCACAAAACATGTGAACTTAAATATCAATTTTTCACAGCTAACACAGCTTCCAAACAAAATTGGGTTATTGTCCCTCCTCACAAGACTCCATGGAATCAGTGTACTGTGGCATGTTGTGATTTATCAATGGATTTGTGGGCGGTTATGCATTTGAATGAAATATGCATTGTTGACGAGCCATTGTTTAGTCAGGCTTATGAACATGGCACACAAGAGTTAAGAAAAACTTGTCTGGCCTATCTATTGGATCCATGGCTTCAATGAGAATCTCATAGAGGGACCTTTTGAAAATGTCCTCAAAGTGAAATTGCAATTTAAAGCTGTCGTTTTGAGATACAAATGTTCTGTTATCCAAAAGTGAACTTTCACTTCAAGGCTACTGTGTTTTAAGATAGGTTCTCTTTAATCCGTCTCTGATCCAGATGTGGCCAGTGCCTTCAAGGATAATTCGGGGCCAGAACCGAACCTAACAGAGATGATCGACATCCTGAACTCCTCCGCTGAGCTCCCCTGCCATGTGGTCAGTAAGGGTGGTCGGAGAAAGAAATCTCGTTCTCGCCTCCTGACGACATTACAGAGAGCTTGATGACACTGGGTGCCATTGAGACTGGAAACACGCTCAGGTAGGTGGCTCCCATTTAAATGCCTGTCCATCATTAGTGCTCTCTTTAGAATTAGAAGCACATGACTCATCAACAGTAAATTTTCCTTACTGGGAGCTCAAGTGCCTGGATGCTATATTCCCCTGGTTTTTAACACGCAAGTCCAATAGCCATTTACCAAAGATGGGAATATGAGAAATCAACCACTCTTCTCCCTGCTGGCCCGTAATCCTGCGCATAATATGAGGAGAATACAATTTTTGTAGAACTCCAGCTTAGATGTCTGGTAAGGGTACTAATATACAGATAGTGCATGCTCAATGATGCACTATACTGAATTAGAGAACGACAAATACTAAATTATCCCTCGTGCAGTTCTATTCACCTCGGCCTGTGGCCTCGGTGAAACAAAACAGCACTCGCGATAATTTAGTATTTGGAGTTCTATAGTCCAGTACTGGTGCATCAATAGAACATGCACTAATTGTTATAGTAAATAGGTCCCTCGATCTAAATGTATTTTCCGTAGGTCTAGGCCCTAATTTAGATCTAACAAGACTCACCGTACCGCCGACACTGCACTTGTTGCACGCAGAGTTAACCGCAACCTACTGTAGTTTACGTACACAGCTAGCGCGCGACGCTAATACAGCCGCGTATGCGTATTGCACATCACACAGCAGACTCGCGTATAAACTCCTATATTCTGCGTCCAGTGCTCTACACGCGCATAAGTTGAAATGCTTGGCCTTGTCCTACTACGTCCCTCCCTAGGCCCTGTGCGAATCTCTGCGTACATAAAGCGTAGGCACGCGCTGTAAGCGTTCGGTATAAGTGGCACGGTCGTGCCACTATACCGGAAATTTTGCACAATCACGTGATACTATCCAACCAATCACAACACCAATTTCACTCTACCTATTTACTTTTACTGTATATATCACTTACGTTCGGTTTAACATTGTGGAAAATATATAGAATATATTTATAAAAAACCACATCACTCTGTACATTAAGATGAACACAGCTAGAAAGTATTATTTACACTGCTGACCAATTATTAGAACTGTGCACTTGTGACCTGGCTCACCAAGAATGCTAGCGGTATAGTGTACCCTAGGTCAGTATCATGGCTGCGGGTGGTGTGTGCTATTGAAAATCAAGTGAGAAAATCTGCTGTTATGAGTGCGTAGACAAATTTTACTGTCAACTGATTAAGACCTGCTCATGACATTGATTCAGTTCCATCCAAGAGCAATCATATGATTTTGGAGAATTCAAAGAAGCATTAAAAAGTTAGTTTCCATTGTGCATGTGATTAACTTCTTGACAATTGTAAAGAAAATGTTTTCATTTTTTTCTTAATGTCTCCTCTAATCTGGCAAGTTGGGACTTAAGGACTGCAGAGGAGTTACCGGAAGGGTTCGAGCTCAAGGACATTCCCGACACAATTCTGAACAACTCCAAGCTTTTCACCGTCTCGGGAAGTGGGAAAACAGAAATCAAAGGTATGTTGTCTTCATGATGATGATCAATTGAAAGGATTTTCTTTGAAAGTTTCCATAGTGGTTGGAACATTTGGTAGTAGGTGGTTTCATGGAACACTATGTTTGTTTGTTTTTTTTCTTGAATTTGAGTGTGGTCCCAAGTAGGTCCTTTTCAGGATCACTTGTGGATCTAAGAGAGAATTCATGGTGTACTGTGAAACCACCTACTTCCAAAAGAGTGGTTGATTCTTTTTAACAAACTTTTTCAAGGATGTAATGTGTAGAGTCAAATTATGCTATTGATTCTAGATGGATGTGGTAAGCCATATAAATCATTTTTCCCCAGTATTTCATAGTAGGAAATGTACAAATAAATAGGAAATAAAATTAAACTTTTAAATGCTACTGCTTAGATTTGTAGCTTATGACCTATATGGTTATTTATGTAGATGTATTTGACATGAACCTACTGGTGTGGTTCAGAAAATTGTAAACAAGCAGATTGTACAGGTCGAAATGAGTTTGCGCTGTCATGTTGAATTGCAAGTGCTGGTCGTCTCTAAAAACTCTACGTTCGTATATTGCCATTATTGATTTCATATGAATGTGTTATCTAAAGGGACTGTTCATTACGCATTGAACATTTGCAGGCAAGCAATCATAGAACCTAGCACCTAGATGTTCCCTATGAAGGATTAAGCAATGAGGATAAAGTGTCTGGACTAAGTGACACAACCACTGCAGCTAGGGGATTCAAACCAGGAGCCTTGTGATTTACAGTCCTTGGTCTAATCCTCTAATCCTCAAAAGCTATATGCAATGAAGTATTTGACTATTTGACAATGTTTTATGAGAAGCCTGTGTGAAGTGACTATGCATTGTTCTTTGTCTGTTTGTTTGTTTAATGTCTGGGTTTAAACATGCTTTTCTTTCACTTCTGTTTGAATCTATCACAGGTCCAAAACGCAGAGACGCAGCTGAAGCGAAGACCGCTCTTAGCAACCACACGCCAGCTCCCACTCAGCAGACAGCCAAGAAACCCAACAACTCTCCTTCAGCCAGAGCCCCACCTCTCAAAGCTGTAAAATTACCCTCAACTGGTGAGTGTAGTACTGTATAGCGAGTCTAAATTTTCGCAAATCGGAACGTCCCAACGATTTTGCGAGTGGTTAGATTCGCGATTGTGGAGTACCGAATGGAGAAATGTATATATGGGCAATTCCACGGTAACTGACGTTACGCGTAAGGATATTCATAAAATTGTTTATGTTGTAGTTTTGTGAATGAAAGCACCCGGGGCTTGTAATTAGCATTGATGAATAAGTTCATGAGAATGAAGAAATAGGTGGAAAGTTTTTCTCTCAAACTGCATTTTTCATCACATAGCAAGTGAAAATGTGTCGGTAACTGACGTTACGGAAAAAGGACATGGGAAATTATGGTGTAGATTTAAATGGAAATATCTCATGTCCCTGACTTCTAAACTTTATGTGTTTAATATGGCAATATACCTATGTTCTTAGGAACAGGTGCGCAAAATAATGTGCACTTTAGATATTTCCTTTTAGCACCATGCCAATTTCAGTGAAGGCATGACGGTAACTGACGTTACGTAACTGACGTTACACTTACATTTGCCATAGGGTTTACACATGGAAAATCATGTTTAGGAATAGTTTTGTGATATTTTGTAATTCTGACCTTTCAGAGTGATTTGTTTAATATGGAATCATACCTTGGTTCATCAATTACAAATACCCAAATGAAATGAAACATAAGTCCATTTTCTTTATGTTTTATAAAAATTTAAAGGTAAACATGTCAGTAACTGACGTTACGTAACTGACGTTACACATACTTTTGCTATGGGGTTTACAAAGAACTAATTTATTTAACAGGCTATTATACTGCCGCAGTATACCAGTAACAATCCCAGGCATTTACTTAGCAACAAGTTATAACAAAATCTAAAGACAAAAATGGGGTGGGGCCCTTAGAGGGCAAGCTTCCCCCCCCCCCCCCCATGCCATAGCACAGTTGAGCAAAAATAATGTAAATGCACCAGAGGATATTTCTTGACATTTGTCTTAAGATTGAATGCTTATTCAACAGTTATGATTACACAGAGCCATTTAGATTCAGCAGTTCCAAGTATGCCCATATTGACATAACTAAGGTTTTTTTTTTCTGGGTTTATTTATTCATTTATTTATTTTTTTTGATGAACAGGAAAGTTTCTATCGAGAGTACCCCACCCATAATGCCCTGCAGTACTACACAAAACACAGATGTTTTTGTGTGTGAAAAAAAAAATCTTTCAGGTCATGGGGAAAAAACATATACAAATAAAAGTATTCATAAATATGTGTGAAATCTACTGTGATATATTCTTTCTTCTTTTCTTTATTTTACTCCTTCTCCCTCAAGGCATTGTTAGGGCCACAAATAAAAAATGATCTCCATTATCAATAATGATTTAAATGAATAGTGTAACACTTTTAATATTTTTTCTGTGAAGGAGAAACATGCTTTTTTGGTCAAAAGGGCATTATTTGTTTATTCCTTGATTGAAGGAATGTAAACATTTTTCTTTTCCTTTTCACTGGTATATCAAGGCTTGCAAATACATCCCAGATACCAAGAAATAGGACTTTGCACCGAAAAAATTCTAAGATCAATATAAACGAATCTTCTGTTCATAATCATTATGTATTACAAAAATGTCCCTGCATGAATGAAATAAAGTAATCAACAAATATGAACAGCTTTTTATTTTACCCTAGAATCACCTCTCACTTTGAGCAACATTAGTGTTAAATGTTGAGCAACAATGTTAGTTTCAAACAGTAATGACAGTATGTGCCTCATGTCAGGCCTACTTATGTACCATTTCAAGATGTGCCATATTAACTAAACCACACATTTGAGTGCAAGCGAAGAAATATATCTGTTCCTGCATTTGCCTTGAGGTAGAAACTCCACTAAGCTTCCAGAAAAAAGAAAAATGCTTGCAAAAGTAGTCATTAGTAAAGATTATAAAACTGTTGGTATAAAGCTGTACACAAGCTTTAATATAAAAAGATGGTTACCATGCAGCCACATTGATTAGGCCTACAAATTTGGTAGCTTATCATCCTGTAGGACAGTGAGTACTGTATACTGTAGTAATTTGAGTGCATTATATATTGCATGTGGTAAACCTAAACTTCCAGATGATTTAACCTTAAACTTGTGCTGAACCAAAAATCAAAAGCTCAAGCCTCCCCCCACCAAAAAAAAAAAAAAAAAATCTGATAAATAAACAAATAAGATAAAGTGAAAAAAAAATGTGTCCATGCGGGACATACAGTGTACCATGGTGATGACATCATTCCCTATCAAAGGGATTGCTGCTCTTTGTTGATAACCTTTGACTTCCCAGATGTATTGAAATGGCCTAAAGTAAAAAACTTGCCTAAATTATAATTACTGTCATGGTAACTGACGTTACATGCTGGTATGACGTTTCGGTAACTGACGTTACACATTTTGATGTGTTCATTTAACTCTCCAGTAAGCCAAGTATCCATATTTTCTGGTATTGAAAGGAAGGCATATGGGCATACATTAGAAATCCTAAGTTACATCACGCAGCTCACTTTTTTTGATGAATAAAGTTAAAAATTCCTTGTTTTTGGTAACTGACGTTACATCCATCATTGTCAAACTAATTAAAAGTTTTTCTAAAATTCTTTAAGGCAATCAGCTTTTTCTTTCTATCATGTGGTAAAAGACTTGTCTGGTAACTGCATGCATATAAAAGATTGTTGTTTAGAGTACTAGTAAAGTGGATATACAGAGGGTAAATTATGTGACAATACACTCTTTCTTACCATTGAGTTATAGGCATATTTTGGCAGCCATTTTGAAAATCAAAATGGCCACTTTTATTGAAAAACATAATGATTCTTAAAACTTCTACTCAAGTATTGTCTGAAAATGTATGGTGTTTGAAACAAATACCATTTTGAATTTTCGGCATCTGTGTCCTACATACTGTGGAATTGCCCATATGCATACGTCACATTCATAAAGAGATCAGAGTCAATATTTTTGTGTGTCTTTAATTTCTTGAATAAAATGTGACTCTTTTGCTAAAAATAAAAACCTCGCAAAATATTCAGCGTATGCAGAAAGTGGACTGTAGATTTCAGTTGAGGAAAATCTTATTTTATTTGCCTTATAGAAGCAAGCAAGACAGTTGCTCCATTGTTACACTCCATTCCTATTTTTCCTCCTCAACCGTAAGGTTGGATCATACCGGTCTGGAAATATGATCATTATTTCATTTATTTCCAGTGTCATAAGGAAATATTTCCAGTTTGATAATCTGTGATGTTTGATTTCACACATTAAGTACACATTTTGACTGTCTGCAGTGACTTAGAGAATAAGTTTCGCTGAAGTGCCTGTTGAAGGAAATGATTTGAAGAACCGTTCTTACAGCCCTCTGGATTATTGGGTAGAATTGCATTATGTTGATCAGACATTTCAATTACTGAGAAATCACTAAAAATAAGACTGCTGTTTTCACTTTCTGTCTAACTCTGAACATTTCTGTCAGCTCGGAACATTTCTGTCATGTGATCTTGATTTCAGCCACTAAAGAGCTTGTATATGTAGTGCACATAAAGTCGCCTGCCTGTTTCTACGTTCAGCGGAAGTCAGAAAGAGCCCAGCTTGCCAAGGTCATGAAGGTACTGAACAAGCTGTGTGAGAGCGAGGACAAGAAGAAGCGAATCCCAGATCCTCTAGTCCCAGGTTAGTTCAGATCACAAAGAAAAAAAAATGCAGTCTTCATCAGGTTCTCTCTGTACAGATTGTTACTTCTAGCTTTTGTCAATTTACAGTTATAAATGAGCTAGTGATGTACATGTATACTTTATACACCATATGTTTTGCAAGTCTAGATTCTCGCGAATCAGGCATTCACAACGATATTGCGAGTGGTTAAATTCGGGATCGTAGAGTGCTGTACTGAAAGGAGAAATGTACACGCGTACATCACATCCACATCGGGATCAGAGTCAATATTTTTTTGTGTCTTTAATAAATTTTGCGAATAGCACCTCCCAAAATGTTCAGGGAATAAAGTAGTCTTTTTGCAGATTGTTACTCCTAGCTTTTGTCAATTACCTCCGCCAAGGGAGGAGGTTATGTTTTCGTTACCGTTGGTTTGTTCGTTAGTTCGTTAGTTCGTTTGTCCGTGTGCAAAATAACTCAAAAGGTAGAGAACGGATTGGGATGAAACTTGCAGGAAAGGTTGAGAATGACACAAATAACAAACGATTAACTTTTGGTAGTGATCCGAGAATTTTTGGGGAATTTATGAAGGATTTTTGATATTTTGGCAAGTAGGGTCAATGAACTTGGGAGTTTAGGCTGCGCATATTTGAGGTTTGCATGTGCACACTAAAGTGCATGCTCTAGTTTCTGCTAGGGCGAGGCGCGCCGTGCAGCTGAGGGTTTGTGACGTAACAAAGGCTTCTATATTAGGAAATCGGGCGGTACGTATCTATATGGGTGGAAATCACTGATATCTCTGTGGAAGAACACGATCAGTGGTGGAAATGAGCTGCATGCTTGGCGGAGGTCTGAGCTCTCAGAGTGCTTTCTAGTTTACAGAGTTGTAAATGACCGACTGGTGTATACTAGTATACTACCAGTACATTTCTAAGTTTGTTTGAAGAATCAGTTGTTTATCAAAGAGCTTTTATGGTATTGAGGATGTAGAAGAACAATTTGTCTGAGGATACCTTGTGTGAGGATGTAATTGGCATGTGAAAAACTGTCCTTCAAACATCTCCAGTAATGTCTTGAAGGTTGAAGTGAAAATGAAAATACTGATATTAGATGTCCTTTCATGGAATACATATTCTCAAGCCTTGACATGTCAAGAAACCAATAAGATTTCATAGACTTACAGCCAGTTGCAATTTTGTATGCAATCCAGTGAGACACTCATTTGAATTGAGGCTCACCTCATCTTCTTTGCATGGTATATGATTGCTACTCCTCTCTCTGTGTCATTAAAACATGTGTCACTCCAATCTTTCTTTATCTTTGGATTCTCTGTCAAGGTTTTATAAAATGTTCATCATTTTAGTGTTTGACTTAATAGCCAGTTCAATTCATGCCACCTTGGACATGGAAAAGTAGTGTTTCCCTCTTAACCCATTGAAGATGAGTCCCGAGTATACTTAGGCAGGTGTCTATTGGAAATGCATGTTTAGATAACAAAATCAACCCATCCTCAACGGGGTGATAGCATGTGGGCTTGTTTCATCTTGTGTGGTTTGTGATCAGGCTTGCGTTGCTGCAGCAAGTTCTCCGTGGACGACCAGTGGTACCGGGCCATAATTAAGACCATCCCTGCATCGCTGCAGAATGGGGGCATGGCACTCCACGGCGGAGGAGGAGGAGGAGATGATGGGGAAGAGGAGGAACATCAGGTCGAGGTCGTCTACATAGACTATGGCAATTCAGAATGGGTTCCAATCTCAAGGTGAGTCTTAGTCACAGAGAGAGTTTTCAGAAGAGGTGATGCCATCTGCGAAGTTTTTGAAGTATTTTGTTGCTTTTCTTTCATTTCTCCAAAAATACTGCAGGTTTCATGGAAAATACTGTTTTTCCCATAATGTCTGTTGCAGGAGAGGTGTTACAACGGAATGCTTTTCCACAAAAAAAAAAAAAAATAATGATAATAAAATGTGCCCTTTCAGCCCTCAGAACACTGCTGTCAGGATATGACATTTTTGTATTTGTCACGTAATAAATTGTCTCATTGTACTACAATGGTACTGTTTATTAGGTAGCTCATGTAAGAAATTGATGTTATCGCAATGGTTACAAAAGAAGTGCAGCTTTAAAGACAAAAGCTTGCATCAAAATAACCATATAAGGAGATGTTGCGATGCACAATCAAAGTAAAAGAGAGTGATTTGGAATTAAATGTTTTGGGGATGAGTAAACCCTACATGACGTCAAAATACGAGGAAAGGGTATCCCTGGTAGTATGCCTCATACTATCTGGTATGTGGACGTCATTCACGACGTCAGACACAAGTTTCTAGCTAAGTCACAACAGGACCACTTCAAAGAATTTTGGTTTCCGTGGACAGGAAGTGATGACGTCAAGCAGGGGCTTGACCAATGCAAAATGAGATGCTCAGGAAAGTTTTGACAGACAGAAAACGCCAACCAATAAGAAAAGGGGGCAGGACTTCTATGAAAACTTTCTAGGAAGTCACTTGACTTCATTTAACTAATTTTACATGGAGACCTATGGTCCAACAAATGTATAAATGTGCAGTGTTTGGGCATAAAATTCTGATGCCACATTATTTGCGGAACACTCAGGACCAGGCTACGGTACTTCGAGATTGCGAAGTTAGAGTAGCAGAGTGTTATTTGGAATCAGTGTGATTCAGGGATTGTTGCATTTCGGCTTGGACAGCCTGACCGTCCAGCAGAGAATCTAGGAGGATTCGAGTGTAAACACCAACAACTGTTGGTGTTTAGGGTTCCAGGGAGAGAGCCACCGTTTAGGGTTCCAGCGAGGACCAAGTTTAGGGCTGCAGAGAGAGCCACAGTTTGCGGTTCCAGAGAGGACCAGAAGTAAGGGGAGACGACCCGCTACTTCAGGCAGGGCATCGTCGACAACCTAGAGCAACCAAGCACGGGAGCTTCTAGAATAAACCACCGAGCAGAGCAACCAAGCTCAAGATCAAGTGGAATTGGATATCTGTATTCAAGTTTGTACTATGTTATTGTTGTAAACGACAATTGGAGTCCAGTATAATAAATCTTACTGATTGTTATATTGTAAGAACACTGTGTGATTGGCTACTTCTTTCGAGGCACTGTAGTTGCACAAGTCGGAAGAGTTGATTGAGTGAATGGTCTGCTAACAATCTGCTGCATTTACAGAAAGTCAACCTTTGACTATAGAAAAGATCCCAGTCGCAGGGAGGACTTTCGTTCCCCACATTCAGAGGAAAGTCCCCTGTGACAAGAATTGGTGGAGAATCCGGGCAGCAATTGTTAAAAGTTAATAACTAGACCAGTCAACTTATGTGCAACTGACAACTCGAAACAAGAAGCCAAAGGTTAGACCGCCAGTGGCCACTTGTCTGGCCAGTGAGAGTTAGGCTCAAGGTCCAGTGTCTTAAGGTCAGATTACATTGAGGTGATTGTTGCTATAGTAACGTGATTGTACATTGCAATGGATGTGTATTCTGAACTCATAAAAGTGGGGAAGGAGGCAGGGCTGACAGGCAAGGAATTGGTCGATTTTGCTAGGGATGAAAAGGAGAAACTAGACTTGAAGGAAGAAAAGCTCAGAGAAGAGCGCCAAAAGGAAAGGGATGAACGACAGAAAGAAAGGGAGCATTTGAAAGAAATGAAAGAGCTGGAGCTGCAAATTGCAGCAGCCAGACCTAGAAATGATTCTCCTAGTAATGGCATGAAAAAGGTGAAATTACCTCTTTTCAATGAGAAAACAGATGACTTAGACTCCTATCTATGCAGATTTGAGAGATACGCTGAGAGTATGGGATGGGCAAGAACTCAGTGGGCCCTACCCCTCAGTACACTGTTGACGGGCAAAGGCCTGGAAGTGTATTCCCGAATGCCGTCAGAACTTGCAAATGATTACGATGAATTAAAGGCCGCCTTACTCCAAAGGTATGAGTTGAACGAAGAGGGATTTAGAGCTAAATTCCGGAGCTCGCAGGTAGAGCCTGGCGAGACTCACAGTCAGTTAGCCGAGAGGCTGAAGCGCTATCTCTTGCGTTGGTTAGAGTTAGCTGGTTTTAGGGCTGAGTTTGATGACCTAATTCAATTGATGATAATGGATCAAATTTATGCCAGGAGCTCGAAAGAGCTGAAGCAGTTTGTCCGCGAGAGACATCCGGCAAACTTAGATGAAATGACGAAGCTAGCGGATCAATACAGTCAGGCCCACCCACATAAGGAACAAAAGAACCACTCCTACAAAGACCAAAAGCGACCTGACAAGGGCCAAAGTCAGGGTCATTTGGCTTCCAAATTCAGTGGCCCACAAGGAAATAAGGGGTCAAGTGGTTGTTATATTTGTGGGAAGGCAGGTCATTTGGCTCGAAACTGCCAGGCCAAAACGAATAGTCTGAGACCAAACCGGGCTGCTGCTTTGGATGAAATGAAGGGGTCTGAGGAGAAGACTAGTCAGGACCGAAAGGGGGCTGCCTGTATTGAGGCTAACACCGTTAGATATGAAACGGCAAGACAGCCGGGTTCGTATGTGAAGCTAGCTTCGGGGGATGAAATACCCCTTCTCGAGGCAGGATGCTCTTCGGGAGTCAGACCATCAGGTGTGAACATGCCTGTTCTTCAGGGAAAAGTAGGAGGGCATGTAGTGTCCGTTCTAAGGGACAGTGGCTGTAGTACAGCCGTAGTAAAGTCAGTGTTTGTTAGAACCCCTCAGATTGTTGCAGGGCAGAAGAAGAGGGTGGTTTTGATAGACGGGACTGTCAGAGAATTCCCCATTGCTAGGGTATGGGTAGACACGCCTTTCTACACTGGGGAAGTGGAAGCTCTGGTTATGGAAGACCCAATGTATGAGCTTATTTTGGGGAATATTCCCGGGGTCAGGGACCAAAATAATCCCGATCCACAGTGGTCACTCGATAGTGACGAGGTAGTGGTAGATGAAGAAGAGATGGTAGCATCATCCGAGGGAGGGGCAGTAGAGACACGTGGTCAGAAAGCGCAAAGTGCGAAACCCCTCAAACCACTGCCGACAGCAAGTACACTCTCACTCGCGACGAGTAAAGGTGAGTATGAAGCAGCGCAAAAGGCTGACCCGACGCTTGCGAAGGCTTGGCGAGCAGCAGAGAGTGGTCAGAAAACGACCACAAGCAAAGGAAATGAGAGCAAGTTTCTCGTGCATCGAGGCCTGCTCTATCGCGAATTCCAATCTACAAAATTGGAATATGGCAAGCCAGTTCGACAATTGGCCGTACCGAGCGCATACCGTGATGGATTAATGGCGCATGCCCATGATGGCATAATGTCTGGGCACCTAAAAACGCAGAAAACACTCGACCGATTACAGCAAAGCTTCTATTGGCCAGGTATGGGAGATGACGTCCGGCGATATTGCATATCATGTGATATCTGTCAGCGCACCGTGAATAAGGGGAGCGTGGGTCGCGTGCCGCTCGCGAGCATGCCGCTCATTGATACTCCGTTCAAGCGCGTGGCGATTGACCTCGTAGGACCTTTTGACCCCAAGACCGATCGTGGGAATCGGTATGTTTTGACGCTGGTCGATTATGCAACTCGCTACCCAGAAGCTATTGCATTACCGAGCATTGAAACCGAGCGAGTGGCTGAGGCGCTTGTCGAGATGTTTAGCCGCTTAGGTTTGCCAGATGAGATTCTCTCTGATAGAGGGGCGCAGTTCACTTCTGAGCTAATGAGGGAGTTAGGGCGTTTGCTGTCCGTAAAGCAGCTTAACACAACTCCGTACCATCCCATGTGCAATGGGTTGGTTGAGAGATTCAACGGAACTCTCAAAGCTATGCTGCGACGAATGAGTGCAGAGCGACCCAAAGATTGGGACCGTTATTTACCGGCATTGTTGTTCGCGTATCGGGAGGTACCACAAGCTAGCCTTAGCTTTAGTCCGTTTGAGCTGCTGTATGGCAGGACTGTACGTGGACCTCTGTCCCTGATTAAGACAATCTGGGAAGCGGAAGCAGTCGACGAAGAGGTCAAAACAACATATGAGTATGTTGTGGACCTACGAGCGAGACTCGAGGAGACTTGCAAAGTGGCGCATGAGGAGCTCAAGCGCGCATCGAAAAGATATGCCAAGTACTATGACGCAAAGGCACGTGACAGAAAGTTTGAGGTTGGCGACAAAGTGCTCATTATGAGGCCAACGAGCGCGAGCAAGCTCCTGATGCAATGGCAGGGACCGTATACGGTCACAGACACACTAGGACGATGTGATGTGAGAGTTGAGGTCAATGGCAAGGTCAAGACCTACCATGTTAACCTCTTGAAGAAGTATGTTGACCGTGCGCGAAGTAGGGACAATGAAGTCCAAGCGAATGCCATCTCCGTAGTCGAAGAGGAGGTCGAACCCGATCTCGACCGACCGTGCATAGGACTGCCCGCCTTATCGCAGAATGAGAGCGTGGTTGACGTGGTGATAGATGCGGAACTGACCGAGTCACAAGCAGCGCAGGTAACCGATCTGCTAAATCAGTTTGATGCGCAATTAACCGATGTACCAGGGCGAACAAACGCAATGGAATGCTCAGTGACACTTACTACCGCTGACCCCGTGGTAAGCAAGCCGTATCCCCTACCACAATCTATGCAAGCTGCGGTAAAAGCAGAATTAAGCGAAATGTTAAAGATGGGCGTGATAGAGAAATCACGATCCAAGTACGCGTCACCGATCGTACTAGTGAAAAAGAAGGACGGAAGTAACAGGTTTTGCGTCGACTACCGCAAATTGAATGCTATAACTGTGTTCGACCCAGAACCTATTCCGATTGCTGACACTCTTCTAGCGAAGCTGTCAAGAGGTAAATACTTTTCGAAGTTCGACCTCAGCAAGGGGTATTGGCAGATACCCATGGCCGAGTCTGATAAGGAGAAAACAGCATTTGTCACCGCTGAAGGCCTGTTTCACTTCACCGTGCTGCCGTTTGGTATGGTGAATGCACCAGCTACCTTCTCACGGCTGATGCGAGAAGTGCTGTTTGGACTCGACAATGTAGTGAACTACATCGACGATATCCTTGTGTTCTCCGAGACCTGGGAAGAACACTTGGATTCCTTGCAAGCTGTACTCTCGAGGCTTGCAGATGCTGGGTTGACCGCGAAGCCAAGTAAATGTCATGTGGGCTTCAAGACTCTCGACTTTCTAGGGCACGTCGTAGGTGGCGGCACGCTGAAGCCTCACCCTGAGAAAGTGGAGCAGATCTTACAGGCGGAGGTGCCGCAAACAAAGCGGGAGGTACGCGCGTTTCTAGGGCTAGCTGGGTATTACCGCAAGTTCATACCCAACTTCGCAGCTATCGCCGCACCGCTGTCGGACTTAACAAAGAAAGACAGAGCCAACCGCGTAGACTGGGGACCCCTGGAAGAGCAGGCGTTCAACACGCTGAAGTCCCGATTGACTTCATCCCCCATTCTCCATCTTCCAGACCATGAATCCCCGTTCATACTGGCGACCGACGCGTCTGACGTAGGCATCGGCGCAGTACTGATGCAGCGCGTAGAGGGAGAGAAGTTCGCTATCGCATACATCAGCCGGAAGTTGTCAAACACAGAGCGACGGTATGCCGTCATAGAGCGAGAGTGCCTCGCAATTGCATGGGCAGTAAAAAAGTTCGATGTTTACCTATATGGGAGAGAGTTTGAACTTGAGGTGGATCATCGTCCCCTCATGTACATTGCCAAGGCTAAATTGCAAAACAACCGAGTCTTGCGCTGGGCACTTGCCCTCCAATCCTACCGCTACCACGTGACCGCTGTCAGGGGAACAGATAACGTTGGGGCAGACTTCCTGAGCCGATGTCCAGAGTAAGAGGGGCATGTTTACCCATAGCAAGGGGATTATCGAATGTTGATATTGTCATGTGTATGTACGGACAAATTAGTTTCATACGTGAAAATACTATTGTAGATAGCAGTACTATCTTGAAATGGGGGGTTGTGTCAGGATATGACATATTTTTGTATTTGTCACGTAATAATTTGTCTCATTGTACTACAATGGTACTGTTTATTAGGTAGCTCATGTAAGAAATTGATGTTATCGCAATGGTTACAAAAGAAGTGCAGCTTTAAAGACAAAAGCTTGCATCAAAATAACCATATAAGGAGATGTTGCGATGCACAATCAAAGTAAAAGAGAGTGATTTGGAATTAAATGTTTTGGGGATGAGTAAACCCTACATGACGTCAAAATACGAGGAAAGGGTATCCCTGGTAGTATGCCTCATACTATCTGGTATGTGGACGTCATTCACGACGTCAGACACAAGTTTCTAGCTAAGTCACAACAGGACCACTTCAAAGAATTTTGGTTTCCGTGGACAGGAAGTGATGACGTCAAGCAGGGGCTTGACCAATGCAAAATGAGATGCTCAGGAAAGTTTTGACAGACAGAAAACGCCAACCAATAAGAAAAGGGGGCAGGACTTCTATGAAAACTTTCTAGGAAGTCACTTGACTTCATTTAACTAATTTTACATGGAGACCTATGGTCCAACAAATGTATAAATGTGCAGTGTTTGGGCATAAAATTCTGATGCCACATTATTTGCGGAACACTCAGGACCAGGCTACGGTACTTCGAGATTGCGAAGTTAGAGTAGCAGAGTGTTATTTGGAATCAGTGTGATTCAGGGATTGTTGCATTTCGGCTTGGACAGCCTGACCGTCCAGCAGAGAATCTAGGAGGATTCGAGTGTAAACACCAACAACTGTTGGTGTTTAGGGTTCCAGGGAGAGAGCCACCGTTTAGGGTTCCAGCGAGGACCAAGTTTAGGGCTGCAGAGAGAGCCACAGTTTGCGGTTCCAGAGAGGACCAGAAGTAAGGGGAGACGACCCGCTACTTCAGGCAGGGCATCGTCGACAACCTAGAGCAACCAAGCACGGGAGCTTCTAGAATAAACCACCGAGCAGAGCAACCAAGCTCAAGATCAAGTGGAATTGGATATCTGTATTCAAGTTTGTACTATGTTATTGTTGTAAACGACAATTGGAGTCCAGTATAATAAATCTTACTGATTGTTATATTGTAAGAACACTGTGTGATTGGCTACTTCTTTCGAGGCACTGTAGTTGCACAAGTCGGAAGAGTTGATTGAGTGAATGGTCTGCTAACAATCTGCTGCATTTACAGAAAGTCAACCTTTGACTATAGAAAAGATCCCAGTCGCAGGGAGGACTTTCGTTCCCCACATTCAGAGGAAAGTCCCCTGTGACAACTGCAACATTGTGTAATGGATTTGCAATCCTGGTTGAGCCCAGGCCCTGCTTTTATCACTCTTTTGCAACTCTCGACCAAATTGAAAGATGGTAAAAGGACAAGAGTATTACTTTGCAAGTGTAAATTATATTGTTGGCAAGTATACTCGCACACCCATGAGGTATGAATTGTCATCATTAGTTCAGTTGGCAAAAATATGTGCTTCTGAGACATGGCTGAGCTCATGGCTACCTTACCTGTCTGTTGCCCGATGGGACATATCCTAGCAGCTAAGCCCTGTGTATTCCTTCATGTTTTCAGTCCAAGTTGTTATTGGTCTCCCTCACCTTCTTGTGCTTTCCACTTTCACTTGAATAAAAATCTTTTCCACACAACTCCTTCTCACGCTGTGTCCAGAAAGTCAGAGCCGATATTTCAAAGTACAAGGAGCGGATGTTCGATGACATTTATTCTCAATACCTGATGATCTCTGCTTCGTTTCTTCTCTCTGATCATCCACAGACTATGCAAGATGCGTCCTAAGTATGAGAGGCAGCCAGACCTGGCCCAGTGCTGCTCACTGGTGGACATTTTATCTACCCAGCAGGTGAATACTTAAAAGCAAGAAATTTTCGTGAAGTGGAGTCGACGGCCGTGTTCGCGGCATGAACATTCCGCATTTGCCAATGGCATCCAGTGTATATAGTGTAGACAAAAACTTAAGCGTGCATTTTAATTTTGGGAATCTTGGCTCTTGCAAAATTTGTGAAATTAAGATGCACGCAAAATGCTGTTCCACCTACTGACAACAAACATGAACGCTAGTATTTAGAGGAGATAGTTCATTTGTGTTTTGTGAGCCTATGTCACGAAGTGGTGCCGGAGGCATTATGTTTTCGGGTTGTCCGTCCTTTCATCCGTCCGTAATGAATTTTGTGGACAGCGTAACTATAAAACCTTTTGAGGTATCCTAATGAAACTTGGCATGTATGTGTATTAGGGGATGAAGTTGTGCCTATCAACTTTTGGGTGCACATGCTAAAGGTCAAAGGTCAAAAAGTCAAGGTCAAATGCTTAAAATTTCACTTTTTCCCCCATATCTATTCAATGCCTGAAGATATTTTCTTGAAACTTAGTGTATACATGTATTACCCAAGTAAGATTCTCTGGTGAAAGTTCGGGGTCATGAGGTTAAAGGTCAAAGGTCAAAGGGTCAAGTAAAAATGGTAAAATTTCACTTTTTTCTCCGTATCTTGGATATTGTTCAAGGTATCTTCATGGAACATAGTATATATGCATATACTGACTGGCAGTGATTATCTCGGGAATCTGGGGTTCATGATGTCAAAGGTCAGGGGTCAAAGGCCCAGGGCACAACTAAAAAATTTTACTACGTTTGTATTTCCCTCTTATTTATGCAATGCCAGCAGGATTTTTTTTTTTTACTTGGTGTATGCATGTATAACCTAATAGAGATTCTCTGGGAAGTTTTTTTTTTTTTTTGCCAAGAAGGTCAAAGATCAAAAGGTCGAAGATCAAGTGAAAGTGCTGAACTTACTTCTTCCTTCATATCTGGGAAGTGGCTCAAGTTATCTTTAAACTCAGTACATTTTTATGCATGTTCTGCCTGACAGTGATTCTCTTTTGAATTTTAGGGTCAAACACTACATGAAAATGGTAGCAATTTACTATTCAATAAAGAAATTGCACTTTTTCTCCATACCTTGAAAACTACTCAATGCATAAACTTATGAAAGGGTCAAAGTCAAGTTAAAGTCCTTAAATCCCCAAATACATGCTCTCCAATCCATCCAATTAAACCTAGGTCAAGGAAGGTGAACATTCAACACATTTGTGACAAACATGGGATTGTAATATTTTGCCAATTTTGTGAAAATGTAATCACACATTGTCGACATGTACTATAGACCTATTAGGAGAATTCATTCATTATGGCGGAGGCATACCAGTCACCATAGCGACATTTCTAGTTTTTTTTTCTCAATGTGAGGTCTACCTAGTGACATTACGCCTAGGGATTAGTGTTTGAAAACTATTTTGTTACTCAGAAAACTGTAGGCAGCTTCTGTTTAGAATGTATTCTTCTTAATGACATCATATCACTGTGGCTGTAGATGTGTTCAAAGGATTGAAAAGTGTGGCTGTTAACTTATTGAAGTGCTAAAAAGATGATTGTGTAATCCAAGAACTCTGAACACATTGCCTTATAATGGTTACATTATTGTGGTATAAGGACTTACATCTTCCTTCTTTCTAAAAATATGTATGTAGAACTGAATCAATTGTGTATTTCTTGTGCTCTTAACCATTTTGATATTCTTCCAGTCAGACCTTATTCATCTTTTCCTCTTTCATGTCACTTACTAACATTTGGCTACTTTATTGGATGCTTTCTGTTTTGCAGTGCCAAATATCTTCTGTCTGTCTGTCTGTCTCAGCATCAAATCATTGTTTTGTCATTGCTAAATGTTTAAATCTAAGAAGCTACACAGTGTAGCCCTACCCTCCGTGCACAAATTCCAGTTGCACTCAGATTGAGACCTCCAGTGCTGCATTCTACAAGACCGGTCTACTTCTTCTTAAACTGTGAACACCAATCTCAGGTGTGCTGCGGCAGGTGTCCATGGGAAATGCTTGTTTGAGATGAATTAGCTTGTCCTCAAGCGGTTAAAGTGTATAGCTGTGTATGTCATAGCAAAAAGTCATGTAAAGACTTTGCTGTTGAGATTTGCTGTATTCTTTTGTGATATCCCATCTGTGACTTTTCCTATATTTCCCCCTTGAAACCAGGATGGGAGGTGGTCCCGTGAAGCATCGGAAGCATTCCAGGCAATGGTTCAGGGGCAGGAAGCAATTCTGATGACAGTAAGTAAACCCTTATATTCTGTTACAGGAAATGTGGACATTTTCGCATTATTTATTTACTTTTTTTTTTTCAGTACAATGCAAAACTAGAATGATTGACAGCTAATCTGTCTTGTAAAAAATTAGAAATCAAAAATTAAAAAAAGAGAGATGGTAATAAACATCAAATAAAGCCACCAAATTGTATTTAAATATACATTGCTGTGATCCCATGAGATAATGACTTATTTAATGCTAGTATGAAAGATAGTTTTGAATAAACCCAAACTCTGGGTAATGAAGGTCATTAGCAGCTGTACAGGACAACCTCGTTATAGCAAGCTGCTTAGGACCACTGAAACGTTAACCTTATCTAGTATTTGTTATATCAGTGATGAAAAACGGAAGAGTATCCAAAAAGGAATGGGCCTGCAAAATTACATTTTTAAATCAGATACCTTCTCATGTCTGACCTTGATGTAGTGAGGTTTCACTGTATCAGGAAATGGAGTGAGTGTTGAGCATGCTTTACACAATCCTCACTCTCTTTGCAGGTGAGCGGGCAGGTGGGAAACATGCTGTACGTTGACCTCCACCAGCAGCCCAACAACTGTGTGAAGGATGACATGCCCGTCTCCCTTAGGGATGCTTTGGTCTTCCTGGAGCTAGCCTGCTTCATATCGCCCGAATCCATCCCAAAAGGTGGGTTTCTTGACCCCCCTTCTTAACCTTGTCTGTGTTAGGGACTTTGTACGGTGCGTATTAAAAGTGCTTTAGGGTTTTTTGTGTCACTCGGCTCTCAAAATACACAAAGGGTTAAAGGGATGGTACAGTATTGGTGAAGGTGAGAATTGGGCTTTTAACTTTTTGTGAGATACCAAGAAAACACTTCTGAAATAGTACAGAGCATAGTCCATTTTAAGAGGAATTCAAAGTTTATTTGATGAAAATCGGGTTTGGACTGACTAAAACATCCAAAAACAAAGTAAAACAAAGCGATCGTAATAAAAGGAGGGTCCCACACTTTATTAGAATCGCTCTGATTTGGATATTTCAGCCATTTCAAAACCAATTTTCATCAAATAAATGTTCAATTCCTCATGGAATTACATGCTTTTTCATATTTCATAAGAGGTTTCTCATTATCTAACCAAAAAATGTTAGAAACGTGAAATTAGGTCTCAACCAAACTATACGATCCCTTTAAACTGCTTGTCACGTTCTTTAAAGTAGTCAGTGGTTCACATGCTTCAATATTTTCTGTGATGTCTGTGAAAATACCACTCCTGAACACTATTCTTGCTTCTTCTTTTTTTTTTTTTTGGGGGGGGGGTGCTGGAAAGAAGGAGCTTTATGAAATGTTTTGTTCCTGTTTCATGACCATTTTGTATTAACACAGAAATGAAAACTGATGAGAATCCCTGTGTAATTTTGTAAAATTGTACTCCAGTTAGTTCCAGGTTTGTTGAGAGGCAGAGTTGGCTGGTATGAAACTTATCAAAAATGAAAACTGGTCAAAGTAGTTTTGTGTGTTGGTAAAGGCATAATGACCACAGTCGCATGCCAGTATCATGAAGCTGAAGATTAAAAATTCGTACTTGTACACACAAGAAATATGTTATCAAAAAGAAAAAATCTTAGACTTCAAATTTCATTAAAAAAACAATATGTGTTAGCTGGCCAGTCAAAAAAGGAAAAGAGAAAAAGATCCTTCTTTCTTATAACTCATGTCAGTGGAGGCTAATGAATTATGAATAAGATCTATAAACTTAAATTCAAATTACAGCCCTTACTCTGTCCTAAAATTTGCCTGAGACAACTATTATGGTACTAATTTTTGTGAGGGTAAATCTGAATTACATTCTGGCTTTTTCTATAAGTGTACTGGAACATATTTGATATATGTTATTTTAATTTGCCTGTTTACAATGAGACCCTTGCCCCTTGTTGATCAGTGCTCTACGAGTGAGAGTTTATACCAAGGCACACTTCTTTCAGCAAGCCATGGTACCTCCCTATGTTTTTACCTCGTTTCACCTTCACTCAAAATGGTACAGCCCAAACCGTCTTGCCTCCCAAGAAGTATCTTCCACCAGACATTCCAAAGAAGGGAGATGAGTTGACGGTCCAAGTCAGCCACATCACTGACCCACAGGACTTCTCAGTTCAAGATGTAAGTTTACTGTGAACGCTCTTTTATGTACCATATACATTGCAAGATTAGTATGATATGTCATTGACAGAAACTTGTAAGAAAATTTTTGCAAGTGGTTGAATTTGCGACTGAGAACCACAGGGATGGAATGAGATACAATTATTATCCCTTTTCAGGAGAAGAGTTAGTGATATCCAGCCATTGAAGATGATAGCGAGCACATTTGTGTAACTAGGAGATGATATTTTCCGTGAGATGTTAAATTTTCCGTAATTCAGCAGATGTGAGAAATTTGAGAAATGTACTGTGTTTATCAGTCAATCAGTCAATTTGTTTGCTGTCTTAGTCCGGTCTGAAATATTCCTTGGATTTGTAATACACTATTATGAATGCAGATATTGAAGCCAACTAAACATCAAAAGACGGTGAATTAGCTGAAAAATACAGTATTTTACCCACTTGGCAAAAATTTACAGGAGTGCTTTTGTAACTACTTAGTGCCCAGATTTCAGAGTCTTATTCTGAACTCTTTGACTTATATTTGGCATTTTAAGACCTTTGTAGTATGAGGTAGCCTTTCACACCTGCAGATTTGATATATTGTCAAGATCCATCAACATGAAATGAATGATAGTGATGTGTGGTTTGAAAATAATGGCCCTGGTCTGCAAGACTTGCCTACATATTAATCACAACCTCAAGGTATACTTGTCGATTTCTTGGCACATCATTCTCAGACTGCTCAAAGATTTTTTACCTTGAATGAAAGTCACACCTCTTGACTAGTTTTTGGTGGAATAGGAAAATCAATTTCTGAAATGCTGCTTCAACTTTACAGCCATTTCTGTGGGTGTGTGTCATGCTTTGCAGAAGTTTAACAAACTTGATTACTTCTCTTTCTCGCATTCCTCTGCAGTTGGAGATGGTGGAATACATAGATGAAATGATGGAGAAGATACAGAAGGTTTATCAGAATACGGCGGGGCCCGACTGGCATGTTCTGTGCCCGCATCACGGCCAGGTGTGCATGGCCTTCTTTGAGGAGGACAAAAGGTGGTACAGGGCTGAATTCCTGAGTGAGTACTGGGTCTAAACACATGTTATTTATCACATACCTGTGCCAGATATCTCATATATACATGTATGCACTTCAAACCCACCTGCCATACACATATGAATTTTGTTTCATCTCAGCCATTGACAGCAGAGTCAACTTCGAAAGGTGGTTTTGCAGATGTTTCACATAAGAAGTTTTTGTATCTTCATGGAATCTTCAGAAAAAAAAATCAGGTGTGTTTCTTTAAAGTCAACCAATTTAAGTTTTCTTACTACGTCTTTAATAGCTATTCACGTTTGCTGTCAAAAGAACTAGTAATTCGCTTGTTCTTGGATTCATGCAGGCATTTTTATTGATGGTAACATATAATGATCAGAACAAACACTGATGCATCCAGATTGTGTGTAGTGTAGTTCTTCCATTGTAGTGGATCTTTTCTTGGCCCAACCTGGATTGCTGCCACATGACATACTCTCCTTTGCCATATCTTCTTTGAATTAAGACTTGCTGTCTTGTAAATGACAAATTCTTGTGCAGGAGAGTTACAAAGATTTCTCTCCCCAACCTGATAATATGACACACGAGGAAATGTT
Source organism: Diadema antillarum (assembly GCF_040938485.1). Classification (NCBI taxonomy): domain Eukaryota; kingdom Metazoa; phylum Echinodermata; class Echinoidea; order Diadematoida; family Diadematidae; genus Diadema; species Diadema antillarum. The sequence continues at coordinate 2,855,231 of NW_027270911.1, read as the reverse complement.
TTCTTCCATTGTATGATAAATTTGATGATTGCATGGAAGTCTTCAATCTATCTTCTCTGAGTAGGGAACTTTTTTGTAACAGCTGTTGTTTGATGGATATGAAGTCATACTGTAAAACAAGGAATGTTTATGTGCATTTTAATTTCACAAATTTTGCGAGAGCCGAGTTCCGTGAAAATAAAATGCAGGCTAAGGATCTTGTCTACACTATGTGCATTGAATGTTAGAGGCAACTTGCGAAAATTTCATGCTGCGAATAAGGCTGTCGGCTTCCATTCGCAAAAATTTCATGTCGCGAAAATATTGTGTTTTACAGTATCCTGCTCCAAAGTGAAGAAAAGATCAATATTCAAAGTGTCCTGGTAATGTTTTGTTCAAAATAAAGAATTTGATCTAGTCATTGAAATCTTTGATATGTCAAAAACTACTGAGCAATGGACCACTTCTTCTTTTGGCAAACAATACATTATGGGATTATTTCTTTGTAGCATCCTGTTAAAATGAAGAACTTTGTTTTCTTCATATATCACATGGCATGCTTGCAATGACAAACTTATTCACAGGAGTGGCAGGCTCCCAAGTGGTGGAAGTCTTGTACGTAGACTATGGCAACAAGGCCACCGTTCACTACACCTACCTACGCAAGATGACAGACGAGTTCCTCAAACTCTCCAGGCTGGTGAGAACTATCCTTCCAGATTTCTTCTGCATTCATCATTATGATGAAAGCTTCTGATTACTACTTTTTTTTTCCACTTCCAGGCCAGCCTTTTGCATATTATCATTATTATTATTTTTTTTTTTTTATAATGGTGATGATAATGACAGTGATAAGAATAATGATTGTGATCATATAGTAATCTCTGTAAGAAATGACAGTGTTTATATTTGGTGTAGTTAATAAAAAATTCTTATGTTTTCTTTGCCGTATTGACTTATCTTCATAATCACTTCACTATTACTTGCAAGTCGACTATTAGTATTGCTATCATTACTAAAGGGCAAGATCATAATTACATTGAAAGACAATATGTAGTGTCATAACTGCTACTTTTGATACTTCTGCCATTACTGCTGCTACTTCTTATACTATATTTTATATCATTGCTTCATACACAGTGCAGGCCGATAGAACATGTGTCAAGTCTTTTTAGTGTTATGTGTGGTAAATGTAATACTCTGTGTCCTTTAACATTCTGAATTGCAGGCACTGCCCTGCAGGCTTGCTGATGTTGCCCCAAAGGACAACAAACAGGGCTGGACGGACGAGTCCAAGCTGTTCTTCTCAAAGTGTGTGAGCTTCAAGCCGACAGACATCACTGTCATGGGTAAGCAAAGGAGTATCTCACCTGTGTACTTCTTCCTTTTTGACAAGTCAGAGGCTACTATTACTATATACCTTGTATATTTTGCCACAGTTTTTGCGTAGTTTACAACTCTCAAAAATATTGCCTCCTGTAACACAAATGTTTGGTATACTGCACTTGAAGTGGGAAATTGCTGATATTTCTTTGGAAAGCTGCTTAGTATGCTTCTTTCTCATACTGTCATTATGGTTGTTGTGTGCGAATTGAACTGTTCCCATAATTGTTTTACAAATCCCAATTCACCAAATATTTAGCACATCCAGTATTTTGCATAAAATGAACATTACTACTCATTTCAACAACATATCAGGCAATTATGAAATACTGAAATATGTAATGACTCTAGAGTTAAATCTCAGAAGGATATTGAATCAGGGTTTTAAGATAATTGTCTCTAATACGACTTTTGTTTCACAGTGAGTAACATATGCAAAATAGCATGCTACAACAACTGTATGTTGGATTATCATTCTGAGGTGGATATAGTAGAATCATCAATCAAGAAATCTCACTGTTCACCCTACCTGAATCCTCATAATTGATGTGATTACAAGATACTGTCACCAAACAATGTGAATCTATTTTCCCGGAATGCTCTTTGTAAACGAGAGGAAAGTGTGACTACAGCAGCAATTTGAAAGAGATGCGACAAAGCTCAATCTGAACCCTCACATAAAATTTTTGAATGCTTCTGCGTATATAGGATGTTGAATATGTACATGTATTAAATATTGTAATTTATGAGCCATGTTGGTTTTGACCTGCTTGTAGATGTCCATCAAGGCGTGCTGTCCGTGTTGGCGTTTGAAGGAGCGGATGATGAGAAGGTGTGTGTCAACGCCCTGATGGTGCAGAAGGGCATGGCGGAGACCACTGGGCCTGGGTAAGTGTAGTCTTCAAAGAAGTACAGTATGTCCAAAAAAAAGTTGCAATCGAATTTCAGCATTGATAACTTTCAATTTGATGAAACTGTGTGAATGATATTTCAGGGTCTAAAAAAAACATCGTATGTATATTTTGCAGAAAACTCCATTCAATTTGGTAGAGTGGTCACAGAGAAATGTGGATCATTTTAAAGTGTGTCATAGGTCTGTTTCTTCCAACTTTAGCACTTGGATGCTCGTAGAAGTGCATATTAATGTTTGAACATAATGGACAGAACTTGGAGGAAAGGGATTCCTGACATACTCTACAAAGATCCTCATTTCTCTTTGACCACTAAAGCAAATTGGATGGGGTTTTCTGTAAGATGAAGGTACTAAGTGATAGTTTCATACCCTGAAATTGTATTTGGATTGATCCACTATTTTTAAAGTTATCGCTGCGGAGGGTCCCATTGTAATTTCTTTCTTTTTGACACACGGTATATCCCTTTTGCAAACATTTTTTTGCATGATGGAAGACTAATGTTTCCTAACATTGTGTATGAAATCTTACGGTAATACACCTCCAGAGTTGTTTAAAAAGAAACAAAAAAACTATCCCCACACCACTGGAAAATACTCTCCCTTTTGTATCAGGAATAACAGTTAGATTTTTTTTTTTTGGGGGGGGGTTTGAATGAATTCACTGAAAGTCTGAAATATTCTTACCCTTTTTTTCATAGAGATGTTTCAAGTTTTATTGTTCTGAGGAAAGGTCTGAATTACCTGCCTCTACAATATACCAGCTTATGAAAGGAATCTAATTTTGAGGGTTGCAAAGAGACCCACAAATTCTAAACGGCCATATCTTCGTATGTTTGCCATAATTTGAATATCCCTTTCCCATCTTCAAGCTAGGCTGCCAGCTTAGCAAAGATGATAAGTGGAGATGGACTGACAACATTACAGACCCTTGTTCATGTGAGACTTGCAAATAATGCCAATAACAGATCATCTCTCTCTCTCTGTTTCCCTTGCTTTCAGCTCGATGAGCGCAGAACTTCTCAGGAGCCCTTGCCCACCACCTACAAAGCCACCATCCGAGCCAGAGGCTGTGGTCCCCACCACTCCTTCACCTTCACCTACACCTACACCCACATCTACACCCACACCCTCATCTACACCCACACCCACACCCCCTCCAGGGGACAGCAATACACACCAGTCTGCAGAGTCTGCAGAAACTCAGGAAAAATCTCCACCCAATGCCGAGGAGGGGGCAACCTCATCACCACCCACTGCCGAGGAGGGGGCAACCTCATCACCAGCAACTCCAGCAGAATCTCAGGACGGGCAACCTCTGCCCCAGAAAGAGGATCATATCGCGGAAGACGTTAGCATTCCAGATGCAAAGACAGACAGTGTTGCCAAAGTTGACACGCCCAAAAGTTCATCTCCACCTCCCGCTGCAGAGGTTGTGGTAGACTCCACACCAAAGAGAGACTCTGCCGTGCCGCTGGGGCGGATCAGCGGTGGCGTTGCCACGCCCTCACAGCTGTCCGGAAAGTACAGCGCCTACACGGCAGTCCACGTCAGCCATGTGGAGTCGCCGGCATGCATTTACGTGCAGCTCTCAACAGCGGGAAAAGATGGCCTGGACAGGTGCGTGTTGTGACCTCTTCAACCACTCATCACTTGCTCACAGATTGACCTGATTTCTATAATTATACCTTTGATTTCCATGTCTTCTTTCCCCCAATTTCCAATCTCTACTTTCTGTCATCTACTTTGTTATCGATCACTTTCATTGCATAATGCATTTGTAAACATCCACATTTCTTGTCATAATCATGTTAAAACTGTTCATTTTTTTTTTCACTTGTGAGGGACAGAAAAACCAACGGCAGATGTGATCATTTGGCACTGTGTAGGCATCCTGTTCTAAATTTTTAGTGGTGTTCGTCACAGAAGTAGGCATCATTTTGTACCATTTGTGGAATGGGTAGGTACAAACATGCCCACTTTGTAAAGCTCCATGTTCTTACCACATCATTCCTTTTGCCGTTGTTATTGCAAAAGAACTGCTTGCTAAATGAAATCAGTGACAGTCGGGTGTGTAGAATTACATTGTTTTGGAATTCATGTTCAAGAGCTTACAGGTGCATTGTGTGTGGCTCTGTGAAAGAACAGATGTGGCAGTACATTATGTACTATATAAGCTGTTATTTTCACGCACAGATATTTTTGTGAATGAGGAGGTCACAGACATTTTCGCAAGATGTTGTTTTCATGAATTGACACTGACGCTGTCGTAAATGCGCTATTGCCTTTGCACATTGCGACATTTTTTGCGTGTTAAATTCGCAATCCAACTGTAATTCGCAAAATTCATGAAAATCAAACCCTCGCTAAAATAACAGCTTATACAGTATGTTCCATTTGTCTTTTTTGTACTTTTGGGGCCAGTTTGCTGGAGGCAATGACGGTGTTCTACAAGGAGCAGCCACCGGTGAAGGATAAGGAGTGGGCTGAGCAGGACATCTGTGGGGCCCTCCTGGTGAGGGAAGGGGTGTGGTGCAGGGGAAAGATCCAGTGCCTTCTGCCTAACAGTAATGTGGTGGTGAGTGGATCTCTTCTTTTCTTGTCTTACCAAATCAATGTGGGACTACAGGAGTCAAAAGGCATCTGTCCGTCATCTCTTGCAACTGCTGATAGGGAGCTTTAGATTAATGTGACACGGATGTTAAGAGGAAAAACCTGTTCTGTGCATGCGCAAGACTGCTTATCAAAATTGATCTCACATTGTCTTTGTTTTTTGAAGACGGTTCTGTGCAATTTTAGCATCTGCTCAAATACATGATGCAGAGAGCTCCTCGATGCATGCCATTATGACAAACGACACATGTGGAGTTCTAGGCTGCATCTTCGTGTAATGTAACTTCGTGCTTTGAAATACAATGCAGAGAGAGAGGAAGACGGCCAATGCAACCGTCGTCCTAACGTTCACATCGCAAATCTAAAGCTCCCTTGTGTACCTTCCAGACTCTTTTCAGACAAGATCAAGCTTTGGCTAGAGAAACCTTTCCGGAAACTTCATGTTAAGGTATTAAATGTGAAGAGGTCACAAACTAAGATGGAAGGTTATTTCAGGTCACACATTGAAGTAGGACTGTGCAACTTTCCCTCTAATTGTGATTAATTTTCACTTATATTTACCATGCCTTACTCTCTGCCACCTTATTATACCCTCTATCAATAGGAGATTGCAATCTCCAAGCAAGAAATGTATATATTTTCAAGTATACATTGTACAATTTCATGTGTGATGTACTCTTTCTATTATGAAATTAATAAATCAGACTTTATATCACATGAATTTAGACATTTCACGCTCATGGCTTTTGTTTCATTTTTTTTTCTCTGCCAGGTTCTCTTTACTGATTATGGCAATACTGAGGTGGTGTCTTCGACCCACATCCGCCCCCTGGAGCCCCGCTTCCAGCGAGAGGCCCTGTTTGCGACCAAGTGTCACCTGGCTGACATCCTCCCCGCTGGAGGCACGGCCGAGTGGACCAAGACCTCATGTGACTTCCTCGAGGAGAGACTCAATGACCTGGAGTGCTACATCTGTAAGAAGGTACGTCCTGACCCTTGACCCTTGACATTTGACCCCTCTGACCTTTTGCCTCCAAGAAATCAGCTACTTAATTTACCTTAAGACCTGCCATGGTTACAAAGTATAGCTACTGCAAACATCGAGGATATAGGACACTAAGTACCATAGAGGATTAAGTAGGTTGCCAGAGACAGTACCGTAAAAGTGGACGTTTTCCCCGTGAATAATTTTTTGTGCTCAGCGTGGTGAGATAAGTTTTGTATGTTTTAATTCTGCGGAATCAACACATGAACTCCTGAAACATACAGCTAGCAAAAATATTTGCGTACTTTTATATTTTCCTGGTTTCTGTTAGCGCAAAATGTACAGAAATTTCAGCACTGTGAAAATTTCCACATGTACTGTAGTTCTTTTGCACCGTCAGCATGCTTTTCTATCAAATATGCTTTTGATCTTTTAGACCAATATATTTTTGTGCTTGATATTATGGTACAATTACATTGTTGGTAGTTTCTGATTATATTTATCTTGCCTTAAAGGTGCATAACCATGTCGTTGGTCACATTTGCCCACATCAGTGCTCTCTTCCTCTTTGGTTTTTGTTTTCTTTGCCTAAGGGTAATTTGAGTCTCCTTCGAGAATGATAATACAAATAGAGTAAAAATTTGAATTTGAAAATATGCCTCTGAATTTAAAATGCAAAGGAAAGCAGTGTTGGTGAAAAGTGTTTGGATCATGTCAATAAATCCCCAACATAACACCTGCTCATCATGCTCATGTGAAGCTTGATAGAAATATGATGGAACTGAGATGCTTATGATGGATCACCAAGCTCCCCCCACCTTTGTCTCTCTCTGCCAGGGTGAAGTGGTGAATGGCAACCTCCCCATTGACCTCCTCTACGAGCTGACGGACAAGGAGAAGATCGCCAGGGAATCCCTGGAGGACCTGGCCAGCATCTCAGAGCTCCTCATCCAGAAGGGACTGGCCCTGCGCAAGAGGTGAGAGGGTGCTCGGCTGGTCCATCTGATTAGGCCAGGGGCTTGAGATGATGATGATGATGATGGTGGTGATGGTGGTGATGGTGGTGACGGTGATGGTGATGATAGTGATGATGATGATGATGATGATGGTGGTGATGGTGGTGATGGTGGTGATGGTGGTGATGGTGATGGTGATGATGGTGATGACGATGGTGATGATGGTGATGATGATGATGATGATGATGATGATGATATAATGATGATGATGATATGGTGGTGATGGTGGTGATGATGATGATGATATGGTGGTGATGGTGGTGATGATGATGGTGATGATGATAATGATGGTGATGATGATGATGATAATAATGATAATGTTAATAGAATGATAATAACAAGAAAAAATGATTAAAGATATTAATGATAATGAATATAGGAATAATGATGATGATAATGGTGGTGATGATGACAACAATGATTATGACGATGATAATGGGAACTTCTAAGAGCAAAGATTTGAGGATCTTAACCTATGTTAGGGATTGTACATGATCAGTTAATTTTGTATGATATGGACAAAATCTTTGTAGCATTGTTGTCCCCGCCGAACGAGTTCGAGCAGGGGACTATGAAACGGGCTCCGTACGTGTGTGTGTCCGTGTGTCCGTGTGTCCGTGTGTCCGTCCGTGTGTGCGTCCGTGTGTGATCAAAATCTTCAAATTGCTACTTCTCTGTCATTTATGAGCCAATTTTGATTCTGTTTGCTTTATATGATAGCACTACATGGGAGCTTTGAAACTTCTACACAGAATTTCAGTCGTGACCTTTGACCTTGACCTTTGACCTATATTGTACATTTTGCTACAAAATGCTACTCCTTCGCCATTTCTAACCCGATTTCGATTCCGTTTGCTTTATGTGATGGCACTAGGTGAGGGCTTCAAAACTTCTACACAGAATTTTGACCTTTGACTTCTTTGACCTTTGACCTTGATTTTTGACCTGTATTGTACATTTTGCTACAAAATGCTACTCCTTCGCCATTTCTTACCCGATTTCGATTCCGTTTGCTTTATGTGATGGCACTAGGTGAGGGCTTCAAAACTTCTACACAGAATTTTGACCTTTGACTTCTTTGACCTTTGACCTTGATTTTTGACCTGTATTGTATATTTTGCTACAAAATGCTACTCCTTCGCCATTTCTTACCCGATTTTGATTCTGTTTGCTTTATGTGATGGCACTAGGTGAGGGCTTCAAAACTTGTACACAGAATTTTGACCTTTGACTTCTTTGACCTTTGACCTTAATTTTTGACCTACATTTTTTGTACATTTTGCTACAAAATGCTACTCCTTCGCCATTTCTTACCCGATTTTGATTCTGTTTGCTTTATGTGATGGCACTAGGTGAGCGCTTCAAAACTTCTACACAGAATTTTGACCTTTGACTTCTTTGACCTTTGACCTTGATTTTTGACCTATATTGTACATTTTGCTACAAAATGCTACTTCCGGCGGGGACATGTATTACGCACCGCGTAATTTCTACTTTTCCTTGTTTATTTTTACATCCATGAGCTAGTAGTTAATACTTGTGGATTAAGAGCAGCAGTGCGGACAAATTGTCTTGGGGAAGGATGGAAGTAATAGATTTGAATGGAGTCCAGACCCTGAATCAAAGAGTGGAAAATCTCAACCAGTATATACCACACCATTTCAAGTGAAACAAGCTGACTTGACAGTGGAAGATTATGAGATGGTGGTGTTTGTTTAATACCATTAATCGATTTGTTTTTCCCACTGTCATTAAAAACAACTTGCATATTTTCTGTCGTTTTGCTCCCATTCATGTGTCTGAAAGGTTTTATAAAAGCAGACATTTGTGAATTTCATCTAGGGATGAAATGTGACATTTATGGTTAAAAGGGATGGTGCTATGTTCTTGATCGGGGTTAGTTTGTTCCGCTGGTGATAACATACCACAAATTTTCTTCACAAGGCGGAAGACGCGACCGCCAGCTGAGGCGAGGAACGTAACCGTGCCCTCCACGCCTTCTCAAGAATTGACTCCACCTGCTAAAAGCCCTACCAAATACCCCTCCTCATTCAAGCCTCAAAGCAGTGGCCCCAGCTCCCTTGGCACGACTCGCTCTCCATCTCCCAGTAGTGTAGGAAATGCCACACCCGAAGGACATGCCACGCCCAGTGATGATGGCAACCATCGATCTACGCCCACCGTTTCCCCCGAAGTCTTGGATGATGACGCTGGCTCCTGTAACGGTACTGCAAGGCTGGAGCCGTTACCCCAGTATGTGGCCCCGCCCCTCCCCCTCCTCTCACAGCTCCAGCTGATTATCACCTTTGTGAACCCAGAAGGCATCATTCATGGCCTGGAGGTTGACAAGTGTAAGTGTACTGCCATTAAGCACCTTAAAGGACAAGTTCACCCTGGGTTGAGTGAATGCAGCAATATTAGTCGAACACATCAATGAGAGTTTGAGTAAAATCGGACAATCCGTTCAAAAGTTACGAATTTTTGAAGCTTCTACTCAGTCACGGCTGGATGAAAAGACTACTATAGCTTGTGATGTCACATGAGTACAACGATATAAAGAAAGAATAAAGAAAATTTAACATATTTTCATTTTTCTAGCATAACAAAAGAACACTCGACTTCTCTCTTTCAGAAGGCAGGGGGAATACTATTACCCTTAACATACATCAGTAGCAAGTTGAAGAACTGTGCACTTTATTCAAAAAGTAAAGTTTTGTGAAATTCTCTTTTTATTTTCCTTATAAAGTTGTATGCATGTGACATCATACACTGTAGTAGTCTTCTCTTCCAGCAGTGACTGCGCAGATACTCAAAAATTTTGGAAACTTTTGAACGGATTGTCCAATTTTCCTCAAACTTTCACTGATGTGTTCTACTAATATTGCTGCATTCTCTCAATCCTTATGTATGTGAAGGTGGACTTGTCCTTTAAAGGGCTCTTTTTTAGCTCACCAATGGCTCAAGTAAGCTCTGGAGTAATGTTTTTGTTGTTAATGTTGTTGTTTTTTTCATCGTGCATTATATGTCGTGCACTGTCCAAAATTTTGTCCAAATTTCTGTCTCCTTGTTGAAAGCCCTTAGATTCTGACTGAACCTAGAAGGAAGATTATTAGGGTTAGGGGCTACCAAACTTCTTCAAATAGTTTGGTAGCCACCGTGTGGACCCAGGGGGTAAAAATGATAAAGTGCCGGAAGTGAGTAGATATCAGAGATCTTCATTTAGGTTAGAAATTATAACTTCAAGTGAAAATTACACTTGCAAAGTCTGCAAAAATGTAAAGATTCAATCCCTTGATGATTTTTTAAATGCAAAATGATAACTAGAACTACTCACTGTTTCATATAATGAAAAAGATGTTTTATTATTATTATTTATATAATGTGTGAAAATATCAGTGAGGTGGTGTGTGTTTAATGATTATCAGAGATGAAAATGTTTTTGGAGGTCACAGATATATCAGGAAAGTGTGATAAAAAACAACAAAAACAAAAGGAAAACTCACTTGAGTTTTTGATATGATTTATGTTAAACTTTTCATGGTGTGTATAGTAATTAGAGAGTCTTATGGTTGCACCATGTTGCATGAATTGAGTTCCTAATTTATTTTTTTTGAAGTCCTGAAAAGTGGTTCCAAACAGAACTAATTTCAGCTGAAGAATACCTTGAGCTTTTCTTATCTTTCCCCTTGCTTATTATTCCTTCTAAGGACTTAAAGGACTTGGTGTTGCTTTTAAGTTAATATGTCCCCTTTTCAAGGGTGAAAACCACATTCCTTTCATAGGCTGATATACTGTAGAGGTAGGTGATTCAGAACTTTCCTCAGAATAAGAGTACTGGGAACTTCTTCGTGTTGAATGGGGAATGCATACTATAGATTTCCAGTAAATTTGTCCAAACTCAAAATAATTCCAACTGTTAACTCTCCGTACAAGAGGGAAGCGTATTCGTGAGTGAGGAGGGTTTTTCTTCGTTTCTCTTTTTTAAAAACACTGAGGATATACCATAGATTTTATACACATAGTTTGGAGACATTATCCTTTCACTATGTAAAATTGTGTGATGTGTCAAAAGGGACATACCACCTTTACATCTCTCTAGTCACTTAATTCCTGTTCCAACTTTCATTGCCAGTCCGAGAATTCCAGCTCCTCATGGAGGACCAGCAGAAGCAATGCAATGGTCAGACCGTGGCCCCTCTGGGGGCGGAGTCTGTGTCTATTGGCCAGTGCCTGTGTGCCCGCTTCTCGCTGGACAACATGTGGTACAGGGCAAGGGTCATCGGCATTACAGAGGAATGCATCACGGTGAGAACCCGAAATGGCTTGATGGTAAACTTTTGGGGATTCTCGGAGAGTCCTGTTATGTAGCATTTGAGGGATCTGGGCTACACAGTTTTACACATATGGGACTAATGGGATTCTCTTACAGCTTTGGTCACAATTAGCCAATGCTAAATTTCTATTTGGCATTCTTCTGCTTTGTAGACTTGAATGCAGGAAATCAGATCAAATGTGTTGCACCACCTTTTAAATGTTAAGTGTCCTAGTAGGACTGCAGAAAGTTTGAGCTTAGTTTCACAATCCTGTGAAAAAGAAAGAAAAAATCTAAATTGAGCTATTTTTCTATGACTGTCACCAACAAGACATTTCAATGATGTGAAATGTTCTAAAGAAAAGATTCACTTCGAAGCTATTTTATTGGCAGTTAGTATGGAACTTTTACTTTGTTGTGCTGAAGTTAAAGGTGATAGTAATTGTCCATGCATAGTCCTAGCCAGTACCTACTGGCTATAGCTTGCTCATGTGGTAATGAAAAAGTTTGAGTACCAGGTATGTGGTAATTATCAATTTTTTAACTAACTGTGATCATTCACACAATAGATTATACAGTTGTGTACTTCACCCATTAACACATCTTGGCAGTTTGAATCCAAATGCAGTTATGCTGCTAAAACATTGCATGCTTTCCTTTTAACACTGCACCCATCATAACAATGACATTGCAGTCTCTTAGTACACATTTCCGTTGAAGAATGACGTTATGTTCTGTCAAAGGTACCAAATGCAGCTGTAAAGAAATATTCTGAGGGAGCAAGAGGCAAAGGAAATATATTTTGAAAAGTCAGATAGACAGATTCCTTGTGTTGCGATCATATATTTAACAGTGATTGATAACCGTGTTCTTTCCTGTACATAATCTGTTATACAGGTGAAGTACATAGACTTTGGAAACACAGAAGAAGTGCCTTTTGATAGGGTATTGCTGACTCCATATCGTCTGGATATTCCTCAACACAGCAGAGAGTGTGTGCTCTACGGTGTGCAGCCGGTAAGTCCCATATCTCACAAGTTCTTGAAATGTCCAGATGGAAACCCCACCCTGTTTGCTTATGGTTGAGAGTGCGTTTTGATCCATTAGATGTCGTGTGTTGTGCATCATTTTCAAACTCTTTATATCTTTGTCACTCGGCCACATAATGACAAGACTTAGCAGGAATAAGTTTTTGAGAGATCGGGGAATACCAAGTATTGGTACAGGTGACCCTCATGATGGCCGCAAGGGACAGACCCCCAAAGGGATTGAATTTCAAAGATCTTACGTCCAGATGGAGAAGTAGCCCAATCTAGTACCCTGTTAAGAGTCCCTCCCCCCCCCCCCCCAAAAAAAAAACAAAAACAAAAACAAAAACAAAAACACAGCACAACCTCCGAAACGTACCATGTTCACCCAAGACGATGGGGACTCTAAACGGTCACGGCACAAAGCGTTTGGGGTGAGTCTGGGGTGACCTGGGTAAAGATAGCACTATACAGCCTACCATGGGTCAAACACAACTTGCAAGAGTTGTGCTAGGCTCATGCTTGATGAGGGGACTCTAAACAGTCTCTTAACCCGTTGAGGACGGACTGATTGTGCAAGGGATGTTGCGATAATGGTAGCGGTGCGAATATTCAAATATAAGCCAGCTTTGTGAAGATTGATTTGCATCTGTTATACATCACAGAAGCTAGACTTTAAGAAGCTGAGTGGCACATAATTCTATGTAGAGATTAGATAGTATTCCCTAAAGGTAGCAATAACCTTATTTATGCTTACAGGTTTTTATCAAATGTCCCTGTCTATATTTCATGTGAATAAGATCGCAACTGTTGATCTACATTTTTTTCTCTAACAAATATATTGGATAAAGGGAACGGTTTGGTTCGAACCCATTATCCAATAATATTTACTGAAATGGACATATCTGCTAATTTATAATTAATATTCTGAAGCTGGAGACATATTGTAAACAGTGCTTTAAAGGGGATGGCTAGTAACTGATCAGTGGGAATGCTGAGGGATGATTGTTCCAATCCTTGTGGTATTCATTTAATTAAGAGTACATTACATATCTATTGTTGTGTGAAAATCATTTGTTTCAGAATGGTCTCATATTCAAGTAATGTGCAGTTTAATTGCCCTGTCACTGTACAGGCATGCTAACCAGGAAACATTAAACTGCACATTACTTGAATATGAGACCATTCTGAAACAAATAATTTTCACTCAACAATAGATACATAATGTACTCCTAAGTGAATCCCACAAGGATTGAAACAATCATCCCCAAGCATTCCCACTGATTCCAACTGATCAGTTACCAGCCATCCCCTTTAAATTGGAGGATCTTCTTTATTCAGATTAATGCAGATTCATGTAGTTTTAGCACCATCTTAATTCCCAGAATTAGAACTAGTTAGTCTCAAAAAGCCTAGAAAGTTTTCGAGGTGTTAGTACCAGGTAGTACATGTCTTGTAAACTTGCTCAAGCCTCAAAGCAGTTTTTCTTTTACTTACCCACACAGTGATTTTACAGTCTGTGTTTCAATTTTGCAGTCTGCCCTCATTCTTCTTGTAGGATTCCTTACATAATTCTTAAGATTCTGTACATTGAAATTCAGAATTGTGAGTATTTATGTACTGAGTCTGTAATCATAAATCTATTATTGAATGTCTGCTGCTGGGAATGTTATTAGTCCTGTTTGCCCTCAACAAACTGATGATAGAAATGTAATATCAATGCAGAGAGGTGAAGATGTGCTGTGATTGATTTTTTTTAAATCTATTGTCACCCTCCCCTTGAATGTATTTGTTAAGATCTTATGAAATACATTTGTACACAGGTGATAAAAAGATCTGTCATAGAACAAACTAATTCTTTTGTTCATCTTGGTGGTTTTTTTTTCAGTATAGACATTCAATTCAGTTTGGGTACTGTTTTTTATGCTAATTTCTACCAATTTACTTTGTTTGTTATGATTATACATAATGACAAAGAGTTTCCAACAACCAGAAAGCAAGTCTGAGACTTACTCAATTTAACAACATATAGTATTATGCAGGCATGAAACATGTTTCCTTGAAAAGAAGATCAAAGAGCTCAAGATGAGATCCTCTGGGAAATAGGCCGAGTAAATGTTTGGTTCCAACTGATTAACAATTGCCTTTCATTGATGTATTAGTAAGCACTAATTATTCAATGTTGTAGTGATTATAAATTGATGGTTGTTTGTTTGAGTGTAGTTTGCATTTGAATGATTTGTAACTTCATTGTTCTGCTTGGGTTCTCATCACATTTTACTGCATTTTGTTGCATATGTTATAACCCTTTCAGACACACCATATTGTTATGTTGTCATACAACACATAGATATGACATTTGACATGGAAACCATATAGATGCCAACGCTGCATATTGGCACTGGTCCAACCATCCAAGAGCAGTAAAAAATCACTGTGAGACCAGTGACTTTTTCAGGAATGGACCAGTCAAAAAAGGAAAAACTGGGTACGTACTGGTCTGACAGACAGGCTTGACCAGTAGAAAAAATGGGTTAGTGTGCAGTCCCGCAAACACAATGTCCTGTTATATAAAAGTCATATGGCGGCATCAAACCTTGCATACTGTCATGTTTCATGTGAAGTTCATGAATAAATGTATGAGCCTCTCCCTTGCGCATTACATAATTTTTGCAGGACTTTGCACATTTTAGTGTTTGCATTGCATTGAATTCATTTGATAGTTTGCGATACAGTCCCATGTGGTACCTATAAGACATATGGCTGTGAGAGCATTCAGACACGAATATATGTCTGAACCTGTTGAGGACAAGTCCCAGTATACTCGAGCAAGTATCTATGGGAAATGTGTGTTGTAGCAAAATTAGTCCTTTCTTAATGGGTTAATGATAAACATCCATCCAGACATATGAAAAAGTCTCATATCCATACATCACGTATCCATATGCTATGTTGGAATCCTTGGGTACTGTATACGCCGAATAGTTTGCAATGTTTTTATTTTTTGTGTGTGTGAATTTCGTGAGTCAGGTGCTATTGGCAAATTAAAGACATGCAAAAGTATTCGCTCCGATCCTGACATGAATGTGATTTGCACACATACATTTCTGTGTTCAATACTAAACTCCACAATCGCGAATTTAACCACTCGTGAAATTGTGGGGAAGTCCCAATTCGCATTAATTTAGACTCGCTAAATGTATGGCATATGCAGGAGTTCAAGAAAAAGTCCTGCCTACCTGTAAGACGTAAGGCTATGAGAGCATTCAGATGTGAATACGTCTTAATAATATACATCCGTTCAGACTTATGAAAAACTCTCAAATCTATACCTTATATCCATTTGAGAACTCTTTAGTCTAAAAGGAGTGATGATGTGTCATGACGATTAAAATGTGTTGCTTGCAATATCAACATCAACACTTGCTGCAAAGACCTTTAGCTGGAAAGCTATCATTCATTGTGAAGTCAGAAGGCTAAAAGTTGACCCCCTTTTCCCTCATACATAGTATGCAATGCTAGACTTCAATATGTAGCATTAATTACTTGTAATATGACACCTGTGGGTAAGATTAATCACAATGACTTTTCCGAGAGAGCATGTACCAACTGCAAGAAGTTAGGAAAGGATAGTGTGAAAGCTTGGCAGCCTTTAAAAAACAATCAGATGCAGACAGGGTCGGACAATACAAACACTCTAGGCCGGTTACTCTTCTCTGAGCTGGCTGCTTCAAAAAGGAAATGGCAAAATCGTCCAATGCAGTCTTTGTTTCACTACACTTAAGTATGGTGCAAACAGAAAGTGTGAATTTTGTTGGGGTCGAGGTGTGCGTTGGTGGTTGGGGGGATGGGGAAGGGGGGTTGATGTCGGGCATAACCAAGGAATCCCACTGGAAATCAGATGGCGGTTATCTGTCGCGAAAGCGTGAAGAGAAATTTGAAATCACTCTCTGCAGCTCTGATCATCACATGTAGCCCCATGTGTCAAGGCAGTGATTGATTAAGTCTGCCGCTTGTTTTGGCCCTGACACGGGACAAAGAGAGGTAAAATATTCCGGCAGCACTCTCCCGAATCCGCACGTAATCGTACACCCGTACTCTGTCTTTTGCGGCAGTGAATTGATACAGCTCCTGCTAGCTGAAAAAAGATTTTTTTCTCTCTTTGTATGGATGCTCTGATGTGGATGTGTGTTGTAGGGAAAACTGAACTTGCAAGATTCCTTTTCTTCATAACGAGGTTTTCACCTGCGTTTAGGGTGTCTGCGGGGTGTCGGGATTTGCTAGCAAGATGCAGAGACATTGCCAATGTGGATGAAACCCAGAGAAAGTCTGTGTGTATGGGAAGATTACGTGGGTGGACATGGGGTTCACATTACTACAAAGTAGTTTCCTTGTTTCCTGTATCTTTTTTTTTCTGACTAGATTACAAGGTAGTTTCTGTTGTACAGGTCATTCAAAGTAATGTAAAGCAGGTGAATTTGAATGTATATTAGCCAGTACCCCATGCAGGGTGCTACATAACTTTTTTTCATGCCACTTGCCCAGTATTCACCTGCTCCCTCCAATTTAGTTTCTAAGGCAGGATTTCATGTAGGGTGCGTTCGAGCGCTCTCCTAAAGCGAACTGTACTGTACCATACCCGCGCCAGAGGAGCGCTCAAATGCTCCTAAAGTGTACCGTACCGTACTGTACCGAGCCAAAAGTGGACCACTTCCCGATGTGCTCCAAAAGCATACCAAAGCGTACCAAAAGTTCGTCGTAAAGCATGCGCGTATCATGCGCATACGTCACAATGCAAAGACATCATTTTCTTTGTTCGGGACAGCTGTAAGTAGTTAAAGCACCAGGGCCCCGTTGCAAGAAAGTTGCAATCAATTGCAAATAATTGCTAATAATTGCTAATTTTGAAACAACCATTCTGATTGGCTCAAGTTCTGCCCTATTAAGAAGACATGCATGCAACAATGATTTTGATTGGCCAGTGACAATCAGTTGCCAGTTGCGTTTAAACGCAAAGTTTCTAGCAACGGGGCCCAGGTGTATGATATTCTTGCTACAAAAATGTGTGACCTTTTCTAAAAATTTAAACTCTTTTGAGGTACGTTTTCTCGACAGAGCGCTCGAACGCTTCAAATCTCGCACAGTTCGGTACGGTACGCTTTGGTTCAGTTCGCTTTGGTTCACTTTAGAGTGCTGGAACGCACCCTATGTTTCTAAGGCCTGATTTCATTTAGTTTCTGAGGCAGGATTTCATGTAGTTGTTGCTAGGTAGGGCAAGCTGTGCAGTTGCAAAGGGCAACCTATTTAAACAGAAAATGCATAGAATTTGAATACATGTCTAATACCATTTTTTTTTTTTTGAGGGGGGGGGGGGGTTACAGGGGTTGATCCAGGAATTCCGTTAAGGGGGCTTTACAAAATTAAATGAGGGTGCATGCACCTCACATTTTTTTCTTGTTATTTCTTTTGTTTAAACCAAAAAAAAAAAATAATAGAATAAGGGGGCGCGTTACCGGTGTGCTTCCCTGTCCACCACTGGGTTATTTTCTTCATTCTATGAAGGTCCGAATGCACTTTTAAAGTTTGCTTCAAATCAATGACAGTTTACCCACTCAGTGTAAATCAAAGCACCATTAGTCCTTTTTCCTCCTGTGCGACATTTACGAGCATATTCTACTCAAGTCTGCTGGGAGGCAGGAAATAACTGATCATGAAGTGGACAGATTTCAAGGACAGTTTATTGATGAATTCAGAAAGATGGGTGATTTTAACAAATTTTCAAGGTAGTATTCATTTGCAGTTTATTTGATATGGTAGGGTATTGTCTTGGGAAGGAGTGGTTGAATGTTACCCTTATTCCAAACCCTTTTACTATCAAACAAAACAAGAAAAAAAGAAAAGGAAAAATATGAAAACCACTGAAGTCCTTTCAGCCTGCACAAAAATGTACATTTCAGTTTACTGTAATAGTAGAACTCTCCTGATAATAAATTATGGTGAAGAAATGGTTTGATTTTAAGGAATGAAAGAACAGATGTACTTTAAATTGATGCTTAAAGGGATCGTAGAGTTTTGGTTGAGACCTAATTTCAGATTTCTAACATTTTTTGGTGAGATAATGAGAAACCTCTTATGAAATACAGTACGCGCAATAGAAAACGCCCGACGAAAGTGCGTCCAAATTTCGTCCCAACGCTTTTTTCGTTGGTGATTTCGTCGGGGACGTTTTCAACGCTTTTTGCGTCCAGACTTCATGGACGGATTTTGGACGAATTCAACGAATTCAACGAAATCCCCGAACGCTTTTCCGAAGCTGTGGACGCATTCAACGCTTTCAGCGCTTTCAACGCTTTCAACCCTTTACACGCGATCACACACACACACGAAAGTTAGCTCTAATCGCGAATTGCTAGCTCTTCTTTCGTCGAAGTTCTCTAGGTTTCCCGTCCATTTCTCTCATTTTCTCTCTTTTGCTTTCGTATCATTGTATCCCTTTCTTTTCAGAGTACAATCATACTTTAGAGAGTATTTTTTCTCATTTTTATTAAGTGATTACCGTGTTTGCCACAATTTGGGGTGAGTTTTTGTTCGAGTGTTTGTTGAGTTTTTCGATTGAACGATGTGTCGATTATCTTCGTGTGTGCGAGAATATCGTACCCACTCGTTTGTTTCCGTGTAAGTATTTTTACCGTAAAGTGTCTTCATCGTTCGTCTTCACGCATCGGGTTTTCACCCTAGTTTTCCTCATCGTAGTTTTCCACATCCATTTTTTTTTCCGGTGCAAGATACTCTGTGTATTTTCTGCTACGGTAAAATGCCATCGTCGATATTTTTTGTGTATTCATCGTAGTTTTCCACCTCCATTTCATTTTTGTGTGCAAGATGTGTAGCTAGGTCTGCGATGTCTGAATCGTTTACAGATGTGTTTTGTGAGAGTATTAACCACGATGATTTTGAGGATTTTGAGGGTTTCGCGGTGGATGAGATCGACTGGAATGATAGTGATAATGATAATGAATCTACACTATCTAGTGGTGTTGATATAAGAGCTCTTATGATGATGCAATTTATTTCGTGTGACCGACCATCATGACGTTGGCGATGACGAGTACGAAACGAGTAGCCTATACATGTACAACGTAGGCCTGTAATGATCTAAGACGAGAGTGACACTGACGACATGGCCTGGCCCTGGGGGCTGTTTTAGTGTTGCCTGCTGAGTAGGTGTTCCATTCTATCCTTTCAGTTATCTTTCTATCACTTTCTTCTTTTGACCCTGGATGGAAAAAAAAAAAACCCTATCTTGCCATGTAAAGACAGAACACATACCATCATGAAATATCATGACATTACTAAAGTAATAAAAGAAATAAGTAAGCGATGAAAATTCTTGTTTGTAAAATCATAAATCAAAGGTGATTTCATATGAACCAGCTCTTTGAAACGTATTTAATTTGCCTATTGATACTTGCTTTGCAAGTATACATTTTCTCTCCCATGGACTTTGTGTCCCCCCTTTTTTTATGTGCTTTAATGATTATTCTAATTTGTTTTGTCAATATCATCATTATTGCTGTATTAATATTACCATACTTTGATATGGTTAATTGCATTTGTTGATTGACTCTAACTTTCATTTTGTTGCCTCCTCTTGGTACTTGTACAGATCCTTTCTAGGGCTTGCTGTTTGCTCACCCCCCCCCCCCCCCTTTGCTGTTGCTATTTCACTCTTTACCTTTCTTTGTCTCTCTGTTGTTCCTTATCTTGTTTGATGTTGCCTCCATATTCATCCTTTTCCTTCAATGGTTGCCCCCTGGCCCTCACGACCATTACTAACCTTCCCCTGCCTTTTGTCTGTCCATCCTCCTGCTCTAATCCCCCTCCCTTTACCTGTTGGGCTCCTTGCCCATGACATCCTACCCTCTCCTTTTGTTTTCTTTGTTCCTTGTCCCTTGCCTGTTCCTGACTGTTCTTGTTGTGTGAAGTCGCTTTACATGTGAGTGGTTGCTTTTTCTGCCTATTTGCCATTTTGCTTTTGACGAAGATTCTGCTATGATCGAAAACTTAGGTCCCTTTTGACTCTATCCTAAAAACATTCATGTACACTCCCAAAACTTGCTGGGCTAGTAATGAAAACTTCCATTATCTAGCAGGGGAGAGGGAATGCTTTCATTTTCTCAAGAGAGCTTTTGTGTGAGAGAATGCAAAACTTGATTGAGTGTTGCCAAGTTGTTTTCAAACTTCTTCATTTTATTTGATCTTAAGCATAATCACTTTCGTAAGTACATGTACAGTATTACGATTTCTTCTCCCCTGACTGTAATCGGAAAGTTTGCCATAAGGACGATCGCTAATGTGTTTGGATGTGCCGATATGCGAAACACGTGGTTCAAAAGAATGCACCATGTGCTACTTACAGTTGTACTGCCTTAAAGGTTACTGCAAGTTGAATGGATCGAATGCGCCATAGGCTTAGTTACGGTAAACAGTTTACGTTCGATGCGAATAATTATTACGTCTTTCAGGATCGAGGAATAATACACACAAAACATGCAAACAAACAAATCCACGAACGAGTGTTGATAACCAAAATTCATATGAAAAGTAATAGGCAGTTTTGATGAGCGTGAAATTTTATTGTCATGATTTTGCCGTTTAATCGGGTGGTGGCTGCATCACATGGGACATCTCAGTGAATTTGTCTAGGCATATGAGACTTTTCATATAAATCTGTGATTGCATTTTTGAGTGATTAATCAATTCCTTTTTACAGTTCGGGAACCAGAACATCAGAACATCTTTGCAATGATTCCTTTAACTCAACTCACCCGCGAGTTCTTCGATCGATATACTACACCAAATGCGCGCATTCTTTCGTCTGGCACCTGGGGTCTGGCACGCACCTGGTTTTGTGGAAATTTCCACAAAGGGAGAGGGTGGGGTTTTTCCAATCCCAAGAGACCGCATTATACACAAGAAGACAATCTCGTCGCTTCTATCATTTTCCGTCACTCGTGTTTTCCCCTTATTCTTTGCTAATAATGAACATTTCGATTGAACTTAACGATGGTTGTTCACACGTGGTTCCTTTTGTTGTGAGGTGTAGGTATTTTCTTTTTTTATCATTCTTGGGAGGGGAAAGAAGAGTAAAAGAGGGAAAACTTATTTAAATAAACGAAGGGCACGTACGCTCAGCATCCACAGCAAGCCGTCTTTTACATCAGCATCGTTGATTATCATCACTTGCACTATCATCAGGCATCACTCGGATAATTTTGTCCTTTTTTTTTATAAACATTTAGAAACACGATCACCATCACTCAATGCCCGAATAAAATGATGACTAGTTTGTTACACTGATTTCTTCTTCTAAGGTAAGGAAGTTCGTTCGTCCGAAAACAAAAGGATTGACACTCCGAAGGTTTGCTAATCGGGCAATGCCCCCCCCCCCAAAAAAAAAAAAAAAAAAAAAACAGCCCACAAAATGCTCGTTAATCAAAACATTGGTTAATAATGTTAAAGACGATAATAATAATAATAATAAAAATAATGATAAAAATAATAATAATAATAATAATGATAATAATGATAATAATAATATAACAATAGACAGAAATAAAACAATATATGGCCCCTATAGCAGTTACCCGCAGCATGATTACATTTTCGAATCAACAAACATGGATAGGCACAAGGAATATGCGTGTTTCGGATTCGAAATAACGCCGTAACCATCAGAATAGCGCACCCGTTTTCTTTTTTTCGGAATAATGAACACCACGGAAATGAATAAATGATTTCAAACTAAGAATCCATCGTAATTCTTGCCTTAAAGATTTTCCTCCCTTCTATATTTTATTCCTGAACTATTCCCAATGCCCGAATAAAATAATGACTAGTTTGTTACTCTGAAACATGGTGTTGTGAGTTAAGGAAGTTCGTTTATCCGAAGACGAAAGGATTGACACTCCGAAGGTTTGCTATACCCATCGAACAATGGGGGAAACAAAATAATAGTAATACATTTTATTTTCACACTAGGTACGAACATCTACAAGGTGTAGGGAATTTGCGTGTTACGGAACATTTTATCACTTTCGCATCAGCGAACTTTACGTGCATTGGGTACTACAAAAATGCCTCCCCCCCCCCCCCAAAAAAAAAATGTATATATAATTACACCAACGCTTGAGCATAACAACAAACAAGCAATCAAACAAACAAATAAACAACTTAAGATTTAATCTCATAGCTGCTTTGAATATTTCACGTTCCGTCTGCATGACTGTATATATACTTCTTTTCAGAATTATCTCTCGCTTCCCGCTTCACAACTAGGAAATAAACGATGTCAAACTACAGGTATATAAGAATTAAACTTATTGTCTTACTCTGAATATAAAATTCATTATTTCAAAAGTTCGTTTATCCTTGAATACAACAGGCTCGATACTACAGTACTCCGAAGGTTTGCTAATCCGACAATAACGCACCTATCCAATCACAAACATTCGTGCATTTTCGAATTATGAATCATAATTTGACTATCACACTTACGAACATCTATTTTTCGTGTAGGGAAGTCGCGTGTATCTGAATGTTTCATTTTCGTCCTAATGAACCTTATGGGTGCATGGGTACAACGAACATGAACCTCAACCCCCCCCCCAAAAAAAAAATAGATAAAAAAAGAAAGAAAGAAAGAGCCAAGTCAAACTAAGAATCAGTCTGAATTAGTCGCTTTGAAAATTCCACGTACCGTCTGAATTATCTCTCTGTCCAATAAAGAAATAAACGATATCAAACTAATTGTCTTGTTTTGAATATTATTTTTTTTTTTTTTTTTGCTTTTCTGGGGCCCGTTGCATAAAACTTACCATTGAATTTCAATAGTAACTACCGTCAGCATCAATGATTATAAAATTTACCGCTGATTTAAGACTTACCGCATAGAAAGGAGCGGTAAGTCCAGCGGTAAGGGTTTTATGCAACAGGGCCCTGATTCAATAAAAAAACGGGCAATGTAACGCGCAATTGCTGAAGAAAGAAAATATATTTAATGACCAAATAACGGCGAACAAATCCTTCTAATTTCTTTTTTCCTCTTTTTGGGGGTTAATTTTCTTTCTATACTCAAATGGATTTTACGTTTTAGTGAAACCATTTTCTTTTTGGTCGGCATTCTACGATAAGGTTCCTGTGGGTTCCTGTGGGTTCACCCTCGCCAAAATTGCGTGATTTCTCTTAAATACTATTAACCCGAATGATCTCTGATTGGTAATTTAGTCTATTTCATGATCAACAGTTGTGTATTTTCTGCTTGTAAAAAAAAAAACAACAACACGTGAACAATTAGTAGGCCTTATACTGGGTCTTGTCATGTATCGTACATCTCTGTTTCGTTCAGCCGAGCGAGCCATGCCATGGCAATTGCGACGCACATACGGCGCACTCGCCTTTCCCACACGTGCACATTCCCTGGTTACATGCAGCCCGCATACCAACATGTGATGTATCAGGTGACTTTACAAATGCAGTGAATAATCTGCTAACGGTGCCGTACTTACAGCTAGGGTAAGGGAAACTAAAACTTTTACAAATTGCTTCAATGAAAACGGCATCGATGTATACTATACATGTTACCATTCTTAATAGTATTATGTGAATCAGGTGAATTCCACGCCTGTCTACTGTTCTCATTCCCGACCGCTGTGCTACTACTAGTACTTGTTGAGTCTAATCTTGCAGTGATTCTTGCCGGCTAGCGGCTGTGGATGTGGCCACTACACACACACGTGTGTACTGTATTCCATGTGCGCCTTGGATCACGGACGCTTTTAACGAAATTTGGACGAAACTGCCGAGCTCCGAACACGCATTTTCCGAACGAGCAACGCATTTGCCGAACGAAATTGAGCGGGCGGTCGTGCGTGAAATGCGTCCACAAAGCGTCAGAATCGTTGCTACTGGATCGATAACGAAATTTCGTCCAAATTTCGTCCAAATTTCGTTGCTACTCGATCGATAACGAACTTTCGTTGGAAAACGAAATTGACGGAGGCGTTTCTTATTGCGCGTACTGTATGAAAGAGCATGTAATTCTATGAGGAATTCAACGTTTATTTGATGAAAATTGGTTTTGAAATGGCTGAGATATCCAAAAAAGAGTAATTCTAATAAAGTGTGGGACCCACACTTTATTACGATCGCTTTGTTTTACTTTGTTTTTGGATGTTTCAGTCATTCCAAACCCGATTTTCATCAAATAAACTTTGAATTCCTCTTAAAATGGTATGCTCTGTACTATATCATAAGTGTTTTCTTGGTATCTTGCAAAAATTTAAAAGCCCGATTTTCATCTCCACCAATACTGTACTGTCCCTTTAAAATGACATGTTTTCATGCAGGCTATAGAAACTTTCCCCTTAATCCCCTGTGTCACATTTTTGCGTAGCAGGGTATCATGTTTAAAATCTGTTTTGAAACCTGGAAATCACAGAGCTTATGAAGTAAGCAAATCAAGGAGTGCTGTATTAAAAACTAACTTTATTTCTTTTAATATGTTATAGGCCTACAACGGTTTCCCCTGTTACTTTAACCCATTGACTACTGTACAGAAACAGAATGAATGGTGCATTAGATCCATGCTTCACTGTCAGATTTCCAGTTTAGATCTAAGTTACTGTATGTTATAACTAGAGCTCT
Source organism: Diadema antillarum (assembly GCF_040938485.1). Classification (NCBI taxonomy): domain Eukaryota; kingdom Metazoa; phylum Echinodermata; class Echinoidea; order Diadematoida; family Diadematidae; genus Diadema; species Diadema antillarum. Next base: position 2,830,300 of record NW_027270911.1, on the reverse strand, counting down.
TCCCTCTCTCCGTTATTTTGACTATTGTTATTGGCAGTTGAGTATATTCCTCTAGAAGCTGTGCTGTATGTATTTTCTATTATTATCAGTATTGAAGAAATACAGCATCACAGAGACAGTAAATACTGCATAAGCTGTTATTTTCGTGTGCAGATATTTTCGCGAATGAGGTCATGGACATTTTTGCAAGATGTTACCCAAGGCTATTGTACATGTTGTAAGTGCATTATTACCCTTGAGCATGGCAACATTTTTCGCGTGTTGCTAAATTGGAGGTCCAACAGTGATTCGTGAAATTCGTGAAAATAATAGCTTACAAGGCGCGGTCACACTGGCAAAAGATGGAGAAGTTTAAGATCAAAGAAGTCTTTGTGATGTTTTGTCGTGCGGTCACACTGGCATCCAAACTTGGATCAAGAAGTTTGGTCATTGGTACGCGCGCACAAGAAAGAAGAAAGGGAGCACCGTCCGATGGCTAGTGATTGTGACGTAACAATGCACATCTGTACTTGACAATGGCCTCGCGCTTCGGAGACACCGCCCACAAACAGATCGAGAAGTTTGTCGGGGGTGAGGGAAATTTCCTTAGTTGGAGTGAGAAGTTTCACGAGAAGTTTCACAGGAAGTTTCACAGGAAGTTTGCGGTCACACGAGACTGGCAAAACTTCGAGATCGTAAAGATCGTGAACTTAATCTTCTCAATCTTTTGCCAGTCTGACTACGCCTATTAATAAATTGAAGTTTCACAAAATCAAGAGGGCTCACATCTGATGGGGAATGTTTGTGTTTTGTTTTATAGTGGCTTTAAAGCCCTTGGCTCTCAAAACGAAGGGGAACAAATTTTGAAAAAGGGTGAGATTTTTTTTGGCATTCAATGGTTTCAGAGAGGTGTGATGCCTCAAGCCAGGAAATCGTGCAATACACTGAGGCAATGCTGCATTGTAGGTAACAAGGCCTTCCTGTTGTGAGGTGAGGAGTACCACATTACTTCACTTTCCAGAGCCACAAGGGAGGGGGTATTTTTGGCGGAATTAAATTCCATCCTCTCTCGTGCTGTGTTTGTTGCCACAGCAGATCCTCATAGGCTGACATTTGTCATGCTGATGAGCATCTGTCCTACTCTCTCCCACTCTTTCTTTATCTCTCCTTTTCTCTATCTCTCCGTCTAATCTCTCCCCCTGCTTGACAACAAGAATGAAGGCAAAAAAGGCAACAAAAAACAACTGCAAAGAAACAACAACAACAAAGCAAAAATGCGTTCTTCAGGTTGCCTCTGTGGGAGCAGGGTTTCCGTAACCGTGTATCGGTAATCCACTCCAGCATCAATTGATGATGCTCTAATGTTCCAGGTAGACTAGCTCAACATGAGCGGAAGATACAGGTGAAAGTTTCACCGGTAACCCCCGGGGTGTGGCTTTCTCTCCCTCTCTGTCTGTCTGTATTTATGTATGTATGTATGTCTGTATGTCTGTATGTCTGTCACTCTCATTCTCTGCCTGAGGGGCGTCAATGTGTGACAGAAAGACTGCTTCCAATACGCAGTATACCCTTCAGCAGAGTTAGTACTCAAGCTTACTCTACGAACAATGCCAGGTGATGCTGGAATAGATGGGATGTATTGAAGGAGAGAGAAAAAAAAAGAGTGCCCACACTTGTAATGTAGGTGAGGTCAGATTTGAAAAAAAAAATGGAAAAAAGAAATGAAAAGAGAGTTGACGCAGTGAGATGATATATGATTCATCAAAACTGGCCTCTTTTTAACTGGCGGAATCGAGTAATTTAGGCTAGTTGCCTATGATACACCGAGATACTATAAATGTATGAAGAATTAATTGACTCTATGACTCAAAATGATTGCGTACAATCAATCATTGTACGCAATCTGTATTTTGAAAATATTGAAATATACATGGTTGCTCAGGACACTTCTGAAAAGAGAAAGTACCCTACATGTTTGAGACATGTATTAACTGTTTATGTGCCACGTTCGCACGCCCGACTCAGTCGACAGTGTGCCAAGTTTATTGTGCTCAAACGCACAAACCTGCCCAAACTGATCGGTAAATCGCGAAATGCCAGAGTACACAATGAAAGCGTTTTTGCAATTCCATTCTTGTCACGTATCCTTGCATTATATGTGGTGATTGACTTTCAAGCGGTTTTCCCTACTAGATTTGTGAGTAAATTCTATACGTTTCTGTCACTGTTCTGTGTGCAAAAGTCATGCCTCTACAATAATGTAGCCTATGGTCATTTGAAAGAAAAATAGTCATAGATTAGTCAGGAAATTGACATCAAAGCAAACCTTGGCATTTTCTCTACAACTTGTTCATTACAGGTCCAGCTTAATAAAAATCTATAAAAACTTAATACATACATTTGAAAAACAGAATGTTTTCCCAAAGCATGACGATGTTGCTGTCTCATGCAGAATAATGTGGCACACAAGAGGTTTGCACCATGGCACATAAAGAGTAGAAATTTTGATTGTTTGTTTTATCATGCAATTACTTCTGGTCTGAAGTGTGTCGTAACAGATTGAATATCCAACTTCATCTGGATTTTTTTTTTTTTTTCATCTTTAGATAAAGAAAAAGAACTTCGTAGTTAATGGTCTGTTGATCTCATTCCCCACTACCCCCGGGACAAGAAAAGAGCTTTTAAAACTCTCGGCAAGGTTGCGGTGAAGAAATTACCAGGCATCCCATTAGTGATTGTTTTAAAATGTCAGTGCTGCAGTTTATTGTTTTTCATGCACACTGATTTTTTTTTTTCCCCTTGTAGGTGGTAGACAGAAAACCAAAGTTACACATTAAAAGAAAATAAAAAAAAATAGGGTTTTCCATACAAAAGTATCAAAGCACTGCTGATACTTGATTCTAGGCTTTTAGGATTTATGTGCAGATGGAAAGAAATATATCTTTGAAAATACTTAGATATTAAGAATTATTCTTGTTGGCACTGACAAACATTTTCAGGCCTTAATGAAAATCAACCTGAGTGACTTTGTTGTTGTTGTTGCTGCTGTTGATGTGTATGTTCGCAATATCATGGCGGCCCCATTGTGGGAATGGAAGTGGTTGCCGTGCACAGCAAGTGCCTTGAAGATTTTTAACTCGCAAGACATCTACTTTTGGTTGCCCCCAGGCTGGCAGGATTGCAGCCTTGTGACCCACATGTTCTATTTTGTCCTGATACATAACAGGAGCTGCCCCTTAGGGGGACTTCCTTGCCACTGCATGTGATCTTCAAGCTTTTGTGTTGTCTTTGCTAGCTGGTAGTCCATCAAATGTGCTGTAAGAAATGCTGACCTTTATATTTCATGTTGAAATTAGGTAGACTGCTTTTTTAAAACCAAATGACAGTTTCAAAAGTCCCATGACACTTGTACCTCCTTCCTCTTGTATGAAGACTTTTTTTTTACATTAAATTTTCACAAGACCCCCCCCCCCCACGACTTTCCAGTGTCCTTCCACACCCTATAGGGATTGCACAATGTAGACTGGGAGTTGACTCATGGGTAAATCCCAATGAACATGGAATATTAAGAGCAGATTTGGTCTTGTAAGAGGGAGTAGACCTTTTCCCATTGTTGGAGAGAATAATCTTGGCCGGGAGAAGTCAGTCGATTGAACAACAGATTCAAAGTGTATTCACTCATTCCGATGCATTATTTACTCTGAGACTCTTTTTTTAATCCTTCCACCTACCATCACAGAAGTTTGTGATTTTGATTCAGTATTTTGCAGTGTATTATAGATTTAAAGAGCTCTTCAAAGGGCGCAGAGTTGGCCCAAGTGTATCTGGAATAGATGCCCTTTAAAGAAATGAGGCAGGAGACCTGGTCAATCACAAAGTTCGGTGAAGAGAACTTCTATTTCATATTCTTTGAGGGTTTCCATGCAAGTAGAACATTTAGTGGTCTAGATGGTTTAACGATACACCATGTATTCTTTCTTGAATGTGAGTGTGGTCCTGAGAGAATGAGAAGGTCTTTCCTTTTTACTGTACTAAAAAAGAAAAAAAAAAGATACATTATATGTTGTCCCATGAAACCACCTACCACTAAAAAGTTCAATGTCAACAAATTTGAGACATTGTCATGCATGCAGAAGATTATGCATACGGTTGCAACAGGTCTTTTTGAGGGGTAAATTTGTGGCAGAATGAAAAGATTATTATACCCCCGCCAAACGAAGTTTGAAGGGGGTATATAGGAATCAGCGGACGGTCGGGGGGTCGGTCGGGCGGTCGGTCGGGCGGTCGGTCCGTTGCAAATCTTGCGTCGCGAACTACTTCCTCAGTTTTCAACCGATTCCCATAAAACTTGGCACAGATGTGTGCCTTGGGTTGTAGATGTGCAAGACGTACTTTTTGACAGTACCCAAAAGTACGTTGCCATGGTAACGGCATATTATGGGCAAAAATGGGTACAAATCTTGCGTCGCGAACTCCTCCCACAGTTTTCGATCAATTTTTATGAAATTAGGTACAGATGTTCATCTGAATATGTTAATGTGCAAGACACATATTTCCGCAGTGGCAAAAAGTGCGTTGCCATGGTAACGGCATGTTATTGGTAAAATATAGGGCAAAATGCTTCATGGCAAAAATGCTTCATCAGTGTTCTTCCAATTCTCATGGAATTCATATTGAATGTTTGTCTTAGCATATAGGTCAGCATGACACATTTCTTGACAGTGAAAAAAAGTATGTTGCCATGGTAACAGCTCACATATTATGAGCCAAAATGATGGAAAATTTTGTGTTGCAAACTACTTCCTCAGTTTTTGCCCAATTTCCATGAAACTTGGTACAGATGTGTGCCTTTGGTTGTAGATGTGCAAGACGCATTTTTCGACAGTACCCGAAAGTACGTTGCCATGGTAACGGCATATCAATGGCAGAAGATCAAGGAAAGATCTTGCGGATTTAACTACTTCCTCAGTTTTTTGACCAAAGCTTATGAAATGTTGTTTTGACCAAAGCTTATGAAATGTTGTTTGGCGGGGGTATAACCAGTCGCTGTAGCGACATTTCTAGTTTCTTTAGAAACACTCTTAAACTTTGATATTTGGACAGAATTTGGTTGAAGCAACACAGATTGAGATTTACTGCAGGACCCTACTATGTGCCCAGGTGCTCAGCTCACCCTGTCAGGCTATTCCATCAGCATTCAGTATTAGTCCACACTTGATGTAGTTGTGAAGTTATCAAGTTTATTCAGGTGTAGCAATATGCCTCAGTCTAACAGGAAAACCATACTTATACAAAAATTATGGGGAAATAAAAATGTTTAAAAATATCTATTTGTGGAAAATTAGTTTCGCGACACCTGTGCCAAATGGCGAACACAACAAGGGTTGAAACACCTCATTTTGCTGTTGCTTGTATTAGCGTAATGAGGTGAGTCACGTCTATAATAAAATGAAAATTAAATTAAAAAAAGAATGAAAAAATGGCTAGAATTGGGATGTCAGTGCTGTATTGCTGCTGTTGAAATGCTAGGGAAAATATTTCATGTTCAATTTCACCTTCTGTAGTAGAAGAAGATCAAATGAAGTGCAAGGTTTACAAAATCCAAGCAAGACATCTGGAATTGATGGAATTGCAAAATTTTGATTTCAAAGTTAGCTTGAAAATTGACAGAAATTGTACTTTTTCAGTCTCTGATTAAAGCTGCATAGCCATAACAAACTAGGAAAAATAAATACTCTCCATATTTTACTTTGTACATATCAAAGTATTTTGAGCATGCAAGTGATTTATAAATTGTGCTACATCAACATAAATTTGTCAGTCAGTTGCAATAAAAACTAGTCGCAAGAATAGTAATTTGATTATGAGCTTTTCTTATTGGAGAAAGAAAGAACGCTGTTTGAATTATATTTAGTATTTTATTTTCTGTCATAATGCATCCTATGCAGTGTAAAGCATGTGGGGGCCCTTGATTTATCAAACATTCTGTATCTTTTAGAACTCTTTCATAATCTATTCTTCCTCTTTCCTACATGTATCACCTTCTAGTGCCTTTTGTACACAACAATGCTGCACACCCCCTTCCCACCCACATCCACCACTCCCAAATTTGATAAAGGCTTGTACCCCACAAAGTCTTGACTACTGCAGCTATAGCCTCTTGAGACTTTACAGTTTGAGAGCACCATTGTCTCTCGAGTTAGATTAGATGCATAAACAGTCGTCACCCGACGGCCAATCAGTGGCGAGAATCTGCCGTATGGGAGCTCTCGGCTTTCCGCGTGCTCAACCGCACGGAATCGCTGCCCCTGAAAAACCTGCCTCGCCGAATTTTTTTTTTTTTTCGCAGACACCTGGAGTGGCGCGAGAAGGCAATTTGAAGACTAAACCTGGTTCCGTGGTTATTGACATTCGGAAGATGCGGGACAAGTTTGTTGCTCCTTTGCCTGTAGCATGATGTCAGTGACCAGGAATTCACAACCCCTTTGAAGAAATGGAGAAAGAGGGGGAGGGGAGAGGATTTGCTTAGAAAATAGAACATGAGGATGAGTAAAGAAAAATGGGGAAGGGAAAAGCAGAAGGTTGTGCTGAAAGACAAACTGAGATCAGGGAGATGTTAAACAAGGAGAAGAAACAAGAATCTCTCCTTTGTACCCACGCTCCCTGCCCCCGAGAAGTTATGCGCCCTATCGTAGGTGTTAATAAATTGCTTTGACAAAAGACAACACATGCGTTTAGGCATGCAACATTCCTAAAACGCAACATACACGTGTACAGTATGTACCTGGCCAGCAGCAATTCCCTGTCCCGTTCAATTTTCCTGGCAGCAATTGTGTAGTGTGCAAAGAATATAGAACACGCAAAGAAAATTAGTGCAGATTCGTACTTCTTTAATTGTAAAATGCTACTAAACCTGCAGAAACAAGCGTTAGCTAATTACTTCATCCGAAAGATTTAATATTCAAGTGCTAAACCTGGCAAAAGATATATGCACAAATATGCACAAGATGTTTTTTAAGTTGAAGATAGTTCATCCCTTTTGCATGCAAATTTTTGAAAATTTGGTGAGAACACTAAAGCCCTTTTTACACTTGTGTTTCTTAACCCCGTACTATCTCTGACCCAGGACTATCGTTAGTCCCGTACCAATTTTGCCAGCTTTTTACACTCGCCAATTAGTCCCGTACTAAGCTCTTGTCCGGGGCTTAGGAGAAAACTGACCTTTTTACACTCGTATTTCTTAGTCCGGTACTTTCCAAACCGCATGAATATTCATTATTACGCTGTGCACTATACATGTACATGCACGCACCGGCAGCACTTGATTACCTCGTTTCTGATTGGTCAGTGGGGGTCGGACTTCGTCTCCGTCGCTTAGCCCCGGATTATTTCTTCGTTCTGTTTATACTCGCTTGCTTGGCACCGCAATTGCGGTGCTAACCCTGCTATTTTTGCAGGGCCAGATAGTACCGGACTATCGGTGGGGCTAGCCCACTTTGGCAAAAACAAGTGTAAACAGAAAGTGGGCTAAGGAAAGTCTGGTACCAACGGTGGGGCCAAAGCCCCCCCCCCCCCCCCCCTTAGCCGCACTGTTGGTACGGGACTAAGCAAAAATTTGCAAGTGTAAAAAGCCCCTAAGGTATTGAAGAAAACACTATTTAGAAACCTCCTGTAAATTTTAAACCCAAAGGGTCTTTATTTGTTGAGTTAAATTGACCATTAAGATTCGAATTATTATTTTGTATTACAAAAAAATTATATAAACTACTAGTCAAGGAGATTAGTTACAGACCTGTGTGATGCACTAATATGTAGTTCATGTAAGTGGTGTGTTGTTATTTGCCATAGATTACAAAGTAAAAGAAGCTAGTGAATTCTTCGTTTCTGACAGCTTTAACATCCATATCTGTTGTTCGAAGTATAAGTATCACATTACAACCACAGGAGGATTAGTATATGCAGCTGGCCTCGTACACAGAATACGCTATGGTGAGCATTTGGTACATTATTTGAATTTGTAACGGCTAACAACCTTCAAATATCACAGAAATGTTATAGCTTTACAATTGTCTTGTCATTCTGGTGGAATATATCATGTTCTGTGCTATTTGGGAAGGAATGCAAAAGGGATGGCCCATCTTTAAAAGACAACTCCACCTCTATAGACATGTACATACAGATTGAGTGAGTGCACCAATATTAGTAGAATACATCAGTTAGAGTTTTAGGAAAATCAGACAATCCATTCAAAAGTTATGAATTTTTGAAGTTTCTTCTCAGTCACTGCTGGATGAGAAGACTACTACACCTTGTGATGTCACATGTTTAGAACAACATTGCAGAAAATATAAAGAAAATGCAACATATTTTCCCTTTTTTCGCATAAAGAATAGAACACTTGACTTGCCTCTTTCAGAAGGCAGGGGAAATAATATTACCCTAAACATACGTCAGTGACAAGTCGAGGAAGTGTGTACTTTAAAAGAAATAGAATTTTGTGAAATTTTCAAATCTCCTTATCAATATTAAGCCCTGGACCGAAAAAAGAGAATTGGTATCTCGTAAAAAAAGACCTTTGAGCCTTTTTTTTAAACTTCACATTATTTTTGCTTTTTTTTTTTGTTTTGAAGAATACAATGCACAAATGAAAGTATACAAGTAACAAAGAGATTTTGGTAAAATAAGATTTTTAAAGTATTTCAATATCAGGTTTTATACAGAAATCCAATAAATGATTTAGATATAAAATATAGTAAATTGTTACTTTTTTTTTTCTTCCATGGCATGTTCCATGTAAATGTTAGAATTTTGTAATTTCAAAGTTACAAAGCGTCTTTCTCAGAACAGTGATATTGCTCGCAATCATGTTTGTTTGTTGGTTTTTTTTTCTTGTTTGTTTGTTTGTCTGGATGTTTTATGATAGGAAGTAAGCTGTCATGATCATAGAAATAATGAATGTGCCTCGAAACATAGCCATTTAAAAATATTATAGGCGAATTGCCAATTACTCTGACTCAAGTACACTTTCAATTTTGTAATACCCCTCCCCCCACCCCCGCCCTCACTTTCTCTTGCAGCAGAAAGTCGTAGAAAATGTTGTATCTATATACACAGGTGCTGGGGAATCTTGTATTCTGTGCAAACTAAGAGGAAAGCGTACATGGGTTGCCGGAAAATCTTTCATTCAGTGCCCACTTCAGGAGAATATCATGTCTGTGTGTATGTACACAGGTGCGTGGAAGTTTTCAATTCAGATTGTACTATTAAAAAGGAGAGTTCTTGCAAAGCTGCAGGAATATGGGTGTGTGTGTGTGTGTGTGTGTGTGTGTGTGGGTGTGGGTGTGTGTGACTTTGACAGGAGGCACTCACCTGATCACATTAACTGTAAGACAAACCCAACAAACAAGCCCAAATGGTGGCTCCCCCAACATCTCTGGGGAGAGTTCGGTGGTGGGAGGGCAGCATCTGTTTCGGTTCGCCCCCTGAATACGAGAGGGCCTTGGTGTAACATCTTAGAAAAAATGGTGGATTTTCTGTACACCTCAAAATGCCTGGAATACTGAATTTGGCTACTCAAATGAGCGCAGTGTGCCCTATGCATAACCCTTTGTGCATTCTGAGTGCCATTGGCACAGAAAATCCCATGGCATTGTACACACTGTCTTAAAGTTCCAGTTTGCCATTGGGAGCAGTGATTTACAAAATATTCAAGATATCACTTTTGATGCCTATGTGTAGGTCAGTTGTATCACAGAACATCCTTCCATATAAAATTTTTGCAATAAAGCCTAGAATATAAGGAGATACATGTATCACTATTTTTCTCATTAAACCATAACTGTAGATGGTTTAGTCTGGAAACATTTTAATTATAACTATTGCTCACACTTTGTACATTTAACAATACTTAACATTTGATTAAACTGGTTCAAATGTTTACGTTGTTTGTTTCTATCCCTAACTCACGTTTTATAACTATTTTGAAGCACTACTGCTGGGTTTTTGTTTCATCTGCAAATGGTAGATTATGGGCAATTCCGTATGGGAAGGGCAAAAACAGCAAAATTCAAAGTCAAGTAAATGCTCAGAAATTAAAGTTTCCCATACAGACGGATTGTTGTATTTACGGAAACAAAAAACCCTTTTCCAATAACTTTCCTTGTTTTTGTTGTACACACTTCTAAAGTTGGAAGACTATTTATTGTATTTATCTAAAATTTTACAATATTAAATGAAAATTTAAAATGAAACAACTTAAATATCTCTCTGCTTTATCCATACTTCCACATCTTTCTTCCTATGCTTCAACAATCACATTTAATGAAGCATTCAGTCACTCTCATCATGATATTTTTTTTAGAAATTTTCAAAATCTACTGACAAATTGACGTAATTCCGTTACCATAAAATTGAAAAAAGTTTTCTCCTGAACAAACTAATCACTGATTTTTTCTCCCCTTGTAAATTTTTTCTCTTCATGTGACTCCCTGAAAAGTCACAAAACATTTTGTGAAATATCTCCTTCAGTTCTTCTGTAATTGTGGTAACGGAATTACATGGTAACGGAATTACACGCACATCTAGTATGGAAGAGAATGACATATCCTACTTTTGTGCCAATATGTATGTGAACTGTTCATGAAATAGCTTCAGGGCATTATTATTGAGCTTAACAGTGTTAGTGATTGGCAGTAAAGGAGTGAAAGTTGAAATATGTGTATGGTATGATACACTGACATGACTCAGCATACAGTACTTAGCTGGATGCCTCTGACAGTGAGTCCTAACATCAGGGTACATGCTTGACAAGACTTCTTGTGCTGAAAGTCTCCTCCCTTCTTTCACCTTTTCTCATACATTTGTACAAGAACTACATGGAGACTGTGCTAACTGATAACTTTATAAGGTTTCCTACAGTTACTCATTCTCAAATGTTAAAAATCATACTGAATTCTGAGATATCAATGTATATTTTCTTGCTAAAAAGTCTCATGGTTTCATACAAAATCTATTAAAGTATAGTGATGAGGGACTATTGAATAGGTGTGATGCAGCATAAGTTGAACAAAGGCTAGAAAGAAGAGGAAGGACATAAAATGTCTTTAAAAGGAAAAGAGAGCACTGATACTGACAGAGAGAAATGAACAGGATAATTTTTGTGAGGAAAGATCAAGAATTTAAGAGTTTAAGGACCATACACATTGTGATAGAAGTCATTACTTGACACGGGATGCCCACTGAATGTGACACCTTTGATCTTTCTGTATGCTAAAGGCTTTATTATCACCAAGTCGATAGTTTGACCTTTTATTGAACATGTCCTGTTTTCATCCTCAAGTGCTTTATCTTTAATGGTAAGTGTATGACTATGACCTTCTTTCATCTGTTTCGTAGATCTTTCCTCCACAGAGACATGTATTTTGATTTTCACACCTATTTGATACAGAGCATCTGCTACCCTTTGAAATTTGTTCTTTAATCCTTTCTTTTTAAAAGGAATAAAAACAAAAACACCATTTGTGATGAACATTTACCCAGTCAGTAATTGCGATACAGCTCTAAAATGTAACATTTAGGCCTATACTTCCCGTCCTAAGAATATTTTAGATATTAAAGTCAATGGGCTTCTGCTTCTACCTTTACTCTTCATGTTACCATTTGCTTTACAATCCAGTTTACTTTCATACAAGTGCCATTACAGTGTATTATATAATTTACTTTCAGGCAGTCAAAATACAACTTACTGCAAAAGAGAAGATGCACACTTCTTGTGAGTAAATATATATGGCAACACTCAGGATGAGAAAATAGACAAAGTCAAAGAAGAAAGACAGAGACAGGAAACTTGTAAGAAATGTATAGGCCAAGTCATGATGATTATGTTTCTGAAGACATCATTTGGAAATTTTGTGTGGTCAGAAGTAAATACTAACATTATTCATAGGTTGATTAATCTAACTCTAACACAGTGAGCTGCAGATGGATAAAAGAGGCCCTCTTACCTTTCTATGTATTAACAGAATTTGGTGGACTCACTCTTATGGTTCAAAAAGTTGTAGTTTGTTAAAGTTATTTTGCTGTTTTCTATTTCCTTTTAGTCTAGTTCATTTTATTTTGGTGGGCGTAAGTAGGACTTACACTGTAAGGGAATTATCAAATTATGCACTACATAACTGTATATACCACTATTACCAGGGGGCAACTTCAGCTATTAGTAAAATGTCACAAGTTTTTAGTGATTAATATATGCCACAACATATATATAGTGATAATGATTAAGCACTGGTGCAGTACCATAATCATAAGAAAATTTTCTTTTCAATTTACGATTGAATTGTAATTTGTTATATTTGTCATTGAACCACAACAGCATCTTTTCACTTAACAAATTAAAAGTTTCAAGCATCCTCAGTGTTCATCCTTAACATTAAACATTGTGTTCAATGATGGGGCTGCACACTGTGCTCTTGCACTGTAAATTGGCACTTTATGATTTAGATTTAAATTCATTGTCAATCCGGACAGGTTTTGATTATTTTCTTATGCATGTGCACATAATATTTATGTACAATACTTGTAAGTAATTCACACATATTGTCAATTATTGGCTTATTTAGGAAGAAGAAAACAGAGAAATCTGTCTTGCATGATATCAACAAAAGAAATACAAGAAAATTTGAGTATTGTTGACTGGATTTATAGAATTGTACTTGTGTAGGGCTATTCTAGCGTAATTCCGTTACCATGTGTCTTAGATGTCATTTACCTGCAGAGTGTGAAATTCTTAACTTGAAAGTAGACAAATTTTGATGGATGTGGTACTTAGAAGTTACGAGATCTTGATTGACATAGTTACAACTTCAAATCACGGTCGTTAGCATGAACATTTTATGTTTTTTTTTAAAATAAAAACTCATTTGGCACCTTTACACTTGTAGCAGTTCAAGGTCAAAGGCTAGAGAGTACTTGTTTAGTGGTTATATTATAGCTAAAGGCATAAACAATCTTTATCAAGACATTTCAGAATACATGAGTACCAAGAATGTGTATTTTTTCCAGTGTATTTCAGAAGGCGTAATTCCGTTACCATTTGTGTAATTCCGTTACCACTGACTTTACAGGGAAAAAGCCTGCTGCTTGGAAAATGTGATGAAATATTTGAAAAACAATACAACTATATTGAAGTTGACACAATCAAAAATGAAATCAGACAACAACCTACAGTGTATGTGTTATAGATTTCAGAGAAACAACTCCCAAAGTCAGAGTTGAAAGAGTGACTAAATTTTCTGGTAATTCCGTTACCATCGCACATAGACCTCCTTTGTAACCACCCAAGTAAGAACATTTAACAAATTTGTATTTGGGGTGATAGTGTGCGTACCTCTGCATCTTTTAAATGTATCAAGAGAAGGCAAAGTAATCAATCCCGTATACAGGGTGAAAGAATATGGGCCAAAATTCTCTGATTTGTAATTCCGTTACCGCGGAATTGCCCTTATGCCTTTAAGTCCCTGGCACAGAGAGGGTTCAGAATCTTTTCTCAGTTCTTGCCACCCCCCTTCCCCTCCCCAATCCTTTGTCCTTTCTGTTTATTTCCTGACAGCAATATAGTGTGAAACACCCACTCTTCACAGTTTTCACAAAAGAAAAAAAAATCATATTCGTCATATGTTATAATGACGACATTTTCGTTGATTGTTTTATGAAACACCTTTTTATTCTTCTTCCTTACCCCCAACCCCACTGTCCAGCATGCTGTAAGCTGAGTGAAGTGCCACGTTTGTGGTCAATGATCAATCTGTATACCCACACACCCTCTTTCAAAGCTTCTACTCCTTAACTGTCTGTCTATCTGTATTTCTGTCCTTTTGTTCTTATCTTTAATACATGTCACCAAGCTGTGTAGAAAAATACAAAGCCAGCTAGATGTAAAGATATAGAAAGATGAATCTAGTTAGGTTACGAGGTAGATAGATAAGGTTAATAGATATGATGGATACAATTGTAGATACTTAGATAGATTGCTTGACTGATGGATTAATTAATTGATTGACTGACTGATTGATTAAATTAATGGATGTATTAAAAGATTGGCACACTCTGAGTTAAAGCAAGTTTTTGTCCTACAACTCCTCTACTTATCTGATTTTGTGTTGATTATCTGATGAATATTAATTCCTACAAAGCACTTGTTATGCGTCTATCCCTTCAAAACATTAATAACCTTTCTTGCTCTGTTCTTAAAATCTCTCCATTAACAGCCGCTGCTAAGTACATTTCAAAAGATAATGTGACATGTCAAAGTACTTTCTGCATAGGGTAGCAGCAAGAGGAGGGTGATTTCTTAGTTGAAGCAATTTGCTAATTGTTGAATCGACCATGTGATATATTTACTGAACAGTTCCATCCGATTGCTTGCATACGATGTGCATTTTTGTGACTGTATGATTGTGTATTTGTGTGTACAGAACTCCAACAAATTATTGTCATAAGATGATAATGTCAATTCCACTGCGAGAAAGGTTTAATAGGACTGCCAAGCCCAAATTAACAAGCACAATTTGAATCAAACCCACAGTTTTTATTCAGTGGAGTTAAAATGTGAGGAGTAGGTATACCGAACCTGTGTAAAATTGTAGGTGCCATTAAACAGGACCATATCAGGGGAATTACCCCCTGAAGGCAATTACCCTCCCCCTCCCCCCAGCTAAATACTGGTAAGTTATAAGGTTAAAGTAAAGATTAGGGTTAGGGTTAGGTTAAAGGTTACAGTTAGGGTTAGGATTAGGTTCAGAGTTAGAATTAGGGTTAGGGTTACGGTCGGGGAAGGGTGCGGGGTAATTGCCCAGGGGGTAATTGCCCTAGACCCAACAGTGCACAGTTTCATCAAACATTTCTGCAAAATAGAAATGCACTTATTAGAATTTGTCTTTTCTGAGGATGTAAGATAGAGTGTATCCAAAGGTATCATAGACAAGAAAGAAAAACAAGGCAGTGTACAGCAGGTCTTGAAACTAAATACACAAAGGCAAATTCAACCACAGCTTTAGCATTGTTATCAAAAATTGTAGTCCAGTGATACAGTGAGCCAAGCCTAGGCCCAGTTTCAGGCCACTGCAAAACAATGTGAATTTCTGACCTCTCTTAATGGGGAGAGTTGCCTAAGGTCTTGCTCCCAAATTGTCCCGATTAAGCGGCGGTGACTGTACAGGTACCTTTGAAACTGATTCAGGTGAGATATTTTGTGATGAGAACCAGGAGGGAGCTGTAGCCAAAGGAGCAATGTTGACTGCCTAAGGCATGTGATATATCTTTATGAGTTCGTACACTGTACTTGACTTGTTTGAATGATGTTGACAAGAAACATTAGTTTTGAGAAGAAGACTTTATTGTCTATGATTGAAAAAAAAAATCATCAAATTCACATTAATTTTCAAGAAACTTCCAAACATTTTTCCCCAGGTTGCCCACAAATTGCTTTTGACAGCAAGCAAGCTTCAGCAAGACACTCCCAAGTTCATTTGTGTGAGATGACATAATCATTCAGAGCTGAAAGATGTTCATATCTACTGTAGATGATGGGTCGGAATTAATTGCTGTGACGTCAACAGTCTGCTCGTACGAGTGCCACTCAATTCAATGTTGAATCATATAAGCCATCTTTCTCATGTACTACTCCTAGAATTTATATTTCAGAGATGAAGCATACAAAGTAGCAAAATGTTCACAGATAGATTTAAACAGCTGAAATACAACCTGTAAAGTGCCTCAACGTCAACTTATTCCAGTTAAGCTTATTACCACTGTGAGAGTGTAAACTTGCAATTTTTTTTTAAAACCAGGCTAATATCACTTAAATAGCCTCACTTGTTGAATAATTTTGCAAATAGAAGTACAACATGTATTTCTGAACAGCTAGTTTGATACCTCCTGAAAGGATTGTGTGTGACTTCTGTTTGCCTATGTACATAAAGAAATGTGTGAAAGAATTCCAATATGGGTAATAATGGGTAATAATGATAAAACCAAAAAGTTTCGCCAGATGTACTGAGTCGCAGAGCTTACCTGATCATGGTTGGTACATGATATTTTACATTCGATTACATTGATTACAATATATTGTGCCATAACAGTGTTCATCCCTGGCAAGAGTGAATTGCAGGCACCTTGTTTTCCATGCAATTCATTAATACCACTTGGACACGGTTCGATCATTACTGTACTAGTAGCATTCTCCGGAAAAGAAGTCGGTATACCGACTTCATTATTTTTTCAAAATTTTGATCTGAAAATGATACAAAAACTTGATATCCCAGCAAATTGTGCTAGCTAGACAAGTTTCTTGTTAGAGCTTTCCGATACACTGAGTCCTGTCAAGTACTACTGTGTTTTAGCTTTAAGTATTCATGGAATCCATAAACTATGTTTTACTGTAGTAAGAACACCAAGTAATTTCTCATTATATGTGTAACATGGGTGAATTTTCCCTTTTAGAACTTCTCGGTGGCCTAATCAGCTGATTCCTTCCGTTGCTTTTTTGTAGAGAAGAGGGGTTTTTGTGCCATCTTTTGACAGGTGCAAGCTGTGAAATACAAAATAGCTGTGTATATGACAAGCTGAGACAGTGTGTGAATTTCATTTCTCTGTCAATGTAGAGTAAGTGTAGATCCTAGTAAAAGCTACTAAAACATTGGGGTTTTTGTCACATGTTTTGTTTTGTTTTTTTCCTTGCAGAAATCTCCCCATAAGACCTGGCCATCAGAAGCTATAACATTCCTGTTGGAAATGCTTGTTGAGCAGACATGTACTGCTCACATTAAGGTAAGACTATTAAAGTCAGATTTTGTTCCATCCCCATCTCTCTCTCTCTCTTCCTCTCTCTCTCTCTCTCTCTCTCTCCGTCTTCTCTCCTTTTCTGCAAGATCACTATCAGAGCTGCCAAGTCTCCCTGATTTTGCAGGAGTCTGCCTGATTTGGGAATTATTTTCGTCCATTGAACTGCATGTAACACACAGAAATCTCCCTGATTTGGATGTGGGAATGTCGGCAGACCTGCACTATTTACATTTAAACTCTTGTCTCTAAATATTGTACTTCTCGTAAAATTGAGTAATATTGAAAACCAAATCTTGTCACATTATTGTCCTCATTAGCCGCAGTCACACTGGCAAGAGATCAGAAGTTTTTAAGATTGTGATCTTAGTAAAATCTCAAAGTTTTGACAGTTTGACTACAAACTTCCTGCAAAACTTCTCGCAAAACTTCCCACTCCAACTCGGGATATTTCCTCCACCCCCACCAAACTTCTTGATCTTTTACCAGTTTGACCGCTAGAATTTGAAACTTTAGTGCCTCAGTATGTTGTATGTAATTTTATATAATGTTCTTGATTTCAAAGTAGATATTTGCCTTTAACGTTTAACTACCATGTTATTTGTATTTTTATGCCTCAGCCCAAAGGGTGCAGGAGGCATTATTTTTTTCATGTTTGCTAGTCCTGTAGCCAGAGTGAATTGGCTGTCATAATGCTGACCATTATCATTTACTCTGTTATCCGTGTTGCCAATGCCCTGAACCGTTGTGGCAGCTTTAAGCTGTGTGAAGTAGTGTAGTATGCAGCGTGAAAGAGTGATGTGGTTTTAGAAGGGCATTCAGATCAAACAATTGATTTTGATTAAAGATGACAGAACATTTTTTCTCTAACCTGAAGTGGAAGTAAAGATACACCATGATTTAATTCCTTTGCTAAAATGTTCCTGCAATTGATTTCATGGGCTCTTGTCTATTCCTGCACTGTAATTGATATACCTTGTCACTTTCACTTTGTTATTTTCTTTTGCTTAAGATCCTTGATATTCCTACCTGTTCGACTGTCTTTTTTCTCTCTTTAAGTTGCATTTTCTTTAATTTCAGTCAGCAGTGTGCTGTACCCATTGTTTTTTCCCATTTTGTTTTCCCACCAAGTATTGTATGCTTGATATTCTATTATTCATGCCTGATTCAAGTATACTGCTATTGTCTCCTTTTATCTCAGTGAAATGTAATTTCCTTTTATCTTTTAGTGAAATGTAATTTTCTATCACATGAGCTTTGAAATGTGCCACTAAAGAATAGCTGCATTTGATTGAATAGCGTATTCTTTTGAATGAGACAGTAGAGATGATTACCCATATGGGGTCATTAAGGAATATTTGCACCCAATTGTTTTGCAAATCACTGCAGTGAATAGCGTAATTATTTCACAGCAGCCATGCTTTGTAATTAAAACTTTGCCTGGCCCTAATGCTCTGAAAATTGCTGTCAAAATAGTTTAATAGCAACTCTGGCAAGGAGGTGCCACATAATCCAGCAGTAATTGCAGGGTTGTGATTACTTCTCATTGTTCATCAGGTACGCTGTGCAGAAAAAAACAAAAACAAAACAAAACAAAACAAAAAGACAGATCTCAACAAAAAACTGTAGTTAAGGATTATTTGCCATTCTCTCAATGTCTTGTTTGTGTCTTACTCTCATCAATCTGATTGTATGATGGGACTTTATGATTAACTTCATAACAGCCATTATCTCATTCATTCCCTTCAGGACATTGTTGTATATTCCCTTGTTATCAAAGGCCTCATTATCATTTTGAAGTTACAGTAATTTTACATTCAAATCATGACATTGTTTCATGTGAGGGAAAGTTACACAAATTTGTACCTTTGTTTTGTGAGACATTTGGTTTGACGTAATCAGCTTCTGTTTTCAAGGTTAAAAAAGAAGCACACACAAAACACTTCTTTCCTATACTAAGGATTGGGGGGGGGGGGCAGAATGTTTGCACGTGTAAGGAAAATACTTAAGTTTTTGCAGGATTCTTATGAAATATTGTAGACTAGAATTGTGTGAAACAAATGTCATCCACACACTTTGTGTGTGTTTTGAGTTAGAGATGCCATTCTTGAAACACTTACGTAGTGTGAAGTCAGTTTTTTGGAAGTTGAAGAAAATGTGCCAGGCCGAGTTGCTTTCTTGAAGGAAAATATTGAAAAAGAAAGTAACAACTATTCTTTCACTCATTCATGCTTTGGTGATCTGATTGATTAATTGATTGATTGATCGATCAAAAAATTGATTGATGGAATGATTGATTGATTGACTGACTGATTGATTGGTTGGTTGATTGATTGATTGGTTGGTTGATTGATTGATTGATTGATTGATTGATTGATTGATTGATTGATTGATTGATTATTTGATTGATGGATTTGATGGATAGATGGCTTGATTGATTGATTGATTGATTGATTGATTGATTGATTGATTGATTGATTGATTGATTGATTGATTGACATGTGTCACTGTCCTCCAGTGTTGTTATTCTTGTCTACAGAGTACATTCAATCTTTCATTTGCAATGAGCCATCACTACTGGAGTTTTATTTTTTATGTTGATTTTACTATGTCCTGTCAAGTTAAGAATTCAAATTCTGCTTTCTCCAGTGCAATTTAAGAATGTGAATAAATCTTTTTTATGGCACATTATCTATTTAATTATATGTTTTTCCTTAATTTTGCTGATGTCTCTATCTGCAGGCAATGTGTGTGAAGGGAGAGCCCCTGAAGGTTGAGCTAGCCTTGCCCACTGGGGAGAGTGCCACCAGGGTCCTGCTCAACAACGGCTTTGCCGAGCTCCAGCCGGACTTTGAGGATTTCGACGCGGGTTGCCCCGACGATGCCAGCACCATCACCGACGGCACGTCCACCCCAGCCTACAGCCGGGCAATGAGTGAGGTACAGTTTCGACAGCCACTCAAGCATGTAGCATCGTGTGGATGCGCTTTTACCTGACTAAGATTAGGAGCTTTTCCCTGACAAAGATTAGGAGCTTTTCATCACATATTTCCTCCCACAGGGTAGGGCCAGAGTGTGACAGATATACCTACGTTGTAGCCAGGATACTGTAAAACATGATATATTCGTGACATGAAATTTTCGTGAATTGGAACTGACAGCCTTTTTTGCACCATGAAATTTTCACGAATTGCTACTGGCATTCAATGTATAGAGTGTAGACAAGGACTTTGGCGTGCATTTTAATTTTGCAAATCTTGGCGCTCAGAAAATTTGCGAAATCAAAATGCATGCAAACATTTCTTGGTTTACAATATTGGCTGCAGTGGTCCATGAGGCTTTAGTACGGCACAATTTTCTAGCCGTACATTTTGTATTAGCCTAACATGAGTGAAAGTAACCCAAGAAATATGGCCGCCATCCATGCACAGCTAGACAGTGCAATTTTTGTTTTGTTTAGTTTTGTTTTACATGCTGATCACACATCAAACTCATGAAACTAAAGGCAAACTTATTGTCATGTATGGTAACACAGTTTGGGTCCGATGGTGAATGACACGTACAATAGAAGAGTGGGCTGGTGCATTTTAGCGCCGTAATGAAAGTTGTGGTTGTAAATGTCAACATGACCACAATGATAAATAACAAGCTTGGATGGCACTGAGGGAATATTTTCATGAATACAGTAACAGTGTGGACTGACTGAAAACATCACTTCATGTTATCATTTAAAGGGGATGGCTAGTAACTGATCAGTGGGAATCAGTGGGAATGCTGGAGGATGATTGTTCCAATCCTTGTGGGATTCATTTAAGAGTACATTATACATCTATTGTTGTGTGAAAATTATTTGCTTCAGAATGGTCTCATATTCAAGTAATGTGCAGTTCAATGTTTCCAGACTAGCATGCCTGTACAGTGACGGGGCGATTGTGAATGATCATTAACGATCGCCCCGGCACTGTACAGGCATGCTAACCTGGAAACATCGAACTGCACATTACTTGAATATGAGACCATTCTGAAGCAAATAATTTTCACACAACAGAAGATGTATAATGTGCTCTTAAATGAATCCCACAAGGATTGGAACAATCATCCTCCAGCATTCCCACTGATTCCCACTGATCAGTTACTAGCCATCCCCTTTAAAGGAAACTTGGCATAAGAGCAGAGCAAAGTGAACTTCAGTCTGACATTTTGCAATATTTCATGTCTGATTTCATCTTGTCATAATGTGTGTTATGTATGCTCTGAGCCTGACATTAAGGGTGCACAATATACTTGTTTGTATTTGTGAGTGTATGTGATATCATCTGAAATTGTATGTATGGAGGATGTATAGGCGTATGTTTGTATGTATGTATAAGGCATGATATTCTGTAGATTTAAATCTGATTTCAGATTTTCTTTTTCTCAGGTCTATACATTTTGCTTTTTCCATATATCTAAATCACTTGAAAATTTTAATTTACAATTTTTTTCAACAAATCTCAACATCATCCCTGATGTATGCTTGTTTGTGTATGTGCGTGTATGTCTGTCTGTATGTGCTAATATGTGTATGTATTTCTACTGAGTTCAGAAAGGGAATCACCCAAAATAGGTCAGGCTTTCGTTCTTCTTTCTCTCATTTAAGTAATAATTCAAATATTCTTTCAGCAATGTGTAAATTTGTGTCGTGTGATTGGCTGAACAGGATGTAGCTTCCACTGAATGATTATCTTGTCAGGCTCACCTCAAACTCTATCTTTATTTCCACACCCCCCCCCCCCCCCACCCCCTTTGATTTTATCAGGATGGGGATGACGCCCTCCAGAGGTCTTCCGGAATCCTGGACATCTCGGGGGCGGTTGACATCCTGCAGGGCGTGGCCGAGATGGAGGAGGATGAGCAGGTGATGGCCGTTGCCGGGCAACCATACATACCCATCATCCTCCCGGATGTGGGAGTCAACTTTCTTGTGACTGTCACACACCTGGATGAACCAGACCAGGTAGATGCGACTTTCTCTATCTCTCTCTGAAATTTCAAGATGAATTTGAAACAAAGACATACAGGAATTTTTAAAAAGGGACTGTATAGTATTGGTTGAGATGAGGATTCAGCTTGTAACGTTTTGGGAGGTATTTAGAAACCACTCTATGAAATGTCAAAGAGCATACAATTTTAAGGGGAATCAAAAGTTTATTTGATGACAATTGGTTTTGGGAGGTATTTAGAAACCACTCTATGAAACGTCAAAGAGCATACAATTTTAAGGGGAATCAAAAGTTTATTTGTTGAAAATTGGTTTTGAAGTGACTGAGATATCTAAAAACAAAAGTAGAACAAAGAGATCCTAATGAAAGTTGTGGCCTGTCAATTTTATTAGGATCACTTTTTGGATATCCCAGCCATTTCAAGGCCAATTTTCATCAGATAAATGTTGAATCCTTCTTGAAATTACATGCTCTTTCATATTTCATAAGAGGTTTCTCATCATCTCACCGAAAAATGTTATAAACCTGAATCCTCACTTCAACCAGTACTGTACATTCCTGTTAGAGTACAGCGGATCATAAGACAATTTAGTCTACAGTGAAGGCGACCAGCAAATGTTAACTTTGTTTTTGCTGTATGACAGATACGCTACTCATAATCGTATTTCTCACTTTTTCATTTCCAAAATTCCTACCAACTCCAAGAAAAGATAACATTGGTGCTGTCTTATTAAAGACAGGGGGATGTGCTGTAATGATACATCCCTCAGTGCAATCATGCAACGTAAATTCGATATATCGCCAGCCCCTGCACAAGAACCCAGTTGCAACTCCCCATGGCAAGTGTGTAATAGTGCCTCATGTCATGGCTAGTTTACACTTGTATTTTCATGCCTGAGCTGGAATTAGGTTAACTTTGAGTGAATTTAAAAGCTTGGCAAGTTAAGCTAAGTTTTTGGACACATAGAGGGTTCTCTCCTGCATTCACATATGATTCTCTTGAGTATTCTGTTTTATGCTTTGCCAAGTCTTAAAGGCGTAATTTACCATTTGCAGATGAAACAAAAACCCGCATTAGTGCTTTAAAATAGTTCTAAAATGTGAGTTAGGCATAGAAACAACCACTGTAAAAAATTTAATTTGTAAAATCCCTGTTAAGTATTGTTAAATAAAAAAAATGTGAACAATAATTATAATAAAAATGTTTCCAGACTAAACCGTCTACAGTAACGATTTATTGAGAAAAATGCAGATATATCCTTATATTTTAGGCTTTACCGCAAAAATTTTATATAATAGGATGTTTATGGTACAACAAACCTACACATATGCATTAAATGTCATATCTTGAGAATTTTTAAAATCACTGTTCCCAAAGGTAAACAGGACCTTTAAAGGGATGGTATAGTATTGGTTGAGATTATGATTGAGCTTTCAACTTTTTACAAGATACTAAAAAACCACTTATGAAATGTTACAAAGCATACAATTCTAAGAGGATTTGATGAAAATCAGTTTTGAAATGGCCGAGATATAAATCCAAAAACAAAAGTAGAACAAAGCGATCCTAACAGAAGATGGGTCCCACCTTTCATTAGGATCCCTTTGTTTTGGATATCTCAACCACTTCAAAACCAGTTTTCATCAAGTAAACTTTGCATCCTTAGAACTGCATGCTCTTTCATATTTCATAAGAGGTTTTTTATAATCTCACAAAAAAGTTGGAAACCTGAAGCCCATCTCAACCAAAGCCATGTCATCCCTTTAAGCAAGGTATGTCTCTGTTTTGTAAGAACTGAAGCTTGTCTTGCACTCTTCAAGAATTTGTTTCCTTTTGTGATATGTAACAAGCAATTATGGCTGAGCATTTCTGTTTAATTATTTCTTTGTCTTTCGTGTAGTTATGCTGTCTGTGCAACTGCATTGATGACACGGTACTTGCACATACTGATGATATATTTTTTTAACTATAAAAATTCACAAGAAAACACACAAGAGAAAGACCATGCATATCTTTGTGGCTTGTCCTCAGAAAATGTAGATCAGTAGATCAACAGACTTTCATTTTGCAACATTGTGGATATTACCGGGTTTTTTTTTTTGCAGGTCTACATCCAGTATGCTAATGCCTCTCTTGCCGACCCAGACGTAACCATAGCGATGGCTGCCAGGCAACTTATTGAGTGGAACGCCCAGATCGAAGAGCTCTCCTCCGCCAGCACCGCCTTGCCATTTCTTCTCAACCCACAACCTGGTAGGTATTGTGATGTAGATTGCCGATGTTGCTGCAATGTTGCTGCAATGTTGCTGGTGACTTATGTGGGGGAGGGGGAGGTGAAGGGGTTTAGTGGGAGGGGTGGACAATGATAAAGGGAGTGATTTGATAGAAAAGACCGCAATGATGATGATGACGATGATGACGATGATAATGATGATGATGATGATGATGATGATGATGATGATGACATTAGTCATGATTGACAAAGTGCAGATATGATTAGGATGATACTTACTACAATTAACATTTCTATGTTGCTGGTGATGGAGGAGGGTGTGAGGGAGGGGAGGAGAGAGATTGGGATTAGACAGAAAGTAATGATGACTGCAGAGATGATGGTTGATGAACTTAATGGCTATTATGATGTCTGTAATGATAGTGGGGATATTATGAAGATAGACCTACAATTGTATAGGGAGGACGAGGATGATTAGATGATGAACTTGTGGATGAAGTTGCTGATATCAGTGATATTGATTCTGCTCGTGTTAGGATAAATGCTCATGAAGGAATATGTATTGTTTGATGTAAATATATGGGGTTTTTTGAGTGTCAATGGCATAGTGATGATAAGTAGGGTAAATTGTGATTGTGAGCGTTATGGTGATAAGTATACCAGTCGTGGTTGTCAAGCGAAGGCGGTGATGTGGCTCAATAGTTTTCTCATCTGCCTCAAGATCAGTCGACCTGGGTTTGATTGACAAGTCTAGCTGAGCAATGTTGTGAGTAATTGTGTCATCCTCTCTAATAAGAGGCAAAAACACTCTGTTCCTCTGATGGGACATTAAATGCAGGTCCCATGTGTGAGGGAGGCACTACTCGTGCAGGTAAGAGATCCTGCTTCGTGTATTCATCGCAAAGAGCAGGGTGGTTCGCCCGGTGAAGTGGTCACTCAATATCACGTGCCTGCACCAGAAAATGGGCAAATGATGCCGACCCCTCGATGCCCCAGATGACTAGAAACGGTATCAGCAGATGGTGTCAATTCTGGCACATTGTGTTCTGTACAAAGAAATGAACTGAAGAATTTGATATTTGTCAAGCAAGAAGCGATAAAAAAAGGTAGTAATGAACATGTTGTCAGCGGTGGTGGCTTGATGATTTCATTGGTGATGATAGTTACAGCATTGTGATGACGGTGTTGGCTGTTGCCTTGGCAATGAGCATTGTAGTGATGATGGTGTAGCATTAGTATTTAGATGCCATTAGGAATAATGATTTTTGCAGTTGGGGTCATGACAATTGCATCTGATCAGTGATTTGCATTGATATTTGTGGCAAATGCTTTCAAAGGTGAGTTATTGGTGGTGATACAGTTACTGATGATATGGTCATTTTGCTTGCAGTTCCCTTTAGTTACTTTGGGTGGGGGTTGAGAGGGGCGGGAGTTTTGTAGAAGACAAGCTAAAGGAAAAGGACTGCACATAGAAGAGGGGAAATTGTAGCTGTTTATACAGGAAGTTTCCCTGAATGTATATGTGGATTCAGTGAATGCAAAGCGATTGATGAAACAACTCGGTGAAAATAAAATTATTGAAAAAAGAAAGAAAAAAGATAGGCTGTTTGGAAATATCAAATGTTGTAATTAGTTCCATGTGTAACCCTCTCCAGATTAGAACCCTAAGTAATTTGTGATGCCACAGTAGTAGAACAATATAACAAAGGTATAACATAAATTGCACCAAAATTAAATTTTCTTAGATATTTAGCACTTGACCTCACTCCCCCAGAGGGCATTGTGAATGGTATTTGCCATGTCATACAATTTGGGTCTCCATGGCAGGTCAAGGGAATGTGTACAAGTTGTACTTCAGATATTAAAAATGTAGAGATTTGTGAAAACTACATACTACTATGACATCACAAATTGTTATAGATTTTCCAACCAGAGAGGGCAGCAGATAGAATTAACCAAGTCTTTTTATTGCTTTAAAAATATTACAACATTGATATTCCTGAGATATTCCTCACTGAGTGTTGAACAAATCTTCAACTGAGTCCACATCACATATGCTTAATAGGGAACTTTTGTACTTGTCCTCTGTCTCCTAAGAAAAAAAAAAACACCATTCCTTTAATCCTTCCTTGCACGACGCAAATTGCTCATGCACTGGAACTGCCTGTAATATGGACGACTCCTTAGGGGGAATCTTAATATCCTTAACATGCCATGTCTTGAAATAACAAATATTAACTCAGACACCCATGCAGTGTCAAAAGCCCCTTGAGTACAATTGACATGCACAGTGTGCTCAGGCTCAGTGTAAAGAAGATATTTTCTTCTTTCAAGTGTTGAATAAGTCATACCAGTGAGGTCCTTGACAGACCAGAATAAGTTTAGTGCATCTTTTACTCCTTATCGCCTACATCTCTCTTTCTCTCACAATCTCTTTCTCTTTCTCTCCTCGTCTCTCTTCGTACCCTGTATGATATCTTTTGTCCTTCTGTGAACCAAGTCAGCTGTGCTCTCTATATATGTAAAAAAAAAATACTGTATACGCCATATATTTCGCGAGTCTAAATTTTCGCGAATCAGGAATTCCCAACAATTTCGCGAGTGGTTAAATTCGAGATCGTGGAGTCCTGTACTTAACGGAGAAGTGTATACGCGTACGTCACATTCACATCAGGATCAGAGTCAATATTTTCGCGTGTCTTTAATTTCGCGAATAGCACCCGACTCACGAAATTCGCGAAAATAAAAACCTCGCGAAATATTCGGCGTATACAGTATAGACACAATTTTCGTGTACGTTTCACTTTTGCGAGTCTTGGTTCCTTATGAAATTTTGTGAAAGTTGCTGGTTTTACAGTACTATGCAATATTCATTTCCCCTTGTGATAAATGTATGTTGTTTTTAAGTGTTGTTTTGAGTGATAACTGATTCTAGTTGAATACTTGGTAGAGAGAATACAAAGAAAACAGTGAAATTTCCCCCAGTTTAGACACAAAACAAAAAGCTGGCGTATAATTTAGAAAATTTTTCTGATGTAGCAGTCGCACCCACATATCGTCGGCTGAGAACCAGAAAGGCGTTACCACAATTTTGGGGGGTATTGAGTTATAGGTATCATATTGTAGAGCTAGATCTCCTCTACAGGATGGTGTCAATTTTAACTCATTTTCATTTTCAGTAATTTATTGAAATATAAAACCACATGCAGCTGGGTGCTTTTTACCCTACATTTGAAACATTTTTATGAATCTACCCACTTTTGATCATACTTTGTTATTTCATGAAAATTGATTGTTTTGTTTTTATTTTACGCTAAAATCTTAGAATCCAATTGCACCCTTCTGGTTCTCAGCTGTTAATATGCAAATTAGACAAGACAGTGGTGTTAATACAAATGATGCACGGGTGAGAGGGTGTTAGTCTCTGTTTCTCTGTCTGTCTGTCTGTCTGTCTGTCTGTCTGTCTGTCTGTCTGTCTTTGACTGCCTATGTCTCATAATTTAAGACTCCCATGCCCTCTTTGCAATCTCTGTTCTCCGCCCGCTTTTTTCTTGTTCCAGGAGTGTGCAATATTCATCTCTGTTATTCATGTGATTAACCACTTTTCTTCTCAGCACCCTTAGCAGTGCTTTGTGTTCAATCATTAATGAAAAGTCATGTTAACCCGGGGTACCTCGGGCATACCGGACCTGGGTAATGCAACAGCGCTCTTGTGAAGTTTGTGAAATGTGCCCCGATGGAACACGTAGGATATTTTGCAATTTCCAGCCGAGACCCCATAGATTATTCATGGCCTTGGAGTGAATTTTTCATAACCGATATTCTCCAGGAGGAACACTTTAAGTCAGGTTAGGTGCTCTCTGCACCCACTTCATGAGATAATCGGGTACAAGTAGAATAGTGAGCTGTTAATATGACTTGGTCTTGCATCAATTAATGTTGCTGCTTGAACAGTATCCCCCGGGTCCATTGATTCCTGCTCAAGTTCCAAGTAGGTTCAGTGATCTTATAACCCCAACCTGGCATGTCGAGAGTGGAAGGGTCGGTGTTAGATTAACAATTCAACAAGAAAAGAAAAAAATATACATATATAAAAGTGCAGAAAAGCTGCCTCTGGCAGATCCTGTTATGTGCAACTGGTTTCCTCGGAATCTTTTTTTTTTTGGGGGGGGGGGGTTCTTTTGTTTCATTTTGTTCATATAGCGTGGGAACATGTGTATTAGATACGATCTCTCATATTAAAACCATTTAGTATCAAATTCATAGTTTATTTCTCAGCCATATTGTAATGATGTCCTTTCGCTTTACACAGATGAGTTATTCTTCATGAGATCAATAATGTTAATATTGAAAAAGAGATATTAAGGAAGAGTATATGTCATTCATTAAAATTGCTGTGACAAATTGGAGAAAAAAGAAAATCTGTGAGGAAATTTGCCTTAAATTTGTCTGCAAATAGCACATTTTTAGATTTTGAGGTGTGAATTTTCTTCAATTTGTCTCCCTCTACAAATGAAATTTGTAAGATCGCAACTGCTGATCTATGATTTAACAAACATGTCAGAAAAAGACACCATGGGACTCAAACCTGTCAGCTACTGCTCGAGTCTCGTTATTCCTTTCCCCCGACATATTAGATCAGCAGTTATGATCTTTTAAATTTCATATGTAGAGGGAGACAAACTGGAGAAAATTTACATCTCAACCTTCACTCTTCTGCTTGACATTCTCTTGCTTTTTATACCCCCGCCAAACGAAGTTTGAAGGGGGTATATAGGAATCAGCGGACGGTCGGGCGGTCGGTCGGGCGGTCGGTCGGGCGGTCGGTCGGGCGGTCGGGCGGTCGGTCCGTTGCAAATCTTGCGTCGCGAACTACTTCCTCAGTTTTCAACCGATTCCCATAAAACTTGGCACAGATGTGTGCCTTGGGTTGTAGATGTGCAAGACGTATTTTTTGACAGTACCCAAAAGTACGATGCCATGGTAACGGCATATTATGGGCAAAAATGGGTACAAATCTTGCGTTGCGAACTCCTCCCACAGTTTTTGATCAATTTTTATGAAATATTAGGTACAGATGTTCATCTGAATATGTTAATGTGCAAGACACATATTTCCGCAGTGGCAAAAAGTGCGTTGCCATGGTAACGGCATGTTATTGGTAAAATATAGGGCAAAATGCTTCATGGCAAAACTGCTTCATCAGTGTTCTTCCAAATCTCATGGAATTCATATTGAATGTTTGTCTTAGGATATAGGTCAGCATGACACATTTCTTGACAGTGACAAAAAGTATGTTGCCATGGTAACAGCTCACATATTATGAGCCAAAATGATGGAAAATTTTGTGTTGCAAACTACTTCCTCAGTTTTTGCCCAATTTCCATGAAACTTGGTACAGATGTGTGCCTTTGGTTGTAGATGTGCAAGACGCATTTTTTGACAGTACCCGAAAGTACGTTGCCATGGTAACGGCATATTAATGGCAGAAGATCAAGGAAAGATCTTGCGGATTTAACTACTTCCTCAGTTTTTTGACCAAAGCTTATGAAATGTGGCACACACCTTGATCTTGGTGGGAAGATGTGGAAGACATATTTTTCGGACGTGTCGGAAGCTGCGTTGCCATGGTAACGGCATATAAATGGCAGAAGATCAAGGAAAGATCTTGCGGATTGAACTACTTCCTCTGTATTCGACTGAAGCTCATGAAATGTGGCACACACATTGGTCTTGGTGGGAAGATGTGCAAGACATATTTTTTGAACGTGTCGGAAGCAGCGTTGCCATGGTAACGGCATATTAATGGCGGAAGATCAAGGAAAGATCTTGTGGATTGAACTACTTCCTCAGTTTTTGACAAAAGCTTATGAAATGTGGCACACACAATAGTCTTGGTGGGAAGATGTGCAAGACATATTTTTCGGACGTGTCGGAAGCTGCGTTGCCATGGTAACGGCATTTAAATGGCAGAAGATCAAGGAAAGATCATTCCTTGGGTAAGACTGTCGTCACGGGGCGGGGGTATTAATCACCTTAAGTGATATTTCTAGTTAGATTTTGTTTATGATTTTGTGCTTGCATTGTCAGCATGTAATATAATGAGGGTGATTGTATAATTGAAATTGAGTCAAAACAAGTGTCTCTGATGATGTTTAGGTAATATATTCTCTTCTTTCATGTTTCATATTGGATAACTATTTTGTAGTGATCATTTTGAAGTTATATGAAGAGCTTGTTCGTAAAAACCAATAAGTCCATATTTGCCAAATGGAGATATTTGCGATTAAAGGTCAAGAAAAATAAAGAGAATGATAAGATTTTTTTTTGCTTCTTTTGACCATAACTTAAAAAATGTACCTTTATATGTAGTGACCAATATATTATTTAAAAGGTATTATTTGTACTTTATGACAGAGACTGTACTTTAAAAATTTTTAAAAATGGACTTATCGTTATTTGTGAACAAACTCTTCATACATGTATATTCCCCCATTAGATATTCAAAATATTCAGTATGGCTGCAGTCATGACTCATTTAAAATAGACGGAGTGTTGTATGTTTTCGAAATATGATTCTAGAGCAGTATTCATGAAGAAAGTGAGTATACATGTATTCTTCCTAGACTGGTAAGATACAAGTAACTTTGATTTATAGTATGTATTACATCTTTTGCGTGTTTTCCAAGGCAGTTGCCACTGCGAGTTTCTCCCAATTTTGCCCATTTCCCATGGTAACTAAGTGTGTGCATGCAATCCACAGAGACACCATGAGTAATTCATGTGATTAAACTGCTGAATTATGGTAATAGCCACAATTTATGAAACTTCCTATAAGATGTCCATGCATGTGGCTTGTTCCTATGATGCCAGTCAGCAAGTGCATTCAATATTCTGTGTGTACCTTAACACCGGTAATCAATCGGATACCAAAACAAACAAACAGAAAACACCTCCATGAAAACAAAACAGGCTTCCTCAAGAAGTTTAGGAGGGTTGTTCGATTGAATGGCAGCGGATGCATCCGGGGCAAGTTTCTGCCGTAGAGATAGACACGAACGAAGAAGGTAAAATGAATGGGCCATCAATGGCCATTTGGATCAATAGGAGGCATGAATTTGAATGCATTTGTAAACCGATCTATTGTCGCAGCGAAGCTGCGTGAGTAAACAGGATACATCTATGCGTCTGTTTTTAATCTGCAGAAACCTCCTTCTGTGCAGTACTCTCAGTCTTCCTTGTAATTGCATGGAGAAAGCACTCTCTTGTGATCAAGATTAAAAAAGACACAAACAAAAAGGAAGAATTCTTGTTGAATTGGGAGCGTCCTTCTCCGCCCGGTGGAATTTAGTTACACTTTTCCTTTTAGCCGTCTGCCTGAGGGGATATCTGCATAATGATGCTCTCCTGATATGTTTTTCTTTCATGTTACACTCCCCCCTCCCCACGCTTTTGTTTTCTCAGAACTTTAGCTGTTATTGGGCGTGGCATTAATCACAATAATACCTCAGAGACACTCTGAAAAGCTTCCTTCGTTCATTTCTTACCTGGATGGTAATATGTGGCATCTAATGCATCAGACCTATTTCCTTTTAGTCCTTTGCTGAAACTTTCCTTTTCATCTATCCTTCTGCCGTTGTGGGAGTAGACAGGTTGTGTTGCAACAAAGGAATAACTTCTGTTTTTTCGGTAAATGCATCAGTACTTTTAATACCTCATCCATCACTGACATTCTATTTTATGTTGAAATTTTCGATTCTTTCTTTTCCCCACTCACTCTGATTTGATATTGTGGTGTTGTGGTTTATCAAGAGATGTGGTTGTATTAGCACTAAATTGCACTCTTTTACTCGCTGGAAAACCTCAAAGACATGCTAAGTGATGTTTTTTCTGAAAGGCACTTTCTGTATGAGATTACAAAATACCTTTTTACCTCCGCCAAGGGAGGAGGTTGTGTTTTCATTGGCATTGGTTTATTTGTTGGTTGGTTTGTCCTTGTGCAAAATAACTTGAAAAGTTGTTCACGGATTTGGATGAAACTTGCAGGAAAGGTTGAGAATGGCACAAGAAACAGATAATTGAATCTTGGCAGTGATCCAGGAATTTTTATGGATTTTATTAAGGATTTCCAATATTTTTTGGCAGGCAGGGTCAATGAACGTGGGAGTTCAAGCTGCGCATTTTTTGAGGTTTGCATACACGCACTGAAGTGCATGCTCTAGTTTCAGCTAGGGCGAGGGTGCGCCGCGCAGCTGGAAGTTGATGACATAACAAAAGACTTCTGTATTGAGAAATGGGGCAATTTTCAGCATGCATACGTATGGTTGGAAATTACTGATCTCTATGGAAGAACAAGATCAATGGTAGAAATGAGCTGCATACAGGGTCTGCGCTCTCAGAGTTCTTCTCTAGTCTATGGCATGAAAGCATCTTTGCTTTTTTTCTTATTCTTATTGGGGGAGTTACTAGCGAAGTCTCACATTTTCCACTCTTATTAATCACAAAGAGAAACAGAAGCACAGAAACGCTTGTTCATGAAATATTTGTTTCATAAGAGAAAAAAAAATGCCTTCAAGCTTTCATGTGAGACAATTTTAACTAATAATTTTTAGAAGCTTGTATATACATACTTATCATAAAGAGTTTGAATGCAGAAACAATTCAACTTGATTTTCAAAGTGTTCTTGGTCTATTAAAGTACAGAAAAAGGTATACTGTATGACTATTATGTGACCCTGCATCACAAAACCAACAAAAAGTCGCCAGACATAGATTTGTTAGTTAAGAGCAGATTCTGAAAGAGCAGTCTTTCAGCTTTAAAGTGATGTATAATTCAATTCAAATGGACTATCCTAACCTATCCTAAAATTGGAAAGAAAGTACACACTCCGGAAAAGTGTGAACCCAGAAAACTTGAGACTCTGAAGTACAGGGTCTATTCAAGTGCTTATAATCTTTACCAAGCCGTGCAAGTTGTGTGATGGATGGGACAAAAATAAAATGTAAACCACCGGAGCAACAACAATGAAGGGATTATTAGATTAAGCTGAAATTGAGCATGCTTTATTAACATGTTCTGTCTATGATTACTGCCAATTTTCAAAGCAGTAGTATCATCCTTTCTATAGTCATGAGAGTTGAAAGTGAAGAGTAGCTACAGGGTTTTTTAGAAATAAAAAGGGGACTCTGTAAGACACACCTAATTACACTATTCTACTAAAGAGTATTCAAGAAAACTGGCTAAAAACACAATTTTCTGTCTGTTATATGACCCCAAACCTTAGTTTAATGTAGAGGAAGACTTGCTCTCTCAGAAAATATGAAAAACTCCAGATTGGCTAGGTTGACCCATTCCACCTATTTTCAGTCCTCGCACAAAATCAGTGCATGTGACTTTTTGTTGGCTTTGTGGTGCATGGTCATGGATAGAGTCCCAGTCATGTGTTCTTTAATTTGTAGTGATAGGAAGAAAGCCTCTGACAACCGGACCGGTCATCATCAAATAGAGAAAAATTGAATCTTTTCAGTGATACAGCACCTGCTACATAACAACAACAACAAAATATTTTTGAAAATATTAAAATCATCACATACAGTATATTCTAATTATTTTCTTTGTTTTTTCTTCAGCAGATTCAATCTCAAATATCTTCTTCATATGTATTATATACACATATATATACTGTACGAGCTGAAATTTTCACGTACAGATATTTTCGCAAAATGCTACTTGGAGGACATTTTCGCGTGTTGTTAATTTCGCAGTTGCGAGGGTCTAACTGAACGTAGTTATTTGCGCGTTGTTATTTTCGCGTGTTGTTATTTTCGTGGTTCAAAGGCGATTCGCGAAATTCGCGAAAATAAAACCACCGCGAAAAATTTCAGCTCGTACAGTAGGTGACAATTTCAAGATTTTGTGTGGAAAGCTGGTCTGTCAACACTACCTCCTCTATGAGTAGCTAATGGACCTGACTATGGGCTCTCTGTGTCTGGGAGAGAGGCACAATACGCTCGAATTGCTCCACGATATGCATCACCTCTGCCAAGGGCAAGAGGAAGAAGGGCTGCCACGGCAACAGGTGCATGCCTCCAGCAAGGGTTGGATGGCATGGATAGTGGGGAGGGGGGTGTCTCCCCCATCTCTCTCTCAGGGGGGTGAGGGGGGAGGGGTGGGGGGTCTCTTTGCTGGGCTGACAGTGATTTTGATGTTGCCTTGCCATCCATCATTAAATGAGAAATACACTATATGACAGCGAGCGAAGGAGAGATAGAGAGAGACGGAGAGCTAGAAGTAGTGCACACGGTATCATCAAGGTTTTGCTGGTGCTTCTTTCTCTTTCTCGTTCTAGCTCGCTGTCTTTCTCTTTTTATCTCTGAAAGTAAAAGAAAAAAGAAACACTCAGAGAATTCAATTGTGACCATGCACCTCAAAACGAACATAAAGTCGCACACGCTGATTTTGCGTGAGGGCTGAAAATAAGTGAAATGGGTCAACCTAGCCGAACGTGACTTTTTCATATTTTCTGAAAGAGCGGGTCTTCTTTTACATTATGCTAAAATTTGGTATCATAAAACGGGCAGGAAAGTGTGTTTTTTTAGCACTTTATCTCGAACATTTTTGGTAGAACAGTGTGATTAGGTGTGTCTTTAGAATTCCTTTTTCATTTCTGAAAAACCTTGTCCACACTCTTCACTTTCAACTCTAATAACTTTTGAAAGGATAGTGCTACTGCTTTGAAAGTTGGCATTAATTATGGACAGAATGAGCTAATGAGGCATATTTAATTTCAGTTTAATCTGATAATCCCTTCATTGTTGTTACGCTGGTGGTTTACTTCCTGTTTTTTGTCCCATTCATCGCACAGCCAGCACGGTTTGGTAAAGATTAAGTGCTTGAGTAGACACTGTACTTCAGAGCCTCTTTTCTCAGTTCACACTTTTCCTGAGTTTGTGCTTTCTTTCCAATATTTAGATAGGTTAGGAGAGTCCATTTGATTTGAGTTATACATCATTTTAAAGCTTACAGTCTGCTCTTTCAGAATATGGTCTTAACTAAAAATTCATGTCTGGCGACTTTTTGTTTGTTTTGAGATGCAGGGTCACAATTAGTGATGAGATGAACTCATTAAATCCAAGAGGAATTTTGCTCCATACTTCCTCATCTTGTTTATATCAAATATAATGTATTCAACTCTGAATTCTACTTTCAATCTTTTACTGGAGAATAAAGAAATGGCTAATGATGGAATTGGTAAGATACATTAAATCTACGCTACTGAAAAACAGAAATGTCAAAAATTGTCCAACTTGAGACCAAAATAGTTACCTTATTCTTCTGTATTGTGTTCCTAAATAACATGGGGATAAACGTCACAACTTTCTTATTTTCTGCAAGTACACTAAACAGTTGTACCATGTGTGATCAGAGCAGTGACAGAGAAGTTCTTCTTCTAGCTTATAAAAATACTATCATGAATGATTAATATTTATAAGAATAAAACAGGAACACACAGTAACAGAATTTTTCAGCCCTGTCAGTGATTCCCATTTCCTTTTTTAGACAGTGGGTAGAAAGATAATTTAAATGTCAGTATCCTTTAAGTACTGTCATTTTGTAGAGTGTCGTGTTTGTATAGTCCTTTTTTATGAACACACTCAGGAAAAGTGTGAACTGAGAAAAGAGGCTCTGAAGTACAGTGTGTATTCAAGTGCTTAATCTTTACCAAGCCGTGCTGCCTGTGCGATGAATGGGATAAAAAACAGGAAGTAAACCACCAGAGTAACAACAATGAAGGGATTATCAAATTGAACTGAAATTAAGCATGCCTTATTACCACACTTTGTCCATAATTAACGGCAACTTTCAAAGCAGTAGCGTCATCCTTTCAAAAGTTATTAGAGTTGAAAGTGAAGAGTGTGTACAAGGTTTCTCAGAAATGAAAATTGGACTCTAAAGACACATCTAATCACAATATTCTACCAAAAATGTTTGAGATAAACTGCTAAAAAACACACTTTCCTGACTGTCTTATGATCCCAAATTTTAACATAATGTAAAAGAAGACTTGCTCTTTCAGAAAATATGAAAAAGTCAAGATCGGCTAGGTTGACCCATTTTACCTATTTTCAGTCCTCACGCAAAATCAGTGTGTGCGACTTTTTGTTCGTTTTGTGATGCACGGTCACATATGCAATGCTATAAGTTGGTAATTCTATATTCAGTATTCAAAGCTTTGCTTGACATACTTTGTATGTTCACAGAGGTTGATAGTTTTTACCTTCATCTATTTCTGTCTCTGATTGTCAGATATGCCGTGCTGTGCCCAGTACAGCGCCGACAAGCGTTGGTACCGGGCTCTGATCGTCAGTGTGGTCCGTAAAGAGATCATCATGTGTCACGTGCAGTTTGTGGACTACGGAACGGTGGAATGGCTGTCACTCAACAGGTGGGTCTGGCATTTTCACTGAACAGTTTGGAATGGCCACGATGGAAGAGGGGTGGATGAAGGGATAGTTGAAAGCTGCGAGGAGTTCTTAGATGGAGAGAATGAAGAAGTGATGAATGAGTGGTAGAAGGAATGGTTGGGAAAAAAATGTAATGAAGTTAAAGGAGAGATAGGCCTATACTGTAAACATCAATATCTTCGCGTTATTAATTTTTCACACTGAGCCGCTCAAAAACATATTTGTGGGCTCCGGACTTCGCACTGCACACTGTCAGCCCATTCAAAATGTGCAGAGAAAATTCTGAAAACAATTTTTGGGGTTTTAGAATTTGCACTACCAAAATAGTGTGAAATACGCAAAAATTGGCGTACTACAAAAATGTACATAATTACAGTATTGACAGAAGCACATAGAGTTGATAGATGACTGTTGAAAGGGTTCTGTGATGAATAACTGACAAGTGAAAGTGAGATTGAGCCTATGATAATGTTTTTGTTTTGTTTTCAATTTCTGAAAATGGCTAATATTGTCAACTAAATAAAGATTATGGAAAGAATTGAATATATATTATAGGGAGTAGAAAGCTTATTGGCATCAGTGATAGATTGATGGATGGGTGGGTGGATGATGGATTTATTGATTGATGGATGGATGGATGGATGAATGGATTGATTGATTGATTGATTGAGGGATGGTGGATTGCTGGATGGATGGATGGATGGATGGATGGATGGATGGATGGATTGATGGATTGATCGATTGATTGACAAATGAATTGATATGAAGTGATAGCAAGGCTGTTTCAACTGGTTCAGCAGCACCTTTGGAAGATTTAAGCACTGGCATGATGGCAAGACCGATTGGACTAATGTATACTGAGAATTTTATGTCAATAAACATGGAATCAACTGGAAAGCCTGTTACAATCCATTTATACTTCAAGCAAAGAAAGTGTATTGCGTTGCACATACTACATTATGTGGCCTTGTCGCCCATCAAGCTCATTACTTATTCTCACAGGTGTATTTTGTGATTGGATTCTGTCGACATATCAAGCTCTTACTGTAATTGATTTTTCTTTTGACCTTATTTCATCATCTACATCTTCTCTTTGAACATGTAACAGTTTCCCTGCCATTTTTTTACCTCCCACTCAATTTTGGTTTGTTTGCTTTTGTTTTTGTGTTTGTGTTTATGTGTGTGTGTGTATGTTTATACAAATTGTAGATGGCTGATGTTCTATTCTCTGCAGTTCTTGTAGAGTTAAAGTCGAGATACCTTCCAAAGTTTCTCCTTTGTCTTATTAATTGTGTGTAACATGTATCTGACTCATTCCCTTACCCTGGCTCTCTTTTCTTTCCCACCCTCTATTTCTTTCCTTCTTTTTGGTAGAAAATAGTTGATGGCCCCATACAGCAGGATTTCTCTCTTTTTATTTTTCTCAGATTGCATCTTCCGTTTCTCAAATGGTCTTTCTCATTTTGTAAAATATTTGTTGTTTAAAAAAAAAAGTAGGATCACCTCTTTTTAAACCATCCCATTGTTTCCAGTCAGAAAGAATTCAACACTTTGAGTCTCTGTATTGCTTCCTGCAATGATCATGATCGAGTCGATATTTCCCTGATGCTAATGGCTTTCTCTACCATTATACCCCACCCTCATTTAGTATGACAATGCATTAATCTTGGATATGTTGCTTGAGTGCAAGTGAAAAAGAAAAAGAGTATAAAACCTGATATCACCACTTATTTCTGATTTTCGGTCAAGTCCATTAGGAAGGTAGTCACGCTGCCGTCATTTATAAAATATTCAGATTTGAAACATGTGAAGAGAAATAAAATGGACGAGATGGGGAAATCGCCTGTGTCATGGCACGTACCAACCCGAAATGTCAATGACCTTCCCCTTTGTGCAAACATTTTCAATCTCTTTGAGAAACAGTTTTTAATCTGAACGTGCAATGTTTCATATTCTGCACACTCAGTGAGTATAGGACCTCTGTTTTAGAAATGTGACTGTACCGAGACCAACTGTTAAAAATGTCACTGGCTATGCATAATCTTCAGCTATTAAAAGCCAAGTGAGAG
Source organism: Diadema antillarum (assembly GCF_040938485.1). NCBI lineage: Eukaryota > Metazoa > Echinodermata > Echinoidea > Diadematoida > Diadematidae > Diadema > Diadema antillarum. Next base: position 2,791,735 of record NW_027270911.1, on the reverse strand, counting down.
AGTGGTCACGTTCAGATACATGTATGGAAAGTTCAGCGTTGAATGCTAAAAAACAGGAGTGGAAACTGAGGAAGGAAATGGCTAGAATGTGCCTGAAAGGGACGTTGGCTTTCAAATTCCTTCATTTTTTTATTAAAAGTCTCTTTCTGTTCTGACATTTTAATGTCCGGATAAGAAATGAAGTTCAGTGCAATTTCATGCAATTTGTGAGTTGGCCCTGCGTTTAATGAATGTTAAAGCAGAATTTGTTATACATGTCCAATTTTCCAGTAGATTTTCATCCAGCACCTTGTCGCAAGTCTCAAGGCCAAACATTACATTTCAGATATGTGTGGTTTTTTATCTTTGTTAGAGATACACACTATTTAATATTATACAAATATATAATATGAGTATATAATATACAAATCTTTGATGAGTTGGATTAGCTTAGCAATGAAGATTTTTATCTGTGGGGGGAAACAGCTGTAATTCCGGAATCACTGACCAAAAGCCTGATTTCTATGACATTTTTGTGATCAAACCAACTGGTGACTTATGAGCTGATAAGATAGGGGTGAGAAATGTGACTTGTGGTGCCGAGGGGGTGAAAAAATCTATTTTTTGCAGCATGAAATTTTCATGAATTGGAGCTGACAACCTTTTTTTGAGGCATGAACATTTTGTGAACTGCTGCTGGCATTCAATGCATATAGTGTAGACAAGAACTTTCATGTACATTTTAATTTTGCGAATCTTGGCTCTCACAAAATTTGCACAATTAAAATGCACACAAAGATTTGTTTTTATTGCAATACTGTACAGTCAGAAACTTTTTGAAAATTTCGCAAGGAGCAAAGATTTGCAAAAGTAAAATGCATACAGAAGTTTTGTCTACACAATGCATTTAATGTCAGTTGCCAATTTCATGCTCTTCAATGGATCGACCGATTTCCTCAAACTTTCACTGATGTGTTGTACTAATATTGCTGCATCCTCTCAATTCCTATGATGGTGGATTTGTCCTTTAAACTGTGAAATCAGCCATTGGTGGTTGGAGTGTGCGTGGCTACAGCCTCCTGCTAAGATTCAAGCCTGTTTCTTTGGCTTCCCAGGTGGTTGGCCGGTCCATTTCCGGCGAAAGAACGGCGTTGACAATGAAAGTGTTTTGCCCTGGGAACTTTGTGGTGCCGCATTAATACTGAGTTTGGTTCACAGCTTTGGGGATTGTGATATCAAATTAATGGTTTTAAAGCATTTCTGTATATTATGTATGTGTATATATATTTGTATGTGTGTGTGTGTGTGTTTGTGTGCTTGTTTGTTGTTGTTTTTCTTGTTTTGTATATATTTGTGATTTGTTTTAAAGAGGAATTTGCTGAAATGAGATATGTTTGATGGCTGTTCATACCAAGCCCCATCTATTTTGGGTAACATGTAGACTGAATAGAATAAAAGAAATTTAAATAAAACAAACCAGTTGTACAGAACTATGTAACATTCCATGGACTAATTGCAGAGAAAGGTTCATTGAGTGCTTGTACATGTGTAAGGTGTATTAAGATACATACACTGTGTACATACATTAATGTCACCACAGTACATTTGTATGTTTATTTTAAAAGAAGGAAGTTGGGTCAACAAAGTATTGTACACAAAGACTTAATACTCAGTTTCAAATGCACTTTTATGTTGGGCTTTTGTTTTTACTTGTAAACCTTTCAACTTGCCTTACGTGACCATTTTGTCTTTTTATCATATTCTTTTGTACAGTTATGACCAAAAAAAAAAAAAAAAACTTGGGAAATTTGAGCTTTATATGATGTTGTGTCAAAGCTTTCCAAACTATGATTTCATCACAAATTTGTAATTCTATACAAGATATGTATATTGTGTTTGGGTCTTTCTCACTCTCTCTCTCTCTCTGTATATCATACAGGTCTGTAGGAATGTTTTTGTCTATATTTTCACCTGTGTGATGTCACTCCAATGCTGTATTCTCACTTCAACGACCCTACATAGCGGCTGCCGTCCTTTAATGTTGCGAGGGGTTTGTAATTTGTAACAGGACACTCTGCACGGCGTCATTAATGTGGGCGTAACTTACTCAGTGTCACCGGCAGAGAGTCTAGTCATCTTACATAATGAAATTGTCTCGAGAGACGAAATCGGCAATATCCTTGGACTGATTGCAACACACTTCTGGAATGGCAATGAAGCAAGGTGTGATTCCACCGTGAATTGCAATCTTTTCTTTTTCAACGTTTTTGTCCACAGTGGGCAGTTAATGAGTGCACATGAGTATCATAGTTTGGATTTGTTTGGTTTGACTGCCGGCCTTCGGTATGCAGATGATCGTTTCTTCTTGATTCCTATAACTCTAGAACAACACGAGACAAGAATTCTTGGAGGTGGGTTATTAAACGAAACCAAATTCAGCATACTCTTTGTGGTAATTAGGGCGGAGATCAGAAGATCAAGATCAGAACCACAATTTTGTGTGTGTGTGTGAAGTGATAATTTTCCTTTTGTATAATTGTTCTTAATCTTATGAAAAAGAACAAAAGCTCTGCATATAAAAACAGAGAATCAAAAATTTCTACTCTACCAATGCAACAATACAGTGTAAAACGAAAGAAAATGAATAATAATAAATAATTAGATGAGTAAATAAATAAATAGATCTCTCTGTGCCTTACAGAAGCTACAGCTGCATTGCTACATATTTACAAAACATATTAGATTCCCTAAGAGAGTAAAGCTAAACACAACCCAGTTGTCGATGTCCTAAGCTAATTATATGGACCATTTCTTGTAATGCAATGAGAGCTTATTCCCATTTTTGCTGTAATCTTATATTCAACTGACCTTTTGGAATTAACAAATAGTGAAGTAATAATCTTGAGGCTGAAAACAAACTTAAATCACACTCGGCCAGACCAAAAAGCCACAAGTGGCCACATGTAGTCCTGCAGGAAAAAAGAACTGTCAAGATATAATCCCTGTTGGAAAAAAAAAATGATGAAAATTCAAAAATTCCCCTTTAGGACTTCAGTTTAATTTTATATTTTCTCCCATTTTCTTATTCTACTGGTGCCCTTTTCAGGACTTAACTTTTAATTATTACTTTCTCTCTTTCCCACAGATTTCTCCCCTGCAGCAATCCTTTCTAGCATCCACTCACCCCCGCCTTTTCACTTTCTTAGCTATTGTTCCTCATTTTCTTTTCTTTCTCTTACACTATAGGGCAATTCCACGATAACACCGTGACACTTTTGAGTATAATTTCATTCATCAAATGTAAATAATAATAAAAATGTAACACTTGAGAAAAAAATGTTATTGTGTATCTATGCATATCGTCGTAAGCAGTTTTGAAAACAAAAGAAAGGAAGAAAAACTGACATGGTAAATGAGTTATGCAAGATTAATTACCACTGTAACACCGTGACGCAAAATGGACATGGGTTTTTGTGCACTTTGTTTACTGACAAAGCTCTGTGAAGTTATTGAACATTTTGATAAGTGGATGTGTTCATTGGGTGTACTAGAACTCAATGACAATAATGAAGTAAAATTTGATTAAAGAATCAATTGACAGGAAAACTATGACATAGATTTTAAATAAGTGTACCGTAACACCGTGACTGTAACGCCGTGACCTCTGAAATGTGTGTAGAAAACCTATGGAGAATCCTGTTGTCTTACTTTCAGCTCATAGTGTTTCTCCATTAGGTAGAATGAAATGATGATTCATGATGAATGTTTGACATCACAGTATAACACTTCCAGATAAAACAGAAAATTATTGAAATCATACAGATTAACAAAAACAACAAAGTAAAGAAAAACTTTGCACTGTAACGCCGTGACATGTCATATACGTTTGTACACGTTACAGTCAGGAACACTGCTCTTTCAGTAAAATATACTTTATGTTTTGAGACATAATTCACTCTATCATCATTGAAGGCTTATTAAATATTTATGAGTGAACTTTTAGTGTTTACAACTACTCTTTAAAAGTCCAATTTGTATATTTAAAGATGACGTACAAATTTGAAACTTTTATTTTAATACCTTTGGTCACAAAGCCAGGTGAACCCACTTAGCAATTTCAGTAGCGATAAAAAGAATCATTCAAGCAATTTGTGTGGTACAAAATGTACCATAATTATTATTCTTTTTCAAAGATGTACTGTAAAATGAACATGTACATAAAAATGATTACAATGCAAATTCTCATTCATACGATAAATCCTAGTGAGTGTGGCTCTTTTACTGGTGAAACTGGTAAGATTGTGCACAGCACCATGCACAGGAAAGTAGTATTCCAGTGAGATTAACTTTCGGTGGACACATCGATCTAGCTTCAGTATGCCCTAAGTAATTCTTTAGGATACCAGGGAAGCTGCAGCAGATTTCAGACTGTTTATCATGTAGGAACACATCTGAGTCTACAAAAGAAGAGTCAAACCATGTGATGAAATGGTCAATTATGATAAAAATATTAAACAAAGGGTATTAGCTCAACTGAAACTGTTGTCTTTACCGTAATTAAAAGTTCAAAACCTTCAGAAATGTTTGCTCTGGATACAAACTTTGTAGTTGTGAATCTGGTAGGTGGCACACTGTGAGTGGACTGCTTACATTTTAACCCACCATGTGCTCTGAGTGTTGATTGGCATATAAACCCCACTGCATTGTAAACACAGTTCTCAATTTTTGGCACAGAAAGGGTTAAAATTGCATGATGCTGGCAACAAGTACAAGGGATAATCTTTGTGGATATAGATTGACCCATCTGTTATGAACAATCCTTGAAAAACCTCTATCTTTTGAGTAAATGTGACAGAGAAATCAGATAGTCACTTCAACAGTTAATTATCATGTGTAATCCGGTATGTGTCCTGTGTTATTGCAATGCAAGTCACGGTGTTAAAGTCACGGTGTTACAGTTACTGTAACACCGTGACACATTTTAATCAGCTTTAATTAATAAACAAAATGAGTTACCATCATTTTAGTACTTGTATATGGTAGCTACATGTAGTCATGATTTGGGCTATCAAAATAAACCCTTTTGTGTCTGTAATTTTCAAACAATACTAAAAACATCAGTTTTTACCGTAACACCGTGACATAATTGATGATCGTATTTGCGATGTTCGCTGAAGCTTAACATATAGAAAATCTTGCACTTTGATGATTTGGTAATGATGTTCAACCCTTAAACTCTGAAAACAAAGACAAAGTTTTTACCTCCTTTTTCATTTTCTCATGCTACATTCATTTAACTTCATTATATTTTTCAGATAATTATGTCAAATTTAATTATGCTGATTTTATGCACATATTTAGCAAAGTTAATGATGTAATTTTTTAACAAGATGGTCAAATATGAAAAATTCAGTCCTTAAGCTTTCATTTGATACCAAAATGAATGAGATTTGACTATTTTGAAAATTTGATGGTCATGTCCACTTTATCGTGGAATTGCCCTATAGTCTCTTCTTCTTCAACTTAGCTCTTTCCTTCATGTTTTATTTCCTTTTCTCAAATTGATTCCATGTTTCATAGTCCGTATCACTCACCAACTTTGTTTCTCCCCCTTTGTTTCATCAAACATCTGTCATACCTCACTTCGCTCTCTCTTATCTCCATGCTTTTCCAACCTTCAACTTCTCCTTCACCCCCTCCCTTCTATTTTATATTTCTCCCCACAACGATTTTCAAACCTTTAAGCTAATTCTCACTTTCATCTTCCTCACAACTCTCTCAGTCTGTCCCCTGTTTTCCCGTCTCCACTCATGTGACTTAGAATTCCAGCTCACTGCTGCTCCTCAATTGTTACTCTCTAAAAAAATCGAGTGAAAATATTCACTCTTAAAGGAGTGAATTAAAAGAAGAGTGAATTTTGAGTGAATTTTGAGTGAAAATGTTCATTTTCACTCATTTTGGAGTGACCTCAAGGATCACTCGAAGTTTTTGGAGTGATCCCTGAGGTCGCTCTAAAACGAGTGAAAATGAACATTTTCGCTCAAAATTCACTCCAATTTCACTCTAAATTCACTCTTTTTTTGTATTCACTCTTTTTGGAGTGAATATTTTCACTCGATTTTTTTTAGAGAGTACTGTTCACCTTCCCAGCACTCTCCCCATGGTGCTACCCTCCTCAACCCTCCTCTTTGTAAGCCTCTTCTTCTGCAAGGCAATGGTGTCTGCAAGAACTATGTATGTACCCATGGTGTTCAGCAAACTCTCCTCCACATAGTCTTCGCTGTTTTTTAAACGCTATATTTATATCAAATTTCATTTTTATCATTATTCCTTTAATTCTTTTCCTGAAGGCTGTCGATAACTTTCAGACAGAGTTTATATTTTCTACAAATATCTGATGAAAAAAGAAATGATTCATCCCCATGCAGATCATCAAAATAATGTCCCTTCTAAATGTTGGTATGAAGGTGATGTTCAGTTTATCTGAGTCCAGATGAAAGCTTGGCCACTGTACTACAGTCAATTTGATGATTGGATTCAGTGTATCCATGCCCTTTGTTATTTTTCTTCCACGTACATGTAGAAGTTTTCATTGTAACGATGATCAGGCAGCAGCCATTGCTAGCATAAAACAAATTTTCAAATCAGTAGGATATCTGGGATATCTGGGATCCATATCATGAAGTCATCACATAAAAGTCTTTATATAAATCTCATTATGGCCAAAGTTGCTCATACACATAGAGAGACTTTCAAATCCATTTCAAGAAATCTCTCATGAATGTGTCTTATGAGTAAAACGTCTCTCATAAGACTCTCATAAAATGAACCTCTGATGACCTTTTCATGAAGTCATCACATACAAGTCTTAAAATAAATGTCAGAATTGCCAAAGTCGCTCATATGAAAGACTTTTTCAAATCCACCTCATGAAGTCTTTCATAAGTTTGTCTTAAATGAGCAAAAAGTCTCGTATGACTTTCATGAAATGGACCTCTGATGACGTTTCATGAAGTCATTACATGAATAAAGTCTATACATAAATCTCATTATGGCCAAAGTTGCTCATACTTAGAGCTATATAGAGAGACTTTCAAATCCATTTCATAAAGTCTCATAAGTGTGTCTTATGAGTAAAAAAGTCTCTCATAATTTTGTCTTTTGAGTAAAAAAAGTCTCTAGTAAGACTTTCATGAAACAGACCCCTGGTGAGGATTCTGGAAGTCTCTCCCGATTGCCTTGACTTCGCTCCCTTCGTGGCCAAACTCTTCTCGTCCCGTTGGTGCAGGCGAGTTTTTATATCATCCAATGCACCGTGCAATATTCTGAGCCTTTGCGCCCAAATAATCGGAGCGAGCTGAGGAGGAATGATTGGCCAGTCAGCCAGCGACATTGCCCCCTTCCTCACCCCTCCAGCCCAGTCACGAGGGATGGGATGAATTTGTAGAGAGGATATTCGTCAAGTCTGTCCCCGTCTCATTCCTCCCCCCCCCCCCCTCATCCCCACCCCTCTTCTGTCGGTTCACGGGATTGCATTCTCCCTCGAGAGCGAAAGGTAATGATGGCACGTCCTTCCCATGTCATTGACATTTAGGGAATCTGCCGGAGTCTGGGGAGCAAATGATACAGCTTTTGTGAGTGAGAATTGTCATCCAGTGCGTCTGTGGCAATTCAGCGGGCTCTTTTTCTTGGTCTTTTCTTTCTTGTGTGAAGTGGTCCTTGTTCTGCCGTGGTTGTGTCTTTTTTCATCTCTCCCCTCTGGTTAGAAAACTACCCTAGGGAGCATTTTGTGGATGGTTTGTCCGAGGCAATCATTAACTTCACATCACTACTCTTTTGTAGTCTTCAAGGAGAAAAATGGACACATGTGGACATCTACGCGGATGTGTATGCAGCCAGTGTTTGACCGAGGCAGGAATATTCAGTGACAAACTCTTCAAGTCCATCTGAAAAATTAACTGTGAAAATTTCTACATTTGACGGTTCAGAGCTCAAGCTCAATTGTACTTTGAAAGGGACTGTTGAATTTCAAAGAATTTTAATTTGCAAATGGATATCTTATCAATGCTATGCTTCCTGTAAAAAAAAAAAGAGAAGAAAAATATACAGGGGCACTACGACACCTGCATAATTTGATGTGTAGAGTGTAATTGTTATTCTTTATTGAACTGAAAGAAAATTTTATGGAGATTTAGGGGCAAGCCAGCTTGATGTTTAACCTAGTTTTCAAACGTGGCCTGTACATGAGAGTGGCAGTAGCATTTAATTACTATAAAGGACAAGTGACAGAGAAAATGTAGAGTATGGGATCCTGCCATTGTGATTCAATAAGCAGCAATCAAGGAATACACTCCCAGCTCGACCAGTATCAAGATACGGTCATGGCATTGGATGTACCCGAGTCCGATGCTGGGTAGCATCTATTTCCCCCCCCCCCCCCCCATAAGTCCTGTTCACATGACGTTCCTAATCTTAACCTGTTGAGGACGAGTCCCGAGTATACTCGGGCAAGCATCTATGAGAAATGCGTGTTCACTGTTGTAGCAAAATCAAATCGTCCTCAATGGGTTAAAGATTAGCAAGAACTTGTACACTTTGATGACTAGCTTGCAGTTTCATCCTGTGTAGATGCACTCAAACGTTAAAAATTGTAAGGAGGTCAAAGGTCGAGTGAAAATGCTTAAATAATTTCACTTCTTCCTCCATATCTCAAAAGCACATAAGTGGCTCAAGGTATCATCATGAAACTTACTACATATTTATGCATGTACTGCCTGACAGTGATTCTCTTTGGCCATGAGCTCAAAGGTCAAGTGAAATTTAGGGTCATGGGGTCAAAGGTCAAGGGTCAAAGGCCAGGCTAAAATGCAAAAAATGTTACTCTAATGGTGAAATTACACTTTTTCCTCCATACTTTGAAAATTACTCAATGCATTTAAATTCATAGAATGGCCAAACATCATGGACAAGTAAAATTCCTCAAATCCCTAAGATATAGTCATTCATCCCATTAAACCTCGTTCAAGGAAAGTGAACACTCAACACATTTGTGACAAACATGTCATGTTAGTTTTTTGCCAATTATGTGAAACTGTAGTCACACATTGTAAAGAGGTACAATAGACCTATAGGGAGAACAATGCATTATGGCAGAGCCATACCAGACGCCATAGTGACATTTTAGTTTGCTCTCTGTTGCAAAATGTACCATGACTCCTCTCAGCTACATTGTACTCCACTTCTTGGATGAAAAGAGTAAATTACAATGTAATTTGCCAATAAAACTTCACAGTAAAAGTTGCTTCATTGCTAAGATCTCAATTTATGGTTACAGTCAGTTTCATCTCTGCAGTAAACATACAATAAACACTACGCTGCCTCTGTTATTTGTCAGTTTGCTTTCACTTTAAAAAACAGAACAAAAACAAAGTACAGAATCAGTGAGGTTCCTTAAAGGGATGGTACAGTATCGGTGAAGATGAGAATTGGGCTTTTAACTTTTTGCGAGATACCAAGAAAACACTTATGATATAGTACAGAACATACCATTTTAAGAGGAATTCAAAGTTTATTTGATGAAAATCGGGTTTGGAATGACTGAAACATCCAAAAACAAAGTAAAACAAAGCGATCGCAATAAAGTGTGGGTCCCACACTTTATTAGAATCGCTCTTTTTTGGATATCTCAGCTATTTCAAAACCAATTTTCATCAAATAAAGGTTGAATTCCTCATAGAATTACATGCTCTTTCATATTTCATAAGAGGTTTCTCATTATCTCACCCCAAAATGTTAGAAACCTGAAATTAGGTCTCAACCAAAACTGTACGATCCCTTTAAGCATGTTACTGCCAGTACTCAAACTGATTTCTTCCTGTCTGCACTTCTTGGAAATGGAACAGAAGCATTGGCAGGACAGGTTGACATTTCAGACTCTTTCTGTCAGCTGCCATTTATGGTGGCACCAAGGCAGCGATATGAAAGATTGAGATTAATTGGGGGCGCAGACGGAAAGGGAAGTGACCGAAATCAAAGCATTATTTAAAGATGAGTGTGTGGGGTTTTGTGTGTGTGTGTGTGTGTGTGTATTTGTGATTTTTTGTGTGTGAAGGGGAGATGAAAAAAGCTCTCTTTGGTATTATTAACACAGTTATATCAGATTTAGATGGGGCAAAATGATTAGTGAAGAGTGCTTGGGTAATTCTGATAGCGTTTCTTTGAAATATTCTATTCATTTGTGTAAGTGTGCCTGATTGATAACCACTCGTCACTAGCACCGGTCATCTTGGGTCAGCCACAGTGGTCTAGCTGCAGTCATGACTGTGACATCACAGAATGTGTAGAATACAGCTGACCTCATGCAGGTGAAATCTGTGTCGATCAAAGGTGCTGCATGCGGGCGTTTGATTTGGATGTTTAATTTTTGGACTGCGTCCTTCGACTTATGTTCTATGATTCTGATTCTTGGCAGGACATGACTGTAGCTGCGGTCACACTGACAAAAGATTGCAACGTCTTTGTGAAGTTTGCTTTGTCCATCCACACTTAAAGCCAAACTGCTCAATGTTTAAATTCTGGGAGTTTAGGTCACTGTATGTACGTGTAGACACACACACGAAAAAAAGAAGAAGAATGAGCGTGTCTTCTGACTGCTGGTGATTGTGATGTAACAATGCACATCTGTACTTCACAGTGATCGCATGCTTCGTGCATTGGAGGCACAGCCTGCAAACAGATGATGGACTTGCCACCTGACAAACTTCGCAAATTTTCAGCTGCTACCAAATTCACACTGCCCAAAGATTGAGAAGGTTGGCGGGAGTCGGAGGAAATTACCTAGTTTGAGTGGGAAGTTTCAAAAGAAGTTTGTGGTCATGCTGGCAAAACTTCAAGATCTTAAAGATCGCGATCTTTTGCCAGACTGAGTGTGACTGTTGCTGTTGAGAAGTGATTTGATGAAGGATAGGATGAGCCCTGAGTTTTGACACTGTCTGGTATGCATGGAGTGAAAGATACTTGAGACAAAACAAATACATTTACCTGCAGTTATTAATGATCAGATTCCATAAATGTCATGATTGCTGATCATTAATGTCTCAGACTCGTCAAATGTCGATGTACTAAACTGACGGCAGCCAACAGAGAAATTGGCGGAGCAATCAAGACGAAATGAGAGAAGGGAGGAGACATCAATAGAAGTGAACTTATAAGAGAAACAAATTTATAGGTCGGAGGTACTTGCTGTGTTAATGGCACAAAACACTTTGTAAAGGTAATAATGCATTTCTTAAAGGCATGTAATGCTTCAAGTCGTGGGTTTGCTGCAGAATTTATCAAATTGGCAACCCTCGATTTTAGCTTGCTGAAGATTTGTCTCGGGTATACTGTAAAAGTGGAAATTTTCGCGGTGTTGAAATATTTGCACATTTGGCGCAACCAGAAACTAGCTTGAAAAATAAAAGCACGCTAATATTTTTGCTTGCCATATATGTTCCTGTACTTGGTGTCTTGATTCCGCGGAAATTAAAACATGCGAAACTCTTCTCACCCAGCCAAGCATGAAAAATCCACTTTTACAGTATTCAAGCAGGTGTCTGTGGGAAACGTGTTGCAGCAAGATCAGCTCATCCTCATTGGGTTCATTATTTATTGCTCAGTGTTTGAAAAGGACCAAACAGTAGAACTGTTTTAAATAGTAAAATCAAAAAGTTCAGCAAGTTGCCAATTTTAGGTTCAGACATTAACAATTTAGGATTAAATTACTTATGGTTAGCCTTTCAGAGACGTTCATTGATGTTGAAATTGAACTAGACAATGATGCATGATGAAAATGAGGCCCAATGAAAGAAAAGTTTCATTCTGTCTTATGAAATTCTGGCGGTCAATGACAATGATATTATGACTGAAATAAATACAGTATCAGTCCATGAAAATATTGTGTTATGGATTTGATAAATTTAATTTGTTATTCGAAGAAGACTATCGTTACAATATTGTTACACATGATAGGAATAGAATCTAGCTTCCCTCACTTCAAGTCAATTTAATGAAACTCGGTATTATCATAATGCATGTTCCGCCTGACAATAATTTTCCTGAGAAGTTCTGGGTCATGGGGTCAACAGTCAAAGGTCAAATATCAGATGAAAATTATGCTAAATTTCTGAAATTGCACTATTTTCTCCATACCTTGAAAAACTATTCAGTGCCTAATCTTACTGTTAACCATGTATATTATACATGTATGCATGACTTCACAATGATTCTGTAAGTAAACATTTGGGCCATTAGGTCAAAGGTTAAGTGATAATCTAGCCATCCAAATGAAATCTGGTTCAAGGAATGAATAAATTGCAAAAACATTTGGGGTTGTACCACAAACTTTCAAACACGTTTCATTTTTTTTTCCATTATTTCTGTGTTCAGAATTTTGGAACTTTTTTTATAATATTGTAATCCATCTCTTATATTTTATTTTGCTGTGCTTTCATCTATATTAGACCAAGATTTCACATTAAATGCCAGAAATCATGTTGTGATGGATTGTTTTTAAGGTATTCTGTGACATTGATCAGATAACTAAAGCTCTCTGCCATTAATCCAACCACAACTGATTGCCCACAGAAGCTTTGGCGGAGATGTGTGTGTAGGAGTTTAAAACCCGCAAGTCAAAATACAAAGTCAAAGTAAAGATACACGCCCACACCTCTGCACATCAACGTTTCGTTAGATTAAGGTCTGCACAGATGGGCTATCCTTTGCAAGGCAACTTTTGTTTTAAACTTTTTTTGTAAGCTGTCTGGTTATTCGACAACACACTTGACCAGCAATGTGATCATGTGTTGCCCACGGCAACAAGAGAAGAGACGCTAATTCTTTCTATCGCATCTCTATCCCGCACGCTATACTTCCTTTTGAATGTTTACCTCCAGAAGAAAAAAGGATGTGGGTCCCTCGTTGGTCGGAAGAGATCATTTAGAGCGTAAGAGACGCCTGGCTGAGGGCGCTAATGCACCTAATTGCTGCTACCTTTACACTGCCTTCCCTCAGAGGTAAAGCGTTTGATCAGCAGATATTGTTGATTTCGGGCCCTCCAACTTTTTTCGCGTAACACATAGGGGGTAGCAACTTGCCCCCCCCCCCCCCCCCCCCCCACACTGTACACACATTTTTTTTTAATACCTCAGAAGGGGCACCAGACCTTGTTTTTGTTTTGTTTTTGCTTTTATGTCGATAAGCTGCTGAAGATCTTTTTTTTTTTTTTTTTTACTGGTTAGCTGATGAAACCTTGAAGTGGCATCAGAAAATTGCGCTGAAGGCCTTTTGTGTGTGTGTGTGTGTGTGTGTGTGTGTGTGTGTGTGTGTGTGTGTGTTTTGTGTTTGTTTGGGGGAGGGGCTTTTTAGCTAATGAAACACAGATGTGGCACCAGAAATGTACATTGTAAATTGGGCCCCCACTTTCAAAAACGTGGCACCGGCCCTGATTCTAGTCACCCGGTTTACATGGGTTCATACCTTGTTTGAACATGAATATCATAAATTGCTCAGTTGCGCAAGGTTTGGTACAATGTGTCGCTTTGACATTGAGTGAAGTACCTGTAATTCAAACCAACTGAGAGAAAAAAAAAAGGAAGTCATTTGTCCAAATGTGCACATGAGCCATTATACTACGAGCTGGCTTTTTCTGAGCAGTGCTGGATCATGACATCTTGCATAACAAAAAGTCAAATACAGCCATCGGCCGTTCTCTGCTGCCACCACCACCCACGCATCATTGTATCAGTACATGTACTACCTTGAGCTAGAAGCTCCCACCTTTCTTATAAAGGTCTGCACACATAGAGTCAGTATCCCCAGCCATCCATCAAACTCTGTGGTTACAACACTGTCATATTATCCTTCCATGCCACCTGGTTATCTTGCCCGATATCAAACCACTTTTACGCAGCTGAAATATTTTGTTTTAAGCATGGAGGTTTCTACCTCCATGGTTGAAGTGATCACGTTTGTGAAATGGACTTCTAATCACATTAGGGAAATATACCTTGAACAAAGTCACGTTGCCAACCGCAAACTGCAAGTGGCGTTCCAGACGATACATTGTAGATGTGTTGCAAACTCCATTGTTTGTGCATCAGACACTCAACTCTCTATACAATACCACACATGCAAGAGTACTTTAAAATATCTATACATATATTACAACATCTTAGTGGGACAGAAAAGTTCATACAAGCATCATCACAGGCTAAACTCCACCTACCCAAACATGTCTTAACGTTCAAACCCATTATATAGTCAACCAGATTCTGGCAAAGATCCATTTGATAGAAAACACCTCAGACAGCATCATAGCACAAATTTGAAAAAAAAAAAGAGAGAAAATGTAATGTACAGTACTTTGCGTTGAGATGCACAGAAATATCTCAGTTAGCAGGAAACATTTTTGAGGAAAGTTATGGCAGGTTTGTTCAGCCATCCAAAAGAGGTGCGCTGTTTGTCATTGTGTAATCAAAGTATGTCATTGTATAATTATATTGTGCCCAAAGAATTCCCAATGAATTCGAAAATTTGAAGATATGTTTGCATTCCTCGCTATTTTAAACACTAAAACAGTTCCTAAGTTATGTTTGACACTCATTTTGAATCTTCAAATTTTCAAATTCGTTGGGCATTCACTCTTGTGTGACAAGGCATTGAAACTTTATAATTTTTGTCGAGCCCACCGGAGGTGTGGGGAGACTAAAAGGGATTGCCTGCGGCATCTGTCCGGTCGTCCGTCCGTCCGTCCGTCGTCTGTCCGTAACGCTACAAAAACTTGAATAGCTCTCTACTGAGGATTTCAATTTCAATCAAACTTGGAGGGAAGAGTGGTTATACAAGGTTACACGTTTTATCAAACATGAAGGGCACCTCAAGGTCAAAGGTCACAGGCAGAGGTCAATGAACTTTAAGGCCCAATGTTAAGTTTTTAGGGCGCGTTTCGTTTATGGCTCGTAACTTTTGATGTATCTATCTGTTTGTGACCAAACTTAGATGGTAGATGTCCCTTGGGAAGTTGAAGGTTACCACAAGGTCAAAGGTCACAGACAGGGGTCAACGAACTTTTAGGGCCCAATGTTAAGTTTTTATGGTGCGTTTTAATTATGGCTCATAACTTTCGATCCCTTTGTTTGTGACCAAACTTGCATTGTAGATGTCCCTTGGGGAGGTGAAGGTCATCACAAGGTCAAAGGTCACAGACAGGAGTCAACAAACTTTTAGGGCCCAATGTTAAGTTTTTAGGGCGTGTTTCGATTGTGGCTCATAACTTTTGATCCCTATATCCGTTTGTGACCAAACTTGGACGGTAGATGTCCCTTGGGGAATTAAAGGTCATCACAAGGTCAACGGTCACAGAGAGGGATCAACAATTTTTTAGGGCCCATTAAGTTTTTATGTCGCGTTTCGATTATGGCTCATAACTTTTGATCCCTTTGTCCGTTTGTGACCAAACTTGGATGATAAATGTCCCTTGAGAGTTGAAGGTCACCACAAGGTCAAAGGTCATAGGCGGGTCAATGAACTTCTGGGAGTTAGAAAAATATTAATTTCTTGTACTCAAATGGGCGAGACACAATTTGGCACTTGCCTTGTCTTTTCCCTCTTCCCATAAAATAGAAATGGACTGGTGCCAAATGTCATTTCTTTTACAGTCCAAGGAATCAATATAGATTTCATGGCATTGTTTAGAATCTCTCTGTCTCTGTGTATGAAAAAAAGGGAAAAAAGGGAAAAAATAAGAAAAAAGTACGTAGGTGTCTAATGACGTGTAGCTACAAATTGCCACAAAAGCACAATAACTCATTTTATCTCTAGCATGACTATAAATTATAACCTAGAATATACCAATGCTGTTATTCAGATGGACTATTTTATTGACTAGAATGGATAATTTTCTACAAGTCTGCCATTTGTAATATCAAGAGTTCTTTGATTGGTAGGTATAGCATCAGGCCATCAGCTAACCAGCTGTAATTTTATGGATTTTGCCATGAGTGTTATCTAGATATCAAATGAAAGTCATTTGCATAAGATTCTCGCTGTAAAGGTTCCGACTGCAAACAGTGGCAGCAAACTTCCAAGGTGAGTGAGAAAAATTGCACTCCGGTGTCCCATTTCTTTCAGTCCAAAATTTTGGTGGCTAGAGGCACAGTTGCTTAGCAACTTTTACTGTCATATCACGACTCTTCTTCGGTCGCAATCTTTCATTGTCAGCGTGAATGGCCCCCGATTGCGATCTCTGATTCCCAGAGCATTTCGGTGCTCCGACGTGACACATATTTGGGAACGATTCATGGGGACAAGTTGGTGGGGAAACATACTGTAAACAATCCATGCTTTGACTCCTATCAAAACAGGAACTATTCTCTGAGGCAGAGATAAACCACATGCACCGCAGTTTTCCCCTTTTCTCTTATCAGGAAGAGTGATGCTTTTGTCTCCGAAGCAGGTGTAAATATTTGTTCGGTCTAGATTGCAGGCCCTAATTTATGGGTCTATGCCTCTTTAAAAAGTGTTATAAAAAGTGACCCATCTTAACTCATGGCTCCCTTGGCATTTTCCAAATAAAAAAAAAAAGAAAAGAAGAAATCTGTGCCTATTGTCAGGATGTTGAGAATGCGCAGGGTATGTCTAGAGCATATCCAAGCCAATTACGATATTGGTACCATAAATCTGATGTTCAGATTAGAATACCATCCATCTGCAGGCCAAACTCTTTTGATGAGAATGTTGATACTTTGTAGCAAGAAGAGCATAAAGAACAACCGCTTTTGCTCCCCAACAACTCCAAATCTTTCTTTGTTTTAATGTGACATTTTTATTTTCATTTGCAAGGGAATATAAAAGTCAGAACTAGACAGCCACTTTGTTAACGGTGTGCACTCAACTAACAGATTTGTAAGATTCTTTGTTTAATGCTTCCAAGCCATATTGCCTAGTAAGCTATGTTTGGAGTCGAACACTTCTGGCATCTTGCTCAAGCCCTATAAACAGGAGTAAACCTGGATCCAAGTTAAGTTGTTGTGTTTGAAATCAAGCGTACAGGGTAGTTTTTCAATGTTGTGTAACCCTAAGTAACACTTTTAAAATGTTTCACTAGTATGGCTACAGGTCATTTGAGCTAAAATTTCACATTAGCTGCTGAGATAATTTTCAAGCCCATCTATCATTGCTTTCTCTCATTAATCAGCCATTGTCCGTTGTCTGCATTTGTTGATCAACATGTACAAACTTCTTTTTTTTTTCACATTTTCAACTTCTCTCATGTTCGGATTTTTAAGTAAAGTTTAGAAGGAGTCATTCACCTGCATGGTGTAGAACTTGTACCACAAGTGAAAATCAGTGAGATCAGCATGAAAAGCTAGCTGAAGATTTTTAGCGAGTTACCGCCACAGGATTTTTATCCATTTCTAAAGTTTGTCTGATTTTTTTTTCCGATAAATTCAGATGTTTAGGGATGATTACACTTGTGTTGTGATACCAAATACCATCTTCAAAAAGTGATGATTGGTAGAAAAGTATAATGGTTTGCCAAAGGTGGATATTGCCACTGGCCCTGATGGATGAGGGAACTTCTCCCAAATAGTTCTGCCTACAGAGAGAAATTGAATGAATTATTCATCGTGGAGACAGGTAAATATTGCCGTGTTGTTTTTGGAGTGGTAAGGGTTTCTCAGAAAGTTATGCGGTCAGTTTACTCTTGGAGCCAGCTGTCCAGGAGGACTGGAGAAATCCCTCCTGCCCCTCGGAGACCGGTCATATCACCCTCCTCCATCTCATCATTCTTACTTCCTGGTTAAGAGGAATGTGTGTAAACACCAACTTCCACTATCCCCCCTTATTTGGGCGTTTTGTGTAAACAGTCACGGCAGGCAAATTGGGAGGGCATTAATGAATATCAGCGTATTTCTTAAGTTCGGCCCTTGCAACAGACTCGCGTTGCCGCAAAGGATTTTCACAAGAAACGGTGGTCGACACTTTGCGGCTGAGGGATGATAAATAGCCCTTTCCAGTATCTGACAGAAGGTATGGAAATCGTCATCGGTATCCCCGCTTGGTGTGGTGTAGGGCGGGGCGGGGATGTAGAAGAGAATGATGGTGATGTGCTCCCATCCTATGAAATTGTTTATACTGGATGAAGGAATCTGCCTAGAGTTGTTTTAACTTTGTGGTAATTTCCATTTCTGTGTGGGACTAAGAAAAAAGTTGATATATACACGGCTAGATTGGGATCATGAATCATGTCCTATCTAACCCTTTTGACCCCCGATCAGCCTGCAGTAGTTCCTCTCTTGAAAATCCCAGCACTAGCTATGCCTGCCTTATATGGTTTTTGTTGTTGTTGTTGGGGGGGGGGGGAGAGTTGATGGGGGGAGGGGTAGATGGGATGTGTGAAATTGTGTGTTTCATTTCCTGGATGCTGTGATCCCTGTTCTACCCCCTTTTGAAGTTAATTCCCAGTTTGTAGATAAACCACCACTTTGTCTAAACCCAAGCAAAATAAGGGACCCTTACTACTTTCTTCCAGTGACCAGAGGTTTATGTTCTAAGAAACATTTAAGGTGCACAAAGGGTTAAAGAGTTTACTGGAGGTAATAACTTTCACTGGTGACCCACAAAGGAGAGATGCACTCAGAAAGAGCAATCTTTGTAATACATCCTAACTTTAGCTCCATGATTATGCCGGAAGTTTGACATATAGAACAAAGTGTTGAACCTTGAGTTCAGAAGCTAAACGGGAAATAGGACGTGCCGCATCATTTACAGAAAATGAGGAACTTAAGATTATTGCATACCTCAGAAGATATGAAAATTTCTTTTATATTAAAGCTTAGAATAATCTAAATTCATGTTTACAGAGCCAAATCCAGTCAGATTATGTTCTGAAGTTAATTCCACTATGGGGTTTATGTGTTATCACAAAATCAGTTTGTCCTCAACTGGTTAAAGATGACAAAAAGATTGAAGATTAACTTTAATAGAAGTGCATCATACATGTAGATAGATATTGTGATGCATGCAAGCAGGCAACAGACAATTCATGGTGCCTAAGTGCACAGGTTTTGGAGAGAAAGGAGAGATGATAGAGGGAAGAGGGGAAGGATGATGATGGGAGGAAGAGGAAGTAGTGGAAGTGAGGAGGAGGAGGAGAAGGAGGAGGAGGAGAGATGAGAAGATAGAGGCAGAGAATGATACACCTGTCTACTCAGGATTAATCAAGGAGGAAAAAGATTGATGGAGACTTGTCTCTGACCACAAACAGGGAATCTGTACATCCTACCATCTGTTGGTTGCCCTGAAATTTGCTTTACTGCAGCCATTTTCTATATTTTCATTGCTATAGTGTTGCAAGTCATTGAGCACCATTCCATGCTCAATTTTTGGTTGTAAATTTTATAATTTCTATCCTTTCCTTGAAATAAAGATTGTGGGTGTTGAGGTGAGCATCTATGCTGTGAGCTTTGTAAGCATCTTCAAATCTAAATGGGCTACCTAAGGATTGCAAAGTTGACAGGGGTGCTGAAAATTCTCTTGATTCGAGTGGAGTTGTCATTGCGCTTCCCGGTGAAGTGGTATTTTTTCTTCGTGCTTAGAACGTAGAGGATCTGACAAGGTGACTGACACGGGTACATTAGAAAAGCAAAATTGAACCCTGGTAATCCCCTTGCGTCAAAAAAAAAAAAGAATTAATTATTAACACATAAGATCACCTAATATAGCCCACCTCTCCATCCACTTTAGATCCACTTGAGTGCAGCTGTATAGCTACCGGTCTGCTACACCCACACGCTGTCCGTAAAGAGCTTAAAATCCAGAGAACAGCATTACCATTTCATGCGCGTTGAGGCTTTCCTGGATGAAATTGTTCAGAAGAACTCTGTCAGATTTTGAATTCTGGCATGACGTCCTCGGCGGAGAAGAAGTAGGGGGAAAAAAAGACTGAAATATTATGATTTTATGGGTCTTAGCTTCTCAGAGTTGACTTGGCTGCATAGTACAGTACTTCCACTGGGAGGCATAATGCGCCATGGGGACCACTCTCGAAGGTGAAAACTTTTGCATGATTTATTTCACTGCCAATTTCAGTGAATTTAACGATTTCACAGATGAGAGAGTATGTCTGGATAAATACATATTTCAGCATTTAAAAAAAGAAGTTGTATTATATTCAAGGGTCCTCGGTTTTTTGTTAGTTCAGGCAGAGAGCAAAATACATGGAAATTTCCACACCACGTAATTTCCATGATTACAGTTGATGCAAGCAAGCAGTGATTTTATTGTAAAATACCCAATGCATACACAATGGCTTGCTGATATAGGAAAGGAAACCATAAGTTTGATTTATCAAACTTAAAGGGGAAATCCAGTCCAAATATAAGTTAGTCTGATAAGAAAGAGTAAAATATCACGAGTTCAAGGGTAAAATTTTGATCAAAATCGAGGGAAAAATAAGAAAGTTATGACATTTTGAAGTTTCACTAATTTTTGAGGAAACAGTTCTCAAACGGTCAATATGAATATTATGCAATAGCAAAGTGAGCATGTCATCCCCTCACAATTTGCCATGATATAGTTTGTACATAAGATTTTGAAATTTCCAGTTTTTCATTCAAATGCAATTATGCCTGAGTCTCAAATCCTGATATATTTAACTGATCACTATCCTGAAGTTATTCAACCAGGAATATCATGTTTCAGACTTCAATGACAAAACACTGAATTTTCGTCATTTTTGTAAATGATCAATGGAAAATTGTGAGGTTATGACATGGTCAGCTCACTCACTTGCACTATAATCATATTCATATCCACTGTACAAGAACTGTTTTGCAGAAATTAGCATAACTTCTTTATTTTTAATCCGATTTCTGTCAAATGTTTACTGTTGAACTCGAAAGATTTTATTCTTTTTTATCAGACTAACTTATTTTTGGACTTGATTTCCCCTTTGAAGCCTTGTAAGGCTTTACTGGTACATGTACTTGAGTGTCGTAAACGCTGAGCATTTGGTCCACCACAATGTTCTGCTTTGAGTGAAAGAGAATAAATAACATCATATTCATTGCCATTATAAAATAGTTTTCTGTAGTATACCAGTATTAAAGCTATATTTCTCTCCCTTGTTGCTTCAATTTCCATGTTTTCTTGATATGAAAGTCAATTCTTTAAATTGTTTCATGTACGGTAGGGGTTTTTTTTTCCATAGCATAGATAGTGTTGATATGTGGGATTTGGCTAATGAAAATCATGGCACATTCCTTTCAGTGTAACTCTAGGTCCATTAACACTGGTAGTGAAGAATCCCAAAATTAGAATGGAAGGGACAGTACCTGTTCCTAGCATCTGTTTCAAGACGCACCCAAAATATCAACCTAAAAACAAAAGAATCACAGAATGTTGACATGAAGTTTGCTGTGATATCATCCATTGACAATACCAAAAAAAACAAAACACAAAAACAAAAACAAAAACAAACAAACAAACAAACAAACAAACAAACAAACAAACAAACAAACCAAGAAACAATGTAATAATCTTAATACATGACTTGAATTACACTTGATGCTTAGCCAGGCACACAGCACAAGCAGATAGCTAGCTGTGCTATTCTTCTGCCGTAGTTAGACTCGCTAGCAGTGGACTGTTGAGCCAGTTGCACTTGGACTTTGCTGTCGCAAAAACTCCACCTTTTTCTAATTCTGAGCTTTATGTGACTCGTCATGTTGCGTTTCTCCTCAGTGGGCCTTTTCTGGTGATATTCTTGGTGCCTCGCAGCTTTCACTAAAAATGTCACCATTTTCTTTATAAGATTTTCACTGTCATTGTGAGTGGCCATACTATAAGTGAGACAACTCCAGAATGTTTCACTCGCACTGAAAAGGATGGTACAGTATTGGTGGAGATGAGAATTGGGCTTTTAACTTTTTGCGAGATATCAAGAAAACACTTATGATATGGTACGGAGCATACCATTTTAAGAGGAATTCAAAGTTTATTTGATAAAAATCAGGTTTGGAATGACTAAAACATCCAAAAACAAAGTAAAACAAAGCAAACATCCAAAAACAGACTAAAACAAAGCGATCATAATAAAGTGTGGGTCCCACACTTTATTGGAATCGCTCTTTTTTGGATATCTCAGCCGTTTCAAAACCAATTTTTATCGAATAACGTTAAATTCCTCATAGAGTTACATGCTCTTTCATATTTCATAAGAGGCTTCTCATTATCTCACCAAAAAATGTTAGAACGTGAAATTAGGTCTCAACCAAAACTGTACGATCCCTTTAAAAGTTCTGGCGAATGAAGTGCTTTTCTGTGGTTTGTTTTGAAACTTGGAAAGAGGCCATTTTAGTGCATGCATTTTGGCGGGTTTTTTTTTTTTCTTTCTTACTTTCTGTCATCACCATCGATGATCAATCTTAATCTGGTCGTACTACCGGGCAAGTCATCCGCTTCCCACTATCCATTTCCAGTTGTTTATGCAGGAGTAGCCTTAGATCAAGAACCTGTGGGGTATTGTTTGTTTTTTCAATTAATGAAGTATAGGTGTCCCTACCCCCGTCCTTTATGTTTTCTTTCGTTCCCAGTGCGAAGGACCGACATGAGTGCAGGTGTTGATAAATGTGTTTGTATAGGGGAGTTGAGGGAGTTAAGGCTGATGTATGACTCCTGCCACAGGTGGTAAAGGCAAATGGTGTTTGACCGATGCCAAACCAGTCTAGCTGCTGCCAAACCAGCCTTGCCTGCTTCCCCACAACTGTCCCATCTACAGTGATAGGATGCAGCAGAAGTTTCCAATAAAATTTCAGTGATTTTCTTTTTCTTGGTAAATCCTCAGCTTTAATATGTGCATCCACAAGTGCAAATGTATGTCGTGTACTTTCATCCATGCATGGCTCATAATGTCGTATTCTTAGAAATGTCAACACAGAAAAAAAGAAATGTCTGCTGCAATATTTTAAAAAAAAAAATGAATAGATAGAATTGTGTCAGGTAGCAAAGAAACAATAAGCTTGGTAAATAAGCTTTAGATACTATTAATGTATTACACTGTGTACTTGTCTCTGTTGATGTGATTAATGATAATTCCATGCATCTGTCAATTTTCATCCAACAATGTGTTTGGCAAAGATGCATATTGCCAAGAATAAAGTTCATTGTTCAAGCTGAAACTTGGAGAGTCATCAACTAGATTTGTTTACTTTGCTTGCAGCCACACATAAAATTTTCTGGAATTAGATGTTTGTTGGTTCCAAAAAAAAAAGAGAAATATCTTCAAAAGCTACATTACAGTTCTACATGTAGCAAACTTCAAATTGTGCTTGATTCTCTGTTCGTCTGAGGAGTGGTGCCTTGCAAGAACAATGTGTTTGATGTTGGCCAGCAAACCTTGGAAGGGAATTGATCATCACACACCTCGGAGAAAAATCTGTGTGATTGATCCACTGACTAAGTTACAACTGATTTCTAGTGCTTGTGATGAGCATGGGCCCGTATCCTCTATCCCAAAGTTTTGGCTAACATGAGGGTACAGCATCATATGACTTCCACAGCATTGGTCTCCAGTTTTCTATCTTACCGTTAATGTCGTTTCACTTTGTTTTTTACTGTTTCTGTGTGTGTGTTTTGTTGTTGTCTGTATTTGCATTTGTATTCTGTGCTTGTATTTGCATTTAAGCTTGTATACAGTTGTCTCCGCATAATTGGGTACCGCTTAATCAAGTACTCGGCTTAAAGGGACTGTACAGTACTGGTTGAGGTAGGGATTCATGTTTTGAACATTCCTCAGTGAGATAATGAAAAGCTTCTTATGAAATATGAAAGAGCATGTAATTTTAAGAAGGATTCAACGATTATTTGATGATAATTGGTTTTCAAATGGCTGAGATATCCCAAAAAGTGCAAATAATAAAAGGCGACATGCCACAACTTTATTAGGATCTCTTTTTTTCACCTTGTTTTGGGATATCTCAGCCATTTCAAAATCAATTTTCATCGAATGAACTTTTGATACCCCTTAGAAATGCATTCCCCCTTACATCTCATAGAGTGGTTTCTGAATATCTTGCAAAATGTTAAAAGCTAAATCTACACCTCGACCAGAACTGTACACACCCTTTAACTGAACAAACAGTTCCAGTGCGTGTCATATTTAAGCATTTCGGTTTTAACGGGTAGAAATTTTCCAGACAAGCCTCATCTATTCACATTATTTCGCACAGAAAGTATTCAAATCAATGTGTGTAAATGTAAATTCTGAAGAAATTTTGAGATTCTTAGAGGGGATAGAGCACTATGGTTTACGTTAAAACATGTTCAGTGTGCATCAGAGCAATCACTTTGTCGTATCACTACAAGTAGACACATTTATACATGCCCTGTAAAAACCTTTACGTGAGCATCACATACTACTGTGTACGCCGTTATTTTTGCGAGGGTTTAATTTTCGCGAATTTCGCGAATTGCAGTTGGATCGCGAATTTAACAACACGCGAAATTGTCTCCTTGCGTTTTGTTGATAGAGCATTAACGTAAGCGTCGGCGTCAATTCGCGAAAACAACACCTCGCGAAAATGTCTATGACCTCGTCGTTCGTGAAAATATCTGTACGCGAAAATAACGGCGTATACAGGTACTCTTACCAAACCTGCATGTACATACACAGTGAGCACACCAACCACTATACGTGTCTAGCCAGGTCTCGATGTGAACGAAGAATGAGCTAGTCCCTCTGAGACTCTAGCCATTGTTCGGAATGTTTGCGAAAAGTGAACCTACGATCGCCATTATTGGTGACTATGGCTGTATGCAAAGCTTACAAAGTCAAAGTACATTTACAATGTCATTTGATATGACCTGTCCGACATACAGATTTTATACTTTCATGAATGGCAAATCTGCACTCATGCAAGCAGTGCCTCGGCATGGATTATGGCAAACCGATTTTCAAAGTATCGGTATCCTTTGTAGTTGGTCATACACAAGGTTCAGTAAGACTCGATAATTCTGTTGGTTTGTGTGTTGTTTCCCTTGAAACCATTTTGAGAGATATTGGGGTTTCTCCGAAGGCTTCTATGCGACTTTGAATGAGCTGTGAGCTGTGAGCTGTAGGGACATACTGTGCATGCTGAAATATGGTGCAGATAGGTGCATAGTGTGTGGTAGCTGTGATGTCAAAGAAACATGCTCAATGGCTTATCAAGTACTCCGCTTAATCGGGTAGGAAATGCTCTGCCCGACACTACCCGATTAAGCGGAGAGTACTAATCTGTGTGTGTGTATGTGTGTGTGTGTGTGTGTGTGTGTGTGTGTGTGTCAGCATATGTGTGTGTGTGGACACCTTTATGAGTTTGTATTTTTTGTGTGTGTGTGCCTGTTTGTGTCTGTGGGATACATGCTGTACTACAATTTTCATCTCTGTATGTCCAAACTTGATTTATGAAGTATCAGGACTGAACAAGAAATTTACTAATTGGGCTTTGGTGGTGAGGTAATATTGTCAAGAGTTCAAGAGAAGTGACCATGTGAGAGAATTCAACAGTGGAGAATTGACAGAGGGAAGTCAACTTAGTCAAGTGATCTTAATGATTAGGCAGTTTCTTCTCAAATTCAAGGTAGATACAATGTACCTTGAAGATTTGTTGATGGATCAAGATTGAAGGTCAAAGTCTGTGATAGGAAACACTATTTGTCATGGCGTAGAAATGAATGTTTAGATGAGACTCGCAATCGTGAATTATGACAGGGTAGTTTTGCAATGTCCTTCTTGAAGAAATTTGATGCACATGAGTGCCAAAAAAAGTCCACTTTTACAGTAAACGTGTACAGTATGTGCTTCTTCAGCAGAATGCAAAATTTTGGCATGATTTCCACACCTAGGAATATTCTGTGTCTACAGAAGTCCCTGACCACCCTTTGTCTCTTCTACTGTGTTCTGGTCTGCAGCATCCGTCAGCTGCCCCAGAAGTTCCTAGACCTGCAAGCACAGTCCCGTAAGTGCCGTCTGGCAGGGATCAAGGCACCGGCCAGGCTGCCCTTGGACACCCCACTCCAGCCAGGCACGGCATGGCCTGCAGCTGCCATCACACGCACAGTGGAGCTGGTTACCAATCAGATCCTGGTGGCCTGTGTGGAGGTAAGATGGATGTTAAAGAATTGTAAAAACATGGCAACCATTTCCTTTAATGCAGAAGATATATCAGCGTTAGCTGTTTAAATAGTAGTTTATAGTAGCCATTTATAAGTATATCAACAAGCAAGATAATGATGGCCGCTATATATTTTTGTTGACATCCATCGTAGATTCGTACATCTTAGATTCTCAAAACTCAATACATGACATGCTGGGGTCAGGGTTTCTTATACAACAGGTGAACAACCCACGTTACATCATGGGTGAAAAAAAAAAGAGAAAGAAAAAAGATTGTTACCGTTGGCTGCCAGAGTTCCGTGATAGTGATCTGTGTAGTGCTCAGAAAGTGAAAGCCTTCTCTCTGCATATGAAGGAAGAGCCACCTATTTTTGGACAATGCACATTTAAGAATAGAATCCGTTGAGAAGTTCAGAGTGAATTCAGCACAGTGAGATTTGACTAGCTTGCGTGGAAATTATATCCCCAGTGGAGGACTTTTTATATAGATATTCCAAGCATTGGGACATATGTGCTGAAGTGCTTTCTGGGCCCTTTCGCGTAAAAACACGCAATCAAAAATTAATCAGAAAAGCAAACATAGGTCAGGTATCGGCCAATAAGAATCAAGTATTCACAGACTTAACCCTAACTAGGCCGGGGGGGGGGGGGGGGGGGGGGGGGGGCCTCCGAGGCCCTCCCCCACCCCCCCGACGTTTCGCGCGATGTATCGTTATCGCGAGAAGCTAATTACCGCGACGTTTCATGACTTTTTTCTTTTGAGTCTCCCGCATCTTTTGACACCAAATTTTCGATGCCTGGGTGCGCGGTTCCGAAGTTGCGCATAAATATGCACGTGCATGTCAGACCAAAAATTGCTCAAAAACGTGAATTTGTGTACAATTTCAATGCAAACTGTGTTTACAGGCATATTTCATAATAGCATGATTATTTTGGGGGTTTATTGATTAAAATCAATTAATGACACATTTTCTTGTCCGGAACAATGTCACGGACAAATTTCATCGAAAAAACAATGAAAAACATAAAATCGAAAAAATAAAGAAATACATGTATATACGAAATTCAAAAAACAATGAAATACTTAGGAAATTTTTTCTGATTGTGCAATTCTTTTCTCTTACATTTGCTAAGGACACTAAAAAGTATATTTACACCAAAAATGTGCCTGTTTTGAGCTTTTTTTAATGATTTATACCAAATTGTCTGATTTCATGCATCATTATCCATAAATTAGTATAATTTAGTGTAAATGAGAATTTTTGAAAAAATTAACTTCATGGTACTTTAGATTACATCATAGGCAATGCGTGTGCCAATTTACGTCGCGATCGCGCTGTCGATGGCCGAGATCCGGGGGGGGGGGGGGGGGGGGGGGGCCTGGGAGGCCCCCCCGGCTCTATCATCTACCTAAATAGCCCGGCCTAGTTAGGGTTAAAGGGGAAGGCTAGTAACTGATCAGTGGGAATCAGTGGAAATGCTGGGAGATGATTGTTCCAATCCTTATGGGATTCATTCAAGAGTTCATTGTATATCTATTGTTGTGTGAAAATGATTTGCTTCAGAACGGTCTCATATTCAAGTAATGTGCAGATTAATGCTCCGTCACTGACCAGGGACGCTAACCTGGAAGCACTAAACTGCACATTACTTGAATATGAGACCATTCTGAAACAAATCATTTTCACACAACAATAGATATTCAATGAACTCTTGAATGAATCCCATAAGGATTGGAACAATCATCTCCCAGCATTTCCACTGATTCCCACTGATCAGTTACTAGCCTTCCCCTTTAAGTTTGGTTTTTCAACTTATGTTTCGTCTCGACTTTCATGCAACAGGGTCATGGTCACAGGAGCATTTCAAAGATGCACCCATCAATCCAAATGCCATCGCTTATAATAGTAATAATAATAATTGCGTGTATATGGGACTTTATACTGGTGTTTCTAAGTGCACTGGTGCTATTCATTTTTTTTTTTAAACCTAAACAACACTAGCATTAGGACAATGCAAAACCAAAATTGCAGTCCCAAAAGAAGAAGAAGAAAAAAAAACAAACAATACATGTGATTCAGTGAGACAATAATTAAAAACTGACTGTGTGCGCCTCCATAAAAAAAATAACTGATTAAACAGATGAGTTTTGAGAAGGATTTTAAATGATTCATTAGATGAGACATTCTAAATATGAAGAGGAAGTTTATTCCATTTTATTTATTTCTGAGGAGTCGCGAGAGAATCAAATGTGTTTAGGAGACCTCTCCAAGTATCCAGCTGGTCTTGGAGATGTCACTATGATGTCTCCATGAGATCTCCTTAGTTGTGGCCAAGTAGTGGAAACTATTTTAGTCTGCAACATCTCTGAGACGTATTCTCGACCTTGCGGAGACTTGTAGCGACCTACCAGTGACAATATGGAGACATCTCCATGACTGAGAAGACGTTTCGCAGACATTGTGGTGATGTTCCTGCAACTTCCTGGCAAAGGAGTTGTCATCTTGTTTGGAGACATATCGGTCGTTGCCCTGGAGTCGCCTTCTCGGTGAGAGCGCAAGCCGTTTCTCACTCCGTAGAATCGCACAATTTGAGGCAGTCACTGAGATGTCTCCTCCAATGAGATAAGCTCTTAAAGGGTGCATTCAAAAGTTCTCCTAAAGCAATTTTTACCGTACTGTACCTACACCAGTGGAGCCCTTGAATGCTCCTAAAGCGTACCCTTCCATACTGTACCAAGCCGAAAATGGACGATTTTCCAATGTGCTCCAAAAGGGTACCAAAAGCATGCCAAAAGTTCGCATGTGAAGAATGTGCGTAACATGCCCATATGTCATAATGCAAAGACTTCACTTTCTTTGTTCGGGACATATTGAAGTACTTAAGTTCAAGCGTGCCAGCTGAATGACCCTCTTGCTACAAAATGAATTACCCCCTCTAGAAACAATTCAAGAGGTACGCTTTCTCAACAGAGCGCTGGAACGCTCCAAATCTGGCACAGTTCAGTACAATACGCTTTAGTTCCGTTTGCTTTGGTTTGCTTAAGAGTGCTCCAAGGCACTCAAAGTAGCCTCAGGAAATGATCACATGCTTGGTGAGATTTCTCAGAAGTGTAAGGAGTGTTAGTGGGTTCTTGTAATGCCATTTGGCATTCTTGCCTAGAACTATTGTTCACCCAAGGTTACCTGGAGGGGAAATAAAAGCTTTTGATAAAAATCATGCTCAGGAAACCACATCACCTGCTTGGAACTGTCTCACTGAGACCTTGTCGATAACATCGGAAACTCTGCAATTTACGTAGATGGGAAAGTCCCCACATACATTCCAAGAATACTAGCAGGCATCACTCACACTCAATGTTGTTTATCACACACTTTTTGTAACTTTTTTTAGCTGATGGATTTGTGGAAAAAAGACTATCCCAAAGAATGGACAACGGGGATTAGGTGCCTTGCCTTGGGGCACTGCTTGTGCTGCTGCCTTGGGACTCGAACTGGGGACCCAAATAGTGAGAGTTTGTGGTCATTTAGAAGTGAAAAATGAGTGTGTCGCTGACCTGTGTGTCATCTTCATATTGTGCTTTCTTCAGTGACAGTACATTTTTGTCAGCACTTGATAAGACCAGTCAATTCAAATCAAATTCGATTTATTTTGATAGATTGTTTTCTCCTGGTACAAGTGAACTCCACATTATCAAAGAACTTTATTATTTGATTGACTTTCATTGTTTTAAAAGGGACAGTAGCCATTAGTATTTTGCTTTAGATATCAGTTGGTTTACCAAACAGGCTATGATTAAACATCACAAACTGTAAAAATCAATGTTATCCAAGGTAGATGTGAATGTACAGAATATGTCCTCACATTTAACACAAGCATGTAATGTCATTGATAGAAATGTCAGCAGGAGTTATTCACACTCAATATTGTTTGTCACACACTTTTTGTAACTCTTTGTGGCCAATGGATTTGAGGAAAAAAAGACCACCCCCAAAAATGGGCAATGAGGATTAGGAGGATTAAGATTAGATTAGGTGCCTTGCCTTTAGGGCACTGCTTGTGCTGATGCCTTGTGATTTGAACTGAGGACCCAAATAGTGAGAGTGTTTGGTCATTTAGATGTGAAAAATGAGTGTGTTATAGACCTGTGTGTTCTTCTTATTGTGCTTTCTTCAGTGACTGTACGTTTTTGTCAGCACTTGATAAAACCAGTCAATTCAAATCAAATTCGATTCATTTTGATTGTTTTCTCCTGGTACAAGTGAACTCCACATTATCAAAGAACTTTTTCATTCGATTGGCTTTCATTGTTTTAAAAGGGACAGTAGCCATTAGTGTTTGCTTTAGATATCAGCTGGTTTACCCAACAGGCTATGATCAAACATCACAAACTGTAAACATCACAAACTGTAAACATCACAAACTGTAAACATCACAAACTGTAAACATCACAAACTGTAAAAATCAGTGTTATCCAAGGTAGATGTGAATGTACAGAACAATTACGTTCTCACTTTTAACACAAGCATGTAATGTCATTGATAGAAATGTCAGCAGAAGTCATTTACACTCATTATTGTTTGTCACACACTTTTTGTAACTCTTTGTGGCCAATGGATTTGAGGAAAAAAGACCACCCCAAAAAATGGGCAATGAGGATTAGGAGGATTAAGATGAGATTAGGTGCCTTGCCTTTAGGGCACTGCTTGTGCTGATGCCTTGTGATTTGAACTGAGGACCAAAATAGTGAGAGTGTGTGGTTTTCTAGATATGAAAAGTAAATGTGTTACAGACCTGTGTGTCATTTTCATAACCTATGCTTTCTTCAGTGACAGTACATTTTTGTCAGCAGTTGATAAAACCAGTCCATTCAAATCAAATTCAAATTTATTTTGATTGTTTTCTCCTGGTTACAAATGAACTTCACGTAATCAAAGTTATTATTTGATTGGCTTTCATTGTCTTTAACATCACAGGGATAGCCATTTATGTAAATGTTGCTTTTGAGATCAGCTGGTTTACCAGATAGGCTTTGATTTACAGCCGTAACATCACAAACTGTAAAAATTACTGTTATCTAAGCTAGATGTGAACACATGGAATCTGTTCCTATGCTTTAACACAAGCATTTAATGTCATTGATAGAAATTTCACTAGCTTTTAGTTTCATCTTTGGATTTAGAATCTGAAAATTAATGTGCTATGAAATTTCAGTACAATTGTATTAAACACAGTGGATGTTGAGAGTGACATAATGTGTGAATTTATTTATCTATTTATTTTACCAAACAAACATCGTCAACATTGTCAAAACAGTAAATAAAAAGTACAGTTTTGGCAAAAAAAGAACCGGCAATAGCGTGCAGGCTAGTCGAGGCCAGTCCTTTCTATGATATAGTTTAATATACACTGTGCAAGACAACAGGTTCAATTTTAGATGCACGGAATGCAAATGAGTTATACTGCATCAAGAAGTTTTGATGGATGGTTTCCTCAGCAACACATGCATGTGGTCTGACATTAAAATCCAATTTGAATAAATGGCATCGTGGCTTGGACAGAGTGAATTATGATCGGAAGTTACAGCCCAAGAGCATCATTTATCACAACAAAAGGACATTTTCTCATAATTGTAGTATTCAAAGCATAATTTAATGATATCGTAGTTGCATTGAGTGAATTATTTAAGAGCTTCACGAAACGGGTTTCAAATTACGACTTGAATGTGTCAGTAAATGAGGTCAGTCACACATATTGAGATGATATTTCAAAGGGTATTTTGTCCCTTTCATTTCCAGGTTGTTTGTTTTTGTTGTTGTTGTTTTTTGCAGCAAATGTTATGTATCTGGCTGCCATTTTTTGCTTGCCATGAGCTTCATAATTCCAGAGCTACAATGTAGATTATAGTTCTGGTTTGATATCTTGCGGCCTGGGCTGTGATATATAAACATTTCAATAGTCTTCTGCCTACGTGACTGTGGTTGCCACGGTGATGACTGTCAAGTCCCATGATGCAAGAGGAGATCAAAACAATCACGCTGCCCCACTCTGTGGTGCATTGTTTGACGTTGGCCATGTTTTCTGGCTTGTTTTTTTTTTTCTCCCTTTGTTTAAAAGTTGCTCTTTGTCTGTGTGGGTTGGTTTGTTTAAGCTACAATAATTGACAAAGTCGTGCCTCCCAGAAATGGACAACAATTTTTTTTTTTTTGGCTTTTTGTATCTTTTTTTTTTTGGGTGGGGGGGGGGGGGGAGAGGAGTCACAAGACAATGACAAGAAATAGGACAAGCCTAAGACCAGAATTCGGCCAGTGTACCACTTTCAAGAAGCCGAGGATGTTCTGTTTGTTACACGATTCCCACGCGGCTTGATATCAACTCACCTCTGTCGTCATCAGATAATACGCAAGTCAAAAGGCTACTGTTTCTCCAAGTATTCTAACTGCCAGGAGAAAATAATAATCAACTATTAAAGGAAGTCCTCCGGGCTATAATTGTCTGTGATGCAAAACTTTTCCTCGAGATATGAGCCTCTGACAGTTTGTGGTCAGTGTCGAGAGAAAGAACTGATGTCATCAGCCTCAAGATATTTCTTTGTCTGCCTTCTCTCTTTCTCTTCTGATCTCTTCTCTCTCTCTCTCTCTCTCTCTCTCTCTCTCTCTCTCACACGCACACACACAAACACACACATAGGCCCGAATTCACGAAGGTGGTACAAATGAAACCATGGTTTAAACCATGGACAAAAACCATGGAGCGCCACGAAATTGGTCATTTCGTCATCAAAATGACCGTTTCGTTAACGAAATTATTATTTCGTGGACAAAATGTTCATTTAGTTACAAAATGTTCATTTCGTTACAAAATAAACGAAATGACTGATTTCGTAACAAGATATTCCATGCGACACTTGGGCGCTCCATGTTTTTTGTACGTGGTTTAAACCATGGTTTCATTTGTACCACCTTCATGAATTCAGGCCATAAAGTCGAAGTTGTCTATAGCAGCCACCCAAGGGAGATGACAAAGAGTGGGCATTGTAGAGAGGTGGCCACTATTGACAGGTCCTCTGACATTCCATGTGTTGTCACTCACGTACATTTACAATGTGTATGTTATAAGTATGCACATGTTTCATGCATTGGTCAATGCCGTTGTTGATTGCATTAGTGCACCCTATGACTGCAGCAAGCGAGCTTTGCATGATTGCGTCGTCATGCCTAAAGATGACGAAAAATCTGATTAAAAGGATGATCAAACCGGGATATGTTGTTTCGAAACAGAATTTTGCACTCCCAGAAGATTCTGCGCACCAAGCTCTTGAAGATGCTGTACTTGATGTCATCCAGTCCTTCCATGAAAGTATGAGGATGGCCCATTTTGCAGGAGCATGACCAGCACACATCTGAACTCAATTCTACCCTCATTGTACTGTTTGGTATTCTTGACTGGAATGGCTGCAGAGCAGAAAACATGCTGAATTATTGACTGGGCTGCAGTGTACATAATTCTTCAGTTTTTGTATCAATGCACTTAGAAATGCGCCTACTAACCATCACATACTTTACTGCGTTTTTATTTATGTAAATTTCACGAGTCACAGAGACTCCAACTCTCCCGTTTTCGAAGGGAGATCTCCCGCCGAAAACCTATTTTTCAAAATCTCCCATTCTCCCGCTTGAGATTCAATTTCTCCCGCCCTGGCTCTGTGTCTCGAGTTGGAAAGGAATTTTTACTTATTGCTATTGTATGTGGCCTTTTTTACGATCAGTGGTGTAACTTTTGTACTCGGAGGGTCAAAATTTCAAACAAAATATTTTTTCATTATTCTGTTTGATTCCTGTTTGAAAGTATTCAAATTTTTGAAAAAATAACATTTCAGACCTTAAAGCTGAAGGGTGATTGGTGTAAGTTAAGGAAAACCCTGGCACCTGAAGTAAATTTAAGCAAAATTTTGCTTTCATGAATTGCACCATATTGACAAAATTCTGTAGTCAAACTTCACCATGCAAAGTTTATATGGTTAACAACAATATATAGTTTGTGAATCAAAACTATTTGGGGGTTGAATATAAAGTGAATAAAAAAAAATACATGAGATTTATAAATTTTTGCTAAAAAATACCAATTGACATGTAATTTTTAAGATTTTAACTATTTATTGGAGGGCAGGCCAGGTCAAACTCTTACTATAACAAGTCTTTAAGAAGGGCTACCTTCCTATGTAGGTTAAATGAAATTCCAATCATTTCTTTAAAACTTGGATTTTTCACACATGGATGTTTCGGAGGTGACAGTTAACATATCAGAATGTTTCGGAGGTGACATTAATATTAACACTCACTTATTTTGAGAATAAGTGACAATAACACAAAAACTTCTTCTTTTTATCATGATGTTTTTAATAATTATAACTCGAGAACAAAAAATTAACTCCTGTTTCAAGCAGATAAACCACACAGAACAAGTGTTTTTTTACACTTCATTAATTAGCATGGGTACCGGTAGTTTGCCTTCCATTTGGACGAAGGATGTAAGCTAAATATTGTAATCTGAAGAAACATGGCATTCCATTTTCTACCTTAACTTGAGATGAGGGTGTGAGATCATTTTAGTAATGTTTCTTTGCTCTCTGAACATTTTATTCCACAACACCATGGAAGAATCACTTCGTTTCGGAGGTGACATTCAATGTTAACATTGTGTTGAAATATTAATTTACAGTAAGAATATGATGGACATAAGCTAGATATTGTAACCTGAAGAAACATGGCATTCCATTTTCTACCTTAAATTGAAATGAGGGTGTAAGATCATTTCAGTAATGTTTCTTTACTCTCAGAATATTTTATTCCACAACACCAGGGAAGAATAACTTTGTTTCGGAGGTGACTTTCAATGTTAACATTGTGTTCATGTATTCATATAGTATGTCCCCCCAAAAAAATTTACAATTAGACTTTTGCATTGATAGCACCCAATATGATTAAATCAACTAAATTCTACTTTGGGGTCTTAAATTATAACATCTTAGCTCTATTTTGCAGAAAGCCCCAGTCAATTTGGTTAAGTGATCTCAAAGAAATGTGGATTGTTATAATAAAATGTTGGAAGTGGTGCGCCCTCAGTGGCGGGGCGCGGCTCACGATATTGTTTGGCATAAATGTACACACTGAAGAATCACGATTATACAGCTGCACACCATATTCAATGATACTCGGTATTATGATGATAAGTATTTTTTTTGTGTGTCTTTGTCGATTCTTATAGAATATTATATGCTCAAACCATATATATATTTCTTAAATTGCATTCAATGATAATTCTTGCCCATTTTTGTCCCACCCTTTTTATGGTTGTTTTTGGTATGTCGTGGTTCCTTCCTTTTGGATGTGCTTTTTTTTTTCTTCTTCTTCTTCTTCTTCTTGCCCCTATTTATTGCAAATCCAGTTCTTTTTTATGCGACTCATGATTTATGTAACAGTGTATAACGACATACAGTTTTAATATTGTATATTTGCTCAGGGGATCAGCCTCGAAAGGCCAATGGCCTACTGCTGATCTCCTCCACCATTTACTTTAATTGTTATGTCAATCTGGAACACTCACTTTTTAACTTTTAACTGTGATTATGTATTTATCCAAAATAATTTTTGGTTTGTATATGTATGTGTTAGAACTGATTGATTGTGTATTTATATGTTTTCACCTGAACTGTGGAAATAAACTGAATTGAATTGAAAAATACATCAGAAGCAAGTTGAAGAAATGTGCACTTTTTTCAAAAAGTGAAATTTTGTGAAATTCACTTATATTTTCCTTATATCGTTGTATGCATGTGACATCATACACTGTCGTAGTCTTCTCATCCAGCAGTGATTGCGCAGATACTTAAAAAACCCATAACTTTTGAATGGATTGTCCAATTTCCCCCAAACTTTCAATGATATGTTTTACTGTTGAACATTTGCATTCACTCAATCCACATGTATATGAAAGTGGACTTGTCCTTTAAGAAACTATTTTCTTTTCCTTGAAATTCCAGTACTTAAAGCCAAATTCTAAGATAAAACATAATAACAAAACAAGGTAAACACCTCATCAAAAGTACTGAAATAGAACTACAAATCTTGTTTGTTTGTTTTTTTTTATCTTTCCCTTTCCAGTCCTGGGGACTTGTTCTTCTGTTCACTTTAGTTGTCACAAAACTTCAATAATCTTAAAAAATACAATGTCATAAACAGTTGGTTCAACTTGGAAAATGTAATAATTATTGTCATATTAAAAAAAAAATCACATAATTTTGTTTATGATTACCACATTGTACATGGAAAAACAACAACTATGAATTCAAGAACAAGTTGTGCACCAGCTATAGGCATGTGGCCTTTTTGTGGAGTTTGATTATTTGATGATTTTTTTTTTTTTACATTCTTTTTTTTTAAAGATTGTGGACTATGGCATGCATGAACTGCCACATGTATTACTTTGGTATCAAGGGAATTCTGGTGAGCTATGTATACAAAAGTCACTTCTGTTGTGATGATTTTGTAGATATTAAATGTATTAGAAAATGTTAATAGATAGTGAAAAGGAACTGAAGTCTTGCCTTTCACTATCACATAACAATATGGTGTTAACAAACAATGTCACCTCCGAAACACAAGAAAAAGCAACCTACAAGGAAAGCTGTGATTGGTAAATCTTCACAACTAAATTGCTTGTTGGAAATCAAGCTTCTAAGATGAAAGCATCTATATGTTTACTTAACTAAAGCAGGAGAAATGATCTTGATTACAATATTATATATACAACAGATGGGTGTATTTTGTGCATTCTCATTGTTAAAAAAAGGTGAAAAAATGTACATTTGCCCTAAAACGTACAGTCTAGTAATAAAAAAAAGAGTGAGAGTGTGGTAGTTGATTTCTCCACTTTGAGACTTATGTTGCTAAAATAAATGAAACCATTGGTGTACATGATATGGTTTCTCTTCAACAGAAATTAACAAAAAATCTTGTTAACAGTGTTTTGTCACCTCCGAAACAGTAATTTTTAGTTTTTATTGAATCTTTTATTAATCCCTAGAAAATTCTCACTTCCTGTTGCCATATTACTATTGTCATCCAAAAGAGATTCCTGTCAATTGGACAGAATCAAACAAAATTGCTTTGTCTTCGAGAAATTATCAAATATAATATGCCTGTTGTTTCGGAGGTGACAAGTGTTAACGGAAAATTGTAAATTGCTCCGAAATGAAAACAACAGGCTATATTTCTACTACCTTCCTTCAGAGATAATGTGAGGGGATATGTTACATTTTTGCAAATGTAATGTATAACTGATGTCAAGAATAAAAAAATTAAATACATAAATCTATTGTCTT
This sequence comes from Diadema antillarum, assembly GCF_040938485.1. Lineage (NCBI taxonomy): Eukaryota > Metazoa > Echinodermata > Echinoidea > Diadematoida > Diadematidae > Diadema > Diadema antillarum. Next base: position 2,754,176 of record NW_027270911.1, on the reverse strand, counting down.
GGAGGTGACAGAAATGTTAACGGAAAAGTTACATAAATTTATAAACGCTCACCAAAAAATGATAAGTTATTTGAATTAAATAATCTTTGGATCAAAGTTAAGTCAGATTGATTACTATTCTGTTTTGATGGAAATTAGCAAAGTTGAATTTTATAATTGTGAACAAGAGCTAACTCAAAAGAGGGGTTAATTGTTAACGGAAAATGTCACCTCCGAAACATAAAGTTTGGACAATTTCAGTATTTAAAGAAGACAAAGCAGAACCTGGTAAACATAATAGTTCTTAAAGTTGGATACCTGTCTATCACAACAGCAACAAAAATAATGAAAAGGAATAAACAATTTAATATGCTAGCTCTGACAAAAATACTATGTCAGAGTGAGTACACCAAAAGTGTTGGATTTCAAGCATGTAAGTGCCTGCCACATCTGAAAGAAAAAGAGAGGAAAGTTCATTAAGGTACCCAAGGTAGACACTGTGGGTGGTAAGTTTATGAGAAAAAATAATGCATATCTGTCAGTGTATAAGAAAGTTATACACCAATTAGTGCCAATACTGCATTTTACACCACTGATTGTAAAAATGGCCATGTTGAAAAAAATAAGCCTTAGATAGCACCAGAGAGCGTCTAGAACCCTAGGAATTTCGCACTTCGCACACATCAACTTGGAGTCTCCCGTTTGCGAGAGGTTTCAGGCGGGAGAATCTCCAGATCAGAAGGTGCTTTGGGTTGGAGTCTCTGGAGTCAGGCGCTGCTTGCAAATTTTATTACACGAAAATATAGACTCTGATCCCAACATAAGTGCCATGTGTACATATGCATATTCCACCATTCTGTACAATACTCCACAATCATGAATTTGACCACTTGTGAAATTGTCAAGAAGTCACAATTTGAAAAATAAAAACCAAGATTACACTTGCTAAGTTTTGAATTCATTGCTCATATTTCACAATGGAGCCAAATGCAATACAGGACCCCCACAAAAAAAAATCAAAATCATTAGATTACAATTCAAAACATAAATAAACAGATGTGTTGCTACAAAACTAAATGCAATGATATCAGGGTGAATTGACAACACAAGGATATCTGTGAGTAAATGACAGAACCAAGGCTTCGTTTTTGTTATACGCTATGACCCCATTTACAGTGCGGGGCTGAGTCGAGCCGCGGCCGAGCCCCGCAACTTTGTCCATTTACACTGCCGGGCTCGACCGCGCTTTTGATTCAAACATTTCAATATTTTGTCGTAGTGACGCTCTGCTTGTAAACAAACACAATTTGGTATTGTCTGGTTTTCAGACCCTTTGCCAACTGAATTCCTTGGTGAGGAAGTCGCCGTTCAGGCAAAGGCCTTTGTCGAAGGAAAGAATCCTATGCAGTACAAAACCACCTTAAACTCTACTAGTTTTCGACGTTGAGGGGATCAATATCCTGAATAGCGAAATAGTACAGGCAGAGGGTTTGGAAGCCAGACTGAAATTGGCCGTGCATTGGGCCCAGTTTGCATTTACACTGAGAAAAGGCCGGGCTCGGCCGCAGCCGAGACCACCTTCAGAGCGTGGCCAAATGCGCGGCCAATTTTGGCCTCGCATTTGGCCTTTTGCGCGTTTACACTGAAATGAAGGTGGGCTCAGCCGCGGCCGAGCCTTGCACTGTAAATGGGGTCTCAGTGAAATATGGTGGAACCAATAAAAAAGCAATCCTTGTAAGAATTGGTTCGTTTGTGAATGGCATATGGCATATAAATAAAGTAAATTATAAATAAATTAAAAGACAGATTGTTAAGCAGAGGGGTGAAGATGTAGTATGATCTTCTTTTTATCTCCTTCTGCAAATAAAATTTGTAAGATCGCTGCTCCTGATCTAAGATGTTGTTAAAATGTAAATCAGCAGTTGCGATCTTACAAATTGTATTTGTAAAGAGGGAGACAAATTGAAGAAAATCGTACCACAAAGTAAGTGTTGTTTGTCGCTACTATCATCAATTGTCACAACGCCATTTATCTTTAGACTTGCACCCTCAATTACATTCTGAGCACATGCTGTTTACTGATTTGAAATGACTTGTTTTGCTGACTACAAATGACTGATTACTCACCAAATATAGAATCCCCATTAAATTGCATGCATCAATAGATCAGTAGAGTAATGTTCTTTTCGCAGAACTGAAATAAGTTGCACAAATCTAAAGGGCATCAGAGGGATTTACACCTTTTTAAGCACTTCTCGTTAAATTTTTAAAATGTATTCCCACCTAGTCTCTGTGAGTCAGACCCAAGGCAGTTGTTTCTTATACTATTTGCTCTCGACTTTATGTGATATGATATACAGTCCAACCTGTCCATAGCGGCCACCCAAGGGAGACAAAAAAAGTGGCCATTATAGACAGGTCGCCCCTATAGACAGGTTCTTTAACATGCTTTTTCTCTCAGAGGGAATTGTGGTCATAATATATACAGCAGGTGGACGCTATAGACAGGTGGTCACTATGACAGGTTTGACTGTATGTATGCTTTCATTAAATTTCCAAACAGAAAAAAAAGAACAGATTTGTTTGTATGTAGGTCGGTATAAGAGACTTGTGAAGTGGTGATGACATCATTTCCTTATCATAGATGCTTCAATGTGTGATTGAGACCGGGTTCACTTTTTTATAAAAACATATGTACAAGTAGCTTTATGAATTCCGTGCAGTTTATATATGGTTTCATATCCGGCATTTAAGAAACTTGTGTCATTTTGTTTGTTTAATTTGACTTTGCTTTTATCAAACTATAATGGAATGTGGACTGGAGTGCCACTTTAAGAGAGTATCTCTCGCTGCAAATCCTCCCTGGGGATGTGGGTAGAAGTAATAGTTCTGCTACACAAAAGAGGACATGTTCAGGGAGCACTTTTAAAAGCATTTAGACATTTAGTGGTAGAATGGCATATATTACTCAGTTGAGAAATTCACATATTGTTGATGCATTTGAGACTGGTATATACTCAGAGCAGTTTTTAAAGAAAAAGGAGGGGTGAAGATTATAGAACTTTCAAGGAATTCTGCTGCCTATGGCTCTTCATTGCCATGGTGGGAGATGCTTAAAGTGGGGTTTTATTGTAAGCGTTGATGGCTCATGAAGCTCTAAACCTAAAGCCTCTCATGTAATGGACTTTGATTGAATTTGAGAGAGTTTGTCAAAGATGGCTTAGTAAATCCTTATTCAAGCATAAAGCCTGTCCCATTGGTAATTTCCTGATAATCGTTGTGAGTTTTTTTCTCTTTGTTCATTTTTTCCTCATTTGAGTTACAATCAGTAATGCTGACATTTCCATAAGTATGAAGTATATTGTACTTTCCGGCATTATAGTGGGGAGATAATTTCTTTAATTTTCACGGTGAAAATACCTCAGATACTGTATGATTTGCCTTCAATTACTGCTCCATACTTGTTAAATTCTAAAACTCATTGTGTGGTCATTCATAGTGTAGTCCCATGAGTACATATCTATGTGTCCTATCTGTTCCCAACACAGAGGAGGAAAAGAAAAGATATTGCCCAAACATCTTCAAAGTTTCACTTTAAAGATGAAACTATTCAATAACAAGATCTGCATTTCACAACAAATTTCGACTATCAACTTTCTGAAAGATAAAATTTTTGGCACTTTAACGGTCAAAAAAATATTGTAAAATGGGTACTACTTCAGTATTTAGATCATCTAATGTCATGATTTTACAGTGAGATTAATATGACCATATCTAACACAGCACTCCACTTTTGTGCCAGTTCTGGCTGAAGTTCAAAGGCCAGCTAATGTAGTTTTCTCTCAATAAGTCATCAAATCATGACTTTCAAAAACACTAGGTTCCTGATATTTTTTTTCTTCGATATACTTGTTATTATCAGACTGACACTACAAAAAAGTGAACTCTCTGTCCAATTCTCTCATCATCATGGTATATATCAAATGATGATTTCTTAGCTTCTGATATTACTTCAGTTAGCCTGTTTTGTAAAAAAGCAGTTCAAATTGAGGTGAGAGCCGATAATGAGAAAGGATCTTATTGTCTCCCAACCTCCCCCCTCCCCTCCTTAAGAAGCTAACAGGAGGAGCGACAAATAGGAGTCTCACGCACAAAAAAGCTACCTCACTTTTCGCTTGCTAAATTTACATTGGACACAAATCTGCTTCCCATACCCTGTGGAAGCAGCACTCAGCAGATTTCACAGAAATTGTGCGATGCCTTAAACAAAAGCACAAATACACACGCACACACACACAAATATATATATGTTTATATACACATATATTTTGTTTTCCGGAAGGTCATTAACAGAAGTTGCTGACTGACAGATGTAAATTGTGCAGTAGCCCCAGAGGCAAGTGTTTAAATTGAGCAGTGATATTCACCGCAAGATAAGAATTGCACAATGGATATTTTCCGGCCCCTCTCACTCCTATTTGAGAAGGCTTTCACATCAGAATTTCCTTTGGGGAAAAGGAAACTATGTTGTTTCTGCCTCACTTTCTTCCTTCTGCCTCACTTTCTTCCTTCTAATGTTGCAAGCCTTAATAAACCAAAGCAAAATATAAATGACCGATATCCTGAGAATACTGGATATGTTCCTCGGGGATCATTCTAAATGTGTGATATTCTGTTTCTTATTTTCTCATTGCTGATACTGGTATATATTACTCTTTCCCTTTCATTTACTTTTCCCTTATGGGTAGTTTAGACAGACCAATTTTTACCTTTTTTTGTTTGGCAGTATTTAGTACTGGTTTGTTTGGGGTTTTTTTTCCCAAAAGATACTCACAGGTTTCATGGAATATACTGTTTTCCCAAATTATATTGCTGCACATATCTATTACAGGAAACAAACAAAACTTTTTTTTACCCAAAATGAGCCATTTTATTCCTGAGAATACTGCAAAGTTGTTTACAAGGTCGCCATTCCTGGCTACAACCATGTGGGAAAAACAAATGTATGTGGATGGTGAAGAGATGATACTTGATTTGTCAGTCATGCGATATTTAATTGTAGAAATGAACAGTTAAAGTAGGGATGGATGGAAGGTCGAGAAAACTTTAAAAATTTTCATCGTTCCAGTCGCAATCTACGGAACTGTCCAATATACATCATTCTGAGGGGAATTCAAAATGGCCATTTTGTCATGTGACCACAAAGTCACCTGGCTTGGAAGCCCTCCTTCAAAAATAACGACAAACACCCTCACATGATTACATATTTTTCTCAGCTCCTTTGAAAGAAAGGAAGCATTTTGGCTCTTCACAAAGTGACCGTTTGAACTCAAAAAAACTTCCTTCCCTCTACCCCCCTCCCCCAGCGCTCATACACGACGGAAATGAAAAAAGGACCACAAATGTGGACGGCAGACCAAGGGTAAAGAACTAGTTGCATATACTGGGAATTTGCCGATGGGGCTGCACCGTTTCTCCCACTGATTGCTAGACGCGAGCTTCTAAGGGATTATGGGAGACTTGTGGCGAGGCGAGATGGACAGACAGACAAAAGGATAGAGGGATGGGAGGAGAAAGAGATCGGGAGAGAGAGAAAGAACGAACGAACGGATAGGGGTTTGGCTTGAATGACAGCCACCCAACCATCACATGTCTTGCTCTGCAGAGCTGACGACGGAGTGTATCAGTGCTTTATGAATCGTAATTTTGCGCGTATGAATAATTTCTCAAACAAGTCATCCTTTTGAAGTCCGAATTTCTAGCAGTGCTTGATATTGAATATCTTCTTCTGTACATTAGACGCGGATTAAGTTGTTAAGTAGGATTTACCCAGACAGTAGAATTGTCCAAATGTCAGAGACAAATATTAACATCAAGTTTAAGAATATCAAAGGTCAAAATGTCAAATGTAAAATTGGAGAGATATAGATATCCCAGTAAGTTTTTACTTCTGTCATTTTTTATTCTTGTGGCAAATTTTGCCTCTGACATTTTGATTTGAACTTTTGTTTTTTCTCTATCACTTTTGCTCTTTTGGCATTTTTGCCACTGATATTTTCTTTCCAGTAACATTTGTAAGTGCCTGCGTGCACACAGATTTAAAAAAAAAAAAAATCAATTTTGGATAGATAGGAGTAGTTCAGGTGTGTTTTTAAATATTCATAGAAATCCTTTTAATTGGTGTATGTACAGATTTCAGAAATATGCAAAATCATGTATCAGCTTTCACGTAGGCATCAAAACAAGATAAAATTGTGACAATGATTTGTCCTCTTTACTCAGTCTTCACAATCTCCACAAACTTCTGTTTGTTGGTTTTTTCCTTTTTTAGCAGGTTGAGATGGTCATTTTGCTCATTTTATGCATCACAAAACTGTGCTGTTGTGTTTAGGAGAGCAGTTTCAAGTGTCTGATCACAAGGGAGTACAAACGTATGTAGTACAAAACCATATTAGTGGTGGTTTGTTTGTTTTTTGCGCAATCAGTTTTAAATGGAAATATTGACCAGAAATTCCTCTTCATAAATGGATGGATGTGCTTGGAATGTCAATTATGAGATTAGCAACAAAAGCAAACCTTGCAGTAGATTAGGGGTATCAGACGATGTATGAAGACCAGAGATCAGATATGTTATGACATATTTGTATATTCTATGAACTCTTTATGGACCACATTCGCACACCGGACTCAGTTGAGGGCGTGCCAAATTCGCGTATTCTGCTCATGCCCAAACCGACCGATAACTCGCCAAATGCCACAGTACATTTAACGTGTTTCTCGCAAAAGTCATGGCCTTACAATAACATTGTAGCTTCTGGTAAATTGAAAGAAAAACAATCATAGATTTGTCATACAATTTACATCAAAGGAAAGCTTGGTGTTTCCTCTGTGAACTTGTAATAGCTCGTTACATGTCCAGCGTAATGAAAATCTATAAAAGTTACATAAATTTGAAAAACAAAATGCTTTCCCTGAGCATGACTACGTTCCTGTCTCATGATAATGTGGCAAACAGAGGGTTTACCGGGTACACCATGGCACATAAAAAGTTAACAAAAATGAGAGGTCCATTGTATAGCAGGGCTTGTGTACTGTGGACAACTTAATATGCAATTGATTAAAACACATGGATTTTGTTAACCTGTTCCTTACGGGAACCTGGTATACCAGGTTCCCGTGGGAATAACTGATATACGGGAACTTGGTAAACCAGGTTCCCAAGATGAAGACAAGAGTGCCTGCTTTCGTGGCCTAAATTCATGTTTCTTTGAGTTATAAAGTTCCCCAAAATGGGTTTGATAAAAAGGTTAAGAGTTTATTCTATCAGCATGTGTTCTCTTTCTGTTGGAAAAATTTGTATATCACAGTATCTTTACCTTTGCTCTGATTTAGTTTGCCCTTTGCTCTGCTACAAAAGTCGTATGAACATGTACATTAGCGATCAAAGCTCATCACAGTGGATATCTGTGTTTGCTGACCCCAGTCATCGCATTCTGGTGCCTGATTTGTGTAGAACAAAAGAGTCTGTGAGCCCATAACTGCACGCTCTATTCATACATTGCATCCGATTGGTAATTTTATTGTTCAAGGGCACATGTAGTTGACCATGGGGAGGGGATACATGGACCGCTTCACTGCTTTCGCTCAGGTGGATTACCACCTTGTCCGTTCTCTGTCGATGGGCAAAATGAATCTCGTTTGGGGACATTGAAGGTATTTAGAGAATTGCGGAAGGAACGGGTTAATAACAAAAGTAACAAAAGTAGCCATTGATATAGTAACTCAAAACAGGACAGATGAGACAAAAACAAAACAAATACAAAAATCATGAACACTGCATTGTAATTTAAAGTGTATTATAGTGCTTAATTAAAGCTGCTGTTAAATAATGAGGATACAGCCAAACAGCCACAAGGACAAATAAAGACATCATTTTGTTACCTACTGTAGCGCGACTATTGCATTGAACATGCAATTCAGTGGATTGAAAAAGAAACACGTCTTTGACAGTCACCCAGAAGAACGAATAAATTGCTGTTTTTGTTTCCTAATGGCAAAGATTGAGGGAGGGGTTATTTTTTCCAATGCAACCCCTACCTCTCCATCTAGAAACACCAGTGCCATTGCCTTATGATGCAAATATTTACTGCATTGAAATGATGTTACTGTTTACTGTACGTATGCCATATATTTTAATAGCAAGTCTTATTCTTTGCGAGTTGGGACTTCTTGACTTTTCAAAAGTGGTTTGATTTGTTGTCGTGGAAGGCAGCGATGGATGAAGCATTGTAAGCATACATGTCTCATTCATGTGGGGATCAGAGTCAAGAATTTTGCACAATTCATTAAATTTGCAAATTATGATTTGTGACATTCGCAAAAAATTCTACCCCCACAAAGTATGTGGAATATACAGTAGTTGATATCTTTCCACGAAATCTCGGTATGTTATCAGTCATACTGTATACATGAACTTCTGCTGCATGGCCATTCCCAGATTTGTTGTTGTTGTTGTTGTTTTCTTGCTCTTGTTTTTGTCACGCCCAGTGAAAGAAGAGGCGGGACCGAGAAATCCAGAGGATATCTGTTGGTTGTTTAGGCATTACAATTGTTAAAGTTTACCGGCAAAGGCTCTCTTTGAAGCAGACAGCTTTTCAACTATTACAGTAACTGCCATTGTGACGGCAAAACGCAATGCGCGGAATCCACTTGTATTGTCAGGAAAGGGACGTACCTTGTAACGAGAGCCGGAGCGCCGGAAGTCGCCACGACAGCAAAGTGATTACAGTGTCCCCGGCAGCGTGAGCTATGCAGCTAATTGCAATCAGCTGAATAATTCAAGGTTGCAATTGTTGTGAAGAGAGCATTATGAAACCGGGCCTGGATCTTAACATGTATGCCCCTTTCCTGTTTTCTTCCGCTTTCCACTAATAGTTTCTTGGAATGAGGTTAGTTGCTTGGCAGGCTTAGAAAAGAGTCCAGTGAGATTTCACAAACAGTCAATTGCACCAAGAATAGGAACTTCTGGAAAGCAGGAAATGTTCACGTCATGAATTATTCACAAATTTGAACGGACGGCCTTTTTTTTCCAAACGATTTAAATTTGTTCGTAAATATTGATGTCAAAGTGCCCTTCTAGAATTACTCTCTGTTTTGGAAGTGCCCACTTTCAGATACAACATGCATCTGTGCTTATCAGGACAATTACTCTGCAGATCAATTACCCTGCTGCCCTCTCTACCATTATAGTGATAGGGTTAGAGTGAAGATCAGGGTACGGGTTAGGGTTAGGGTAAGAATTTCGGTGTGGGTCAGGATTAGTATAAGAATTAGGGTTTGGTATCAGGGGAAGGGTCTGGGTAATTCTCCAGGGGGTAATTTTCCTAGAACCACACGTGGCAGTATTATTGAATGACTGAGTGAGTATACTGTACAATCATGTGTGTATGAGTATGATCTATGCAGTTTCCCCTTTGTTCCTGGATGCAGCTAAATGGATTCCACTTCATGAATCACCATTTTTGCTTGAAGGTTTGAATCAGGATATTGAATTATTGTGATTGTGAGGATTAACATGCTTTTTCATGGACTGATAAAATTTGTTTTTAAGTTCTTGTGAGACTGTGGTTATTGAAGTTGTATATACATGTACCAACACCCAAAGATTAAGATATCCCCCGATACTGAAGGGCATAAATGTACACTTTGCAAATATTACTTTGGCTATGACCCATCGGACACATGCAGTAGACTCATCATGAGCAATGTCCTAGATGGATCTCAAGATCTTTTGTCAAATTTGTGCAGACTTACTGTGGATAATTAGAGTTTTGATCATAAGAAAATATCCAAAAGTTGAGATATTGCGTACATACCTGTGCAAATTGTGTTGTTCTGATGACATATGTACTGTACACTCGTATGAGCTTAGCAGAGATAGAGAGGGAGTATATAGAGACTTGACAGACAGAAACTTAGTTCTATTAATGCAGTGTAGAAGAAATAATGGCACACGTGAAGTGGGTATAAAGTTGTTCAGGACACATTTTTAAGTGTACCTGAAATGCATTACCATGGTAACATATTCATCATTACACCCCCCCCCCCCAAAAAAAAAAAAAAAAAAAAATTAGGAACAGGTGTGTGTTGCAGATAGAGCCTCTTCTCCACTTTTTATCAATGCAATTCAAATCAAATTTGTAGAAGTATTATACAATGTAGTAGCGATATTTTTGGTTTTTCATTTAGCTATGATCATTGTTGCTACAGAGATATCCCTTCCGAGCAATGCTTGATACAACATTATGGTATATGTGTGGATAGTTGTTGATCATGTTCCTTGATGTTTGCAGAGCTAATTTTTCAAGAAAGTGAGAATTTGAAACCTTGCACCTGTCCAACTCACAATTAGTTGCAGTAACCAGAACGTTTTGTTGGCACTAATCGTGACAATTACTGTAACAGGTGATACACAGCCTAGAGAGATGAAACAAAGGGAAAACACTATCTTTTACAAGAAATGTTCATCTGCTGTAACTGAAAATGATACAGATTTGCCCAATGCCGCTGGTGTGGATGTATGCTTAATCAATCAATTTCCTGAATTGTTAAAGGCAGCGACTTTCCAATCAATGAAAGGAAACTTTTAAACATCCTTAATATCCATGAGCCGAGGTACGATCATATATTTTTTAGAGAAATCTTCAAGCAAAAGTTTGTGCTCATGGCTGAGTGTGCACAATACCCCTATAAAGGTCAGATTGAGTGTTTGCCAATGATTACAAAGATCCTGACAAGTACCTTGCCTCTTTGTTTTACTTGAACCATGTATGAAAATTTCCATGTATTTGTATATCTGAAAACTTGTTCTGGTAACTTCTTAATGTTATCAGTTTGTTGAGGATATTAGCCTCATGTTTGACATCACTATAATTATTAACAACCTTTAAACTAACTCTGAGGTACAGTTAATACTTAGTGTGCTCAAGAAATAACTTCAGCTTTTGGGCACTCCATCAGATATGTAAACTTTAAACCCAGTCAAACTTTCTTTAATCAAAAGTGTATCCATGCTGTGGTAGTACTTTGCCAATGTTCCCCCAGAGTTTATTTCTTAGAAACTGTGAGAGGAAAAAAAAATGCAAACTTAACAGATTTGTCTTTATAAAGCAACTAGTCTCAGGATTGGCAGGAACTTCCTTTTCAGCAGCTATAAGTTTGTTTCTCAGAATACCGTCAGTGATGAATCAGTCTGGTAAACATGCTTGTACCACTTTGACGATGAACCCTTGTGGAGCCACTCATTGGCCGGTGCAACCAGCTTGTAGCTCCTGTCATTGGCTGTTGTACCTCGACTGTGCGAACGCACTGACACCTGCTGATAATTGGAGTTGAACACCGCAAATTGAATTTGCTGTAACAAAAGAATCAGCCTCCTGTAAACAGAGACAGTGGCGCACGTGACGCAGGCGGCATGCATCAGAATGGCTCGGCGGGAACTTTCATCTTTGATTGAGTGCTCATTTTGATGTGAACTCGAGGCGATTCCTGAAGTTGTCCTCGAGTGGCTGTTTTTGTCTGGAGTGCCATGCTTTTCTAAATGAACTATTTTATTCCGGACTTGCCATCTCTAGGATGTGAAAAGTTTCTGCCCATGATGTGCATATATTTTGATGGAAACCAAAGCCCAAATATAAATGTGGATTGAGTGAAAGGAGCAGTATTTGTAGAACACATCAGTAAAAGTTTAAGGAAAGGCGGACAATCAGTTCAAAAGTCATGAATAGTTAAGATTTTGCTGCTGTCATAGCTGGATAAGGAGACTACTACACTCAATGATGTCATTATGGACAATAGAAAGAAAATATTTGAATTCCACAAGATATTATTTCCCTTGAAAAGTACATAGCCCATCAACTTGTTACTAACATTTGTTAAGGGTGATAGTATTCCCCCTACTTTCTGAAAGAGGTAGATGAAGTACTCTTTCATTACCCTAGAAAAGGGAAAATTTGTTGAATATTGCATATCTTTTCCTTATATTGTCTTCCACAGTGATGTAATGAAGTGTTGTAGTCTCCTTATCTAGCGAAGATGGCACCGAAACTGTAAAAATGCATTTATAACTTTTGGATTGCTGTTTTCTCTCTGTTCACACTTACATTACAGATTTTGTTTTCTGACATGGCATTTACTAGACAAAAAGTGACCGCAGTGACCGAAATCATTCAGCGCTAAAAGATGCCCTATACCCCAAGTTTGCTATATCAGAGTTGTTCTGAGTTAATAAGCCTGCAAGAATGCATGGAAGGTGAACTTGCGATACTCAAGTGAACGTGAGACCTCTGGGTCTTTTGTTGTATGCTAATTCTTCATCTTCCTCAGATATTTCCCTTTTGTTTAAATAGCAGTTCGTCATTCGGTGTCCTCTTTTGAACTCTCCTCAGGAGGATGGTTTCTTCCCAGTCATCAGTCTCTACCACCAAGGTGAAGACGCCACACCCGTCTCTCAGTACCTCATCGACGAGGGCTTGGCTGATCCGATGAACGATGCCAGGGCGGTGCAACTTCAAGAAACTGCCACCAAGGCAGGGGCAGGAAAAGCTGCAGCAAGAGGTGGGGTCACCGTGTCCTCCGGCCAACGCAAGGAGGCGGTTTCCATGGCGCCGCCTGTGTCGGGAACAGAGGAGTGATGGTGAGTATTCCATCTACCATGTGACCCATCACATTGTACCTCAGACACTCCGTCGTTTTTAGTAAATCTCTTGATGTAGGGCAAGTTCACGGCCTTGTTTCTGATGAACTTTGTTCATTTAATGTACATGTATCACAGTGAAATGTTGAAATGTTTCCATGAGCTTTCCTCATTTAGTCATCAGATACATTGTCAATGTTATGTTATGTCAAAAGCATCATGTAATATGACTCAAATTACTTGGTAGTCTAGCCAAATCTCGGAAGCATTGTTTTCTGTAGATCTCGTTTGTATTTTGCTATATGTCCACTCTTCCCCCATAGCTGTGCAGAAATTGCATGTATTATTCAAGCACTTTGGTTGGATTACCTGTCCTGACAATATGTTTCATTTCATTTTATGTCATTTATTGGCACACCACAAAAAATAAACCAAATAATGTGATTGACATCTATCTCATCAAATTTTGAGCTTGTGACATTACAACCCAACTACGCCAGAGGCTTCTCAAAATCCGAGATATATTTGATGTGACAGTGCGGTTCAGAAGTAACTCATCAAAAGCAATGCATTTTCACATACCTCCAAAGTTATCCTTGGCTAGGTGCATGCAAAGTTTGAATCCACCTCAATTTACACTCTTTTCTGTTTTGGGGTTGCCTGCAGAGACTCCATGACTAATTACAGGGCAAAGGCATTATTCATTTTGTTTGTTTGTTTGTTTGTTTGTTCATTCGTTTGTCTTTTCTTCCTTTCTTCCTACTCTTGATAGAGATGACTGGCAAAGTCTTGATGTGAATTGCCAACTATTTAAATTACTATAAAACAGGAAAGTTTAAAGTGCCTGAAACTTTTTGTGAATTTTGTAATTAGCCAAGAGTTGCAAAAGTAAGATGCTCATAAAAGTTTTTGTCTACACGAGACGTTGAATGCCAGTGGCAAGTCACAAACATTTCATGTCGCGAAAAAAGGCTGTTGGCTCCAATTCACAAAAAGGTTCATGCCGTGAATGCTTCTGGTTTTAAACTATAAAGGTAATGATGGCAATTATAATTTGGCTACTTTCCAAGATATTTCTTACAGTGTAGTCATATAGCATAATTATAGTCAAACTAGAAATATCTTTGATAGTCATTTGCAAAAAAAAAAAGAAGAAAGAAGCGAAACAAAATAAAAAAAAAGAAACAAATAAGTGAAGAATAAATTCTCTTTAGTTGATGCTTTCATAACCTGTCAGTAAAACTATATTCAAATGCCTTTCTCGCATTCCTGGCTATGCGCAATTACATTTGCTGCCAATAAGGGAATGTTTATAAATAAAGCACAGATTAAATGAAGCATATCACTGCAAGCATCAGATTATATCACTGGCGTGGTAAACACCTGGCCCTCGGATTTCACAAGGGGTTGAAAGCCCTTAATTACAATCCATAGTCTGTCCTTCAGCTCACCCGTAATGCAATCGTGAAATGGCACGGGCAATGCAATATCTCCATCTCTAAATATAGAGCTGATATGGTGTTATCCCAGTTTTGTGATTTGTTTTCCTTTTCCTGGGAGCAAAGAAGAAATATATGAGCCGTATCAGTATGAAATTATGATTTGCTCTGCTGCATGTGAAAAACTTTGAGAGTGCTTGGTCTGCACTATCAACAGGGGGAAAATTGTTATGTGTAGTTTTGTTTCATGGCAAAAGATGAAAATATACTGGTGTATTCATTAACATAGTTCAACTGACGGATATGTTGCTTTCATGGCTTTTGTAATTAGATGTAGTGGCTCACAGTATAAAATAAAAGATAAAAAATCTTTCAAAAATCAATAAAAGATCCTGGATCACTCCCAAAAGTTAGTCATCTGTTCATAGTGTCATTATTAACTTTTCCAGCAAGTTTCATTCAAATGCATTTCCAACTATTTTGGGTTATTTTGCAAACAGACAAACTCTCTAGAGTGCGTTTTTATGCCTCCGCCACGAAGTGGTGCCGGAGGCATTATGTTTTCGGGTTGTCCGTCCTTCCGTCCGTCCGTCCGTCCTTCCGTCCGTCCGTAATGAATTTTGTGGACAAGGTAACTATCAAAACCTGTTGAGGTATCCTAATGAAACTTGGCATGTATGTGTATTAGGGGGTGAAGTTGTGCCTATCAACTTTTGGGTGCACATGCTCAAGGTCAAAGGTCAAAAGGTCAAGGTCAAATACATAAAATTTCACTATTTCCTTCATATCTACTGAATGCCTGAAGATATTTTCTTGAAACTTAGTGTATACATGTATTACCCAATTAAGATTCTCTGGTGAAAGTTTGGGTCATGAGGTCAAAGGTCAAAAGGTCAGGGTCAAATACATCAAATTTCACTATTTCCACCATATCTATTGAATGCCTAAAGATATTTTCTTGAAACTTAGTGTATACATGTATTACCCAATTGATATTCTCTGGTGAAAGTTTGGGTCATGAGGTCAAAGGTCAAAGGTCAAAAGGTCAGGGTCAAATACATAAAATTTCACTATTTCCACCATATCTATTGAACGTCTGAAGATATTTTCTTGAAACTTAGTGTATACATGTATTACCCAATTAAGATTCTCTGGTGAAAGTTTGGGTCATGAGGTCAAAGGTCAAAGGTCAAAAGGTCAAGTAAAAATATTAAAACTTCTTTTTTTTCTCCGTACCTTGGAAAATTGTTCAAGGTATCTTCATGGAACATAGTATATACATGTACTGACTGGAAGTGATTATCTAGAGAATGTAGAGTTCATGGGGTCAAAGGTCAGGGGTCAAAGGTCAAGTGCAACACTTCAAAATTTTACTATTTCCCTCATATTTATGCAATGCCAGCAGGGTTTTTTTTTTTTTTTTTTACACTTGGTGTATGCATGTGTAACCTAATAGACATTCTCTGGAAAATTTTTTTTTTCTTCTTTTTTTGCCTCAAAGGTCAAAAGGTCAAAGATCAAGTGAAAGTGCTGAATTAACTTTTTCCTCCATATCTCGGAAGTGGCTAAAGTTATCTTGAAACTTAGTACATATTATTCATGTTCTACCTGAAAGTGATTATCTTTTGAATTTTAGGGTCAAGGGCCAGATGAAAATGGTAACAATTTACTATTCAATTCAGAAAATTGCACGTTTTCTCCACACCTGTACCTTGAAAATTACTCAATGCCTAAATGTATGAATGGGGCAAAGTCAAGTTAAAGTCCTTAAATCCCTAGATACATGCTCTCCTATTCATCCAATTAAACCTAGGTCAAGGAAGGTGAACATTCAACACATTTGTGACAAACTTGTCATTTCAATATTTTGCCAATTTTGTGAAAATGTAATCACACATTGTCCACATGTACTATCTAGACCTATTGGGAAAATCATGCACTATGGCGGAGGCATACCAGTCGCCAGAGCGACATTTCTAGTTTGAAAATGCCCCAAACAATGTCAATCTGATGAGTTTGTATCTAGATTCTGCTGTTGTTCCTGACTGGTTTCACCCACTACATGGGGTCTTTAAACCCACTGTAGACAAATCTTGAGAATTCTCGGACAGGTGTCTATGGGAAATGTGTATTATAGTAAAGTCAGTCCGTCGTCAACAGGTTAAAGACAAAAGTGTACTTGCCAGCTAGCTGTGGAAACCTTGGTGTAATATAAATATGTGTGACATGTACATTGTACATGGTAGTGGACAGATTGCTGTGCAAGTTTAAGACTAGGTCTAGATCTACATGAGATCTACATAATTATATACTTGTAATTTGTCTAGTCCAACATGCACAAACCATACTTAAACTTCATACAGTGAATTGTGAACAGCTGTTGAATTGGTACAAAACCAAGCACACACAATATGCACCCACAGTGTGGCAGATACAAAACAAAAGAAACAAAAAGAAAAAATGGGGGCCCATGCCCCCCCCCCCCTTTAATTTCGCAAAAGGCACCTCCCCTTTATGGAATTCCTGAATCCACCCTTGACCCAAAATCTTCTTTGATTGACAGTTCAACCAGCTTTAACATTGATGATCTTCACCACGAAGATGGCAGCAATCCTCACACCATCCTAAGGCATCGTTTTGAATGCAAGATCCGTGCCCATGTAATAATGACATTTCCTAGCGAGGCATGTTCAGTACTGTAGATCCTGGTGCCAACAGTCAGGAGGGGAATGGAGAATGTATAATTGCATGTCACACTGTTGGTCTTCAGAGATTTCTCCAGGAAATGTGAAAGATTTTTTTCTCAATGTCATTCCATATGAATATTTGCGCATAGGCGTCATGACCTATCCTCGAAATTCCCATTTGTCACCTGTCACATTTTTCGTCTGCTGATTTGCAGGTATCTCCCCGGCAGCCGATTGGGGTCAAAAAAGCAACAATTCGCAGTCCTTGGATAAGTTTTCCTCAACAGACTCTGCGCACAAAACGGACAGTAAGGGGAGGATTATGGAGTGCGGCTGCGGGGCAATCTGTGACGAATGAAGAAACATTTGTTGATGAGGAGAGGGAATTTCTGAACAGGACCGACAGAATTTTTTAAAGAGCCAAGAATGGTTACATTGACCCACTCTTGATCTCCCTGGGAAATGGAGCGGGCTTTGGCTGCGGCAACTTTGCAACCGCATTACGAGACTCGCTTCTTGCCCCTTCTGCCTTACGCCTTCTGATACGCCGCTGATCAGGGCATTACTTAGTATGATTGATGTTTGGCCCGGTCTCGACATGTTTGCGCTCGCAGCAGACAAACCGTGAGAGGCTGACTTTGGAAATGAGCCGTGAAGAATTTAAGACTTGGGACTTGTTTGGAAGAGTTTTGGTATTTCTTTAAAAGCCATCATCTTAAATTGTTGCCACTCACCACTAACATTCACAAGGTTATCTGTACGAATTCTTCATTATTTGTGAGCATGCTTTGTTTTCATATGATTGAAAGACAAGGAGTATCTTCACCTCTACTGCACTTATGTCTTGTCTCTGAATATCAATTTGTCAGGGACCAGTAGCTCGTTTGTTTCTGTAAACTTGACGAAAACGTGTTTGAGCTGATCAGGTATCCATCTGATTTTGCAACTCTTTTCACTGACTTCCTCTAGAAATTAACAAGAGAAATCTCCACCTGAGCTGTAACCCCACATGGTGCTAGCAGTGACCATAGTTTAAGTTTTTTTGATAGCTGCTCTTTGAGGTGTAATTTGTAATTAACGGGAGGGTTTGATTTTTGTGAATTTCGCAAATCACTTTTGGACCACAAGTTCCAACAACACTAAAAAATATATCAAAATGACAGGCGTGAATGCAGCTATGATAGCCCCTGTGTCAAAATCACGAAAATAATAAACAAATTTTATACATGGTTAACATGTTTTCTATATACTAAACAAGCTTGTATCATTGGGTATTGTAATCCATTTAACTGTTTACAATGATAGTTTACTGTTTCAATACATGTAGCTATAATATGCTTGTTACATACCAAACAAAAGGTTGTAGCATTGGTTATTGTAATCTGAGTGTATTCTACTGGCATACATCCGCATTACAACTAACCCTTTTTTGTGTGTATTTTATGGCTTTAATAAAGCGGGGTAAAGCATAATTCTTGATGAATTATGGTGATTCAACCAATCCCAGTGATTTCTTCCTTTTTTTTTCCTTTTTTTTTTTCAAACAAGAGTCCAGTCCATGGAGAGTTATACAGTTTCAAGAAGAAATATTATTCACTTGCAGATTTCATTGATTATTGGACACTTTTGGTGCAAAGCATTTACACTTCGATTTCTGTGTTACACTTTTACAATTGTTGGAAAGTCATAGTGAGAAGGGGCAAAGAGATTCGATAGGTCACGTTTCCAGGAAAGTTATTTTAGTCAACTTACAGTAACAGGTCCTACTACAATTGTGAATTTTGTTTTGAGATCAGGAATGTTGCACACCAATGATGTAGTCACAGAATACCATTTGAGCTATTATGGACCTCTTATCCCATGTAACTATAGATATCAGTGAAGATTCTGATCTAATACTGCAGAAAATTATGATCAATATATCTGACAGAACTTACAATGTAACATTGAGTTGATTATTCTTGTACGTTGTAACCGTTTGAAATTAACGAAAAATCGGCTCGCTCATCTGAGAGTTTGGAGGGCAAGTTCTGATTACAAACTTGTATAACGCAAAAACTGAAGAGTAAGACCCCAAGCCAGGGTCGTATGAGGGTGTCTGTTGCAGTTTGGCAGAATTTATGTAGGGGATAATCGGATGTGGCTGCTAATTTTACCTGCTTTCATTGCATTTGTGTAAAAGTTGTTTACATAAATTAAAAAAAAGTACTTAAAAGGAATTGAAATAAGAATCAGTGATAAAGGAATGTAAGATTTAGACACGAATGAGATATGATCATTGGAAACTAGTTTGATTGAAGCAAGTGCCTCTGTACAGAGCATTTTGTGACTATCAGATGGCTGCAGATGTTGTTGCCTGTACGTAGTATTACTGTATAACTTTTATTTTTTTGAAAAACATTTTACTTGTTCTATTCAGAAAGAGATACGACATCTTGTCTGACAAAGTAACAGGCATGGTGTATTTCGTGTGGTGCTCAGTTTGCAAAGCATGTTTTGTTAAACATTTGTATCGAAAAACTATGTTATATATGTTGTTCATTTATTTTGTGATTGATTTATTTGAGATAGTCTCAGCTGGACAATGTAAGATTCAAGAAGTCCGCATAAAGAGTTTGGTTTAAAAAAAACTGTTGCCAAAGTTAACTCGTCTTTGTCACTGCCAATTTAATTCAGTGTTCAGTGTACTAGTTTGTGTGTGTGGTTGTATATTATGCTTGTGTATGTGTGTGCATTTGTGTGGGAAGAGAAGAAGTAAATCAGTTGCTAGACAAATGTGTGGATGAATGAATTAAGTTACAGAAGTTAAGGGGAGAGGACCATTTTTTTTTCCCTTGCAGTATAGTGTGGACCGTCCCAGTTCATAGTGGAGTGATAATGCTGCGTTGTAACTACAGGGGCTTGCTTCGGAGTTGTGAATGTCCAGGCTTCAAAAGCTGAAAATTGAAATACATATGTAAAATGTAGTATTTGTGGTACGTGTATTAGCAACCACACGCTTCTACCTTTGAGAGTGTTGGTCATCGACCTTCTGTTTTTTCCGGTCAGATTTGAAATATTTGATATTAGAAAGAGTGGACGAACTCGTCCTCAAAACTGGCTCGCCACCAATGGGACTGCTAATGCAATTAACAGTTTATTTCTCTGCTACTGCCGAAGAACGGTTATTGTCATCAACACCTAAAACGAAATGTTCCGCGAAACGTATAAATTGTCCAATACCGTGTATGGTGTGGCGTGATAATCAAGGTACGCTGATAACTCACTACGTATTATCTTCGGTAGATATGGAAACAGTGACCAAAGCTAGGGTGTGACAGCGGTAGCAATCACCCGGCCATCCATTCCTAAGAACTGTTTACCCCCTGGGAATCCGAGATTTATATAGATACACGTATGGAGAGATGGCAAAATAGCGTTGTCCATGATTTTGCAGATTCATTGTGTCTGAGAAATTTGATTTAGATAGAGAATGCCCTCAATTGCTAATGCAATTTCTTTTCTTGATAATAAAGATTTTAAAAAGATACCTCAGTAATTTTCCCCAAATCACGTTTACAGGAAAACACTTAAAATACAGGAAATTTAGTCTTACTTCATATTAAATCATTTCTCCCACTTGCTCACCTCTTTCCTCGTCGGGGCTTCACTACTACTCCCCCCCCCCCCCCCCCCCCCATCCCCCATTCTAGTTGTGCATATTTTCTGTTCTCACGTCGACGTAATGAAATTGTTTTACAGGGGTTACTTTTCCCGATGATGTGTTATTTTGAGAGTCTGTGTGTCTGTATGTATGTATATATGTATGTATATAAGTGGGGTTTTTCCATTTCGTGACAGTGCACTGTCGAGTATACAGTCATATTCAATACAACTCACATTGATCTAACCTACTTCGTGGCATCTCAATTAGAACAATAATTGTATTGGCTTAAACACTTCCTCACACTTTTTTTGTTTCTTTTTTGTTTCTTTTTTGTTTCTTTTTTGGTTTTTGCTTTTGTTCAGTAGATAATCGAGTGACCATTACACTGACAAGAAATACATCGCCAGACTCGTTTGATTTTCGCTTTGTTGCATTTGGATGATTGCAAACGGCGGATCAAGACTTTGATTCGTATGGGTGATGGGGAGGGGGGGGGGTGACGCCGTGTAGGGAGGGAGGGAATCTGAAAACCTCATGCATTGTCTGACCCAATTCACTATCGGATTTGTCCATTATCTTGTCTTATTTTAGTTTCTCTTATTTTTGTGGCGCCATGCCGGTCACTCCGTTATTTGTCTCATCCGTAATCAGAACGAAATAAAAGGGGGCAAACGACCATCTGTTGAAACTGTTATTGATTTGAGGAGCACGTGGTTGAAGAAAACGGGGCTGTCGGATTTTTTTTTTCTAGCTCTTTTTCGTTATTCATTGTAAAGGTCCTGCCGAAGAGCAGATGTTAAACTGTTTTCAAATCTGGTTTTCATGTTTGTTGTTTCGCTTTTGTTTTGATACAGTGTTGCCAGCATTGGCATGCTGTCATTATATCCTTCGTTTTAATTTCATAAGAATTGCGTGCGTTTACTATGTGTGTGTGTGTGTGTGTGTGTGTGGTATGCGCTTTTATTTTGCGATACTCGTATGCCTCCGCACAATAATTGCTGTATTTATCTCCGGATTGTTATTGTTATCATATTCAATTATTTGACAAGGTCAAGAAGAAAGAATACATGATAATCATTAGCATTATATACAAACATGAAACAACTTGAAATCTAGAGTGATCATGAACACAAAATAACAGAAAAATAAATGGTGACAACGTTGACACATTTGCTCCTGCGACATTTGCTCCGGTTCCGTTTTCTCCAAGAACTTAGTGTAAGGGTTTTAGGTTTAATTTACTGTGAGGATTAGATTAGGGTTAGAGTTATGTTTGTGGGTAGAAATTATGTTCGGCTTGGCGTGTAGATATTCCACGGGAGCAATTGTCGCCGGAGCAAATGCCATGGAACAGGTGACAACATGTGGGTCAGGGCACACAAAAGTAAAGGCAGAGAATGGATGCCGAGCTTCATAACTGGAGAATGATAGGAGCTTATACATCCCCGGAACTTACCGGAAGATGGTACTTCCCCGAAAAACCCGGTTGTCTGGGTACAGACGTGACAGCTCTAAACGCAGACAACGGAAGAAAGAAAGAGAGAGAGTGTGTGTGTGTATGGGGGAGGGGAGACGGGATCTGAAGTCAATCAAAATGCTGCTCGTCCGTAGGACTAAAAGTCGTATTACCCCATTCGCAGTCACAATAGGGGGATAAACTGGGGTAAATTACCAGTCCGATTATAAAGCCATCAATTGGAATTGGGAACTGGCATTTTGGATTGCTATTGGCCAATTAAAACTGTTTTTCCATTTGAATATAAAAGAAAGGTATGTGAAAAAAGCATAGATCGATGTGGTGTACGCAAGCAGTCCCTCACGTCGTTTCTATGATGCGAGAAAATCGACACCACTCCAAATATTTACCGGAGAACCGATGATTTACGTCTCCAGCAATAAATCACAAGGATCGAGAATAATCAAGTGAAATGGACTCCGCGCATGACATCGTTTGGGCGGTTTTAATCAAATCTGTTGTCGGGATACCTTACAAAAGGACTAATATTTGGGCCAGAATTGGTGCCTTATTCGTACGTTCTCCTTCTCCTTACCCAATACCTGCGTTCCCTCGCAGTCACTTTGGCCCTGTGTTGACGGAACGTGATCGCTATTGGAGCAGAAGACTTCCTCGCCTGCGGGCGCCGCAATTGTTCAGCTCAGACGCCGTTCTTTTTCGTATAGGTTCTATAAGTCACACACACACACACACACACACACACACACACACACACACAAACATGTGCAGAGAGAGAGAGAGAACAGACAGCAATTGCATCCGCACGCCTGTCAACTGAGCCGAATAAAGTGAACAGAAAACGCCCGATGCGTGCGCGGAAGTAGCGCGCACGGAATTCTTGCTCCTCCCAAATCAATTATATTAACAAACCTATGAACGAGTGAAAACATAATCATAATCCATTTGGCAACTTTCGTTCTACCAGCTGTTAGGAAACTTGACTGACAATACGTGACAAAATATGAATTTGAGGGCAGTTCAGGGCCGTCAATAGGACACGGATCAAAAAATTGTTGCAATTCTCACTTATTGAAAGCGAGCATAAAACACGTACAATTTGTGAGTTTATTTACATTCATCTTTGTGTGACGCAAATTTCAAATAGCGAAGTAAACATAATTTCAAAATGAGATTTTTTTTTCGATCATTTTACAAGTTATGCAGCTTTATTAAAGTCAAGTGAACTTTTCTTTTTGCGCTCGAAAGAAAACTGAAAGAATCTCTTCTCAAAGTGCGAACCTTACTATACTGTCTTGATGTTTTTTGTTTATGTTCCTGGGGCAACGTCGATTAAATGCCGTTCAAGGCTGAAGATACGTTCACTTGCACATCAGGGACACTGGGACTACAACTTTTGTCAGGATAAATTCTGACCAATATCGTACTATTTGCGTCAGCTTTAGCAGAACCTTGCTAATTAGAGTGTAGGTAAAGTATTGAGTGAGGAGAAAATTATAGATGTAAAGATAGAAAGGGCTCTTCCATCGCATGGTTTGAATTTTGCCTCCGGGCTTGTGTGGTCGGCAACACGAAGCCACGTTTATTTTGACCCGAACTGCCTTCCCGCAGTCATCTTATCATTCTTGTTATTGGGACAATGAAGCAAATTTGCGACCGTGCGTGACTTGTGAATAATATTGCAAATGCTGAACTATACAGATAGACAGGCGGTCCTTCAGCACCATTTCACTTGTTTATAATGTACGATGAGTGTAGAATTTATGTAGGACCGTATGATGAGATTTGATGGGGAAAAAATCCATGTGTACCAACCTCACACATCTGAGATTGGATCTTCTACAAGGCAAATCAAATAATTAGAATGCATGTGACAATTTTAATAATATCTTCAAAAATAAATGTTCTTATATGCACCGAGTTCGGTATCCTTAAAAGATTCAATTTTTCTCTATTATGACCTTACTTCAAAAAGAAACTTTGAAAATGACTTTTATCTGGTTTTGCATCAAAACTATTAATAGAAACATATACATGTATATATACATATATATATATATATATATATATATATATATATATATATATATATAAGGGTGTGTGTGTGTGTGTGTATGTTATAATCAGTATAGAAAACAAACAGAAACGACAGCAAGACAAATGTATTACGAATACCCAATTATGCTCAAATGCGATTATTCAGATTGATCTCTCTACGTAACATTTCCACGCAGAGTAATGCCGCCTATGGGACCACGACGCCTTATGATATTTTTTTTCAAAGACAGTATGAAACAAAAACAAAAACATGCACAAGGTCCATGCTCAAAGGAATACCAATTAAAGCGAATAAAATACTGTACCTTTGAGTCATTTTTTTTTCAGTGCTGTTTCATCCTCGTCTGCGCAGGCGTTATTGTTTTGCCCTTACTTCCACGGGCGGCAACAGAGGACGAACTTCGAACTAGATTTGTGTTTGTGTATTGACTTCGGACGACAAAGCAAAAAACAAAACAAAACAAACAAGCAAACAAACAAAAACAGAAACGAATTTCCGTTTAAATTCTATACAAACACGAGAGAAACAAAACAATTATTAAATCGATGCTGTGTTTCTGTTTGTTTGTTTGTTTGTTTGTTCCCTTCTGTTGTTGTTTTTATTTGATGATTATCTTGTGAATGTAAAAAAGTTGGACATGACTGTTAGGGTGTGTATTGATTTATGATCGGCGACAGAGTATTGGAGCCAAGATCGTACGTGTTGCTCATGATCCGAACTTTTGTTTTGAGAATCAAGTTTGATTTTATATTACTCGCATATCGCATTTCTACGCAATCTACACAACGATATTCTCTCCAAATAACACGTGCATGATTTATTTACTAAAACATGTACCGGTAAATGAAATAAACATGTGCGTTTGCCAGGTCATTGTACATGTATCGTCCAATTAAACTACAATGCTGTTTTGTTTGCCCATGTTTCAGCTTATATACTTAAACTGCAAAACGAGGGTTCGTATCGCCGCTTCGTAAACTATTGTTCATCTCTTTACATCTCCCGTCGTAACACGCGAGGTAGTTTACGAATGATCAGTTCCGTTCCTTCTCCGATTAACAAGACCATGGCGCAAAGCTGGCCTACGAAAATATTTTCTTGGCAAGCCCCAAAATGGCTCTTGACTTCGTCTGCTCCAGCGATTTGCAAACGTTTAATAATTGTGTTGAGTTATACTCCAAGAGGCCGGTTAGACAGTGCGCGGATTAATTCGCTCTCGCAGTTCAGTGGCTACTATTTTCTCTGAAAGCGTTGTCGGGACAAAATGGGATCTGCCAGCTGTTTTTCAATTCATGCTTGTTAGTCATGGCCAAATATTGTGTCCCTAACTGGGTTATTGCGATGATTACAGCCTATCAATAATGAGCCTTTCATGTGAGTATACTCGCGGAATGCAGGCGTCACATGCACTTGTCCGATCAAAGATAGACAGAAGATAAAGGAAATGTTCAGAATCGGCTCTCCTCGTGTAAAAATAGGGTCATTCGTCAAAGCATCTTGAGCAGTCGTAAATGATCGCCTCCGGAGTTTCTCAATCTCCAGCAGCAACTTCGTGAACGGTGGCAAAATCTTCGTTTAGCAATCGTCATTCCGTCGTGTGTCCTTCGGGTAAACATCGTAATAAACAGATAAAGATTCGTATCTTCGTCTAGCCTTCGTGTGTGGTTCGGGCGCCACCGTGTGACTTTCTATAGGCTTGTAGGCATCGTAGTTGCTTCGGCAGTTGATTGACCAAGTTCGGGGGGGGGGGGGCAACTTCGCACAAAATTGAAAATGTTCATATTGCTATCTTGTACCAAGTTTTGAACAGTGTTACGCCACTTGAAGAAAACCACTGTGCGGAGGAAAGGCCATTGTATGCCATGTGTCGAACGTTGCTAGTATAATGTTAGTTTCTCGGACGGTATTTTGACCTTAGATTTGAGTTTAATCATAGTAGTAACCTTTTCTGTAGGTATAGATGATTGTGTCCTGTCTGTGACTGAAAGGAAGAATAAAAAAAAAACGAAAAGTCTAAAATATATCCTTGCCTTTGAAAGTATTTTCTTGTACTCCCCTCCATAACACGGGATATTGAATGTTTGGTAGGTTGTACAACCTTGGATGGAGGTTTTCATTCAAAGTTGATAAAAGAAATCTCAGTACGTTATAAGACAGTATAATAAAATAATGAGAATGTCTTCGAGAGGTATGTTCTTTTTTCAGTCACGTTTGGTTTGAAAATAAGATTATTGATCAACGTCTCTACTGCCGCTGCAAAGGAATACTTGCGAGAACTGGAATAAGTAAAACTAATCAGCCAATCGAACGTACCTAAATAGAATGTTCGTGTACTTCTTTGTGTGTATCTGTAAGTATGCCGTAGCATTTGTCTAGCATGTTTACAGAAAACCATTAGAATTGGTAGAAACTTTCATAGACTTAGCGTACATTATTTATACTGTATTGATTTGTGATGGTGATGTGCAAACAACTCCTTTGCATTGATTCGTCTTAATATTATGTTAGCCTTCAATAATCGATATCACTGGAGTGCCGTTTTTATCGCATTCTTATTCGCCAACAGACGTCTTGCTGACTTTCGAGTTTAATTTCTTCACATCAGTGGGAAATCAGAACTAAAGTTCAATTAAGTGTGTGTTTTCTGTATGAGTACGTATTAAAACCTTCAGTGATACGTTTGCAGGTGAGAAGAGAATTCCCGGGCAATTTTAGATTCATCAGGCAAATTTCAGGCTTCATCGACGCTCGTTGCGAATTTGCACTGGACTGACTCTCAGCGGGGGGAAAGCGGAGATGAGGCCTTTCGGTATACTCCGTGGATTGATCAGAATGATGAATTGAGGATCATACTGCGAGAGGCATAGATTTGGCTGATTTGTGTTGAGAGTCAGTGGCATATCAATGTCCATTGTTGGAGAACGGAGAGGATAATAATGCAAGTTGCAAATCATGTAACGAGCACAGACTCAATCTTAGATTATGAAATTTTTGCTTGAAATGAAATGAAATGAAATGAAATCTATTCATATTCCACATAGTGGACATTATATGATAAAATATACAGGGTATAACACATAGTGGACATTATATCAAAACTATACAGAGTATATCACATGTATATACAAAATATCGTGATATTCTGAGATAAAATTACACCATGTATACAAATGTGGAGGGGACTATACTTAAAAGCACTGCTTGTTAAATGTAGTCCCCCTACAGATTATAGACAAAATAATATCAAAGATAAGGCTGAGTGGAATAACAAAAACACCATATATACACTATTTACAAGGGCACAATTATGAACCGTACTATGGATATACAACAAGTCATGTTTATGTTACAAAGCACAGGTTTATGTATAAAGTGTTTACAATGTACATTATATACCATTAAAATAATGAATGAAACAGAAGATAACCTTCCGAGTATACATCATGAAAGTACTTCTAGAAAACATTGATTGAAATATACATACGTTTTATTACCATAAAACTGTTTATTAATACTTGTCAAGAAACAAATTTTTGAGCATATACTTAAAGCTATTCAAGCTCTGAGCTTGTTTTAGTGCTTCGAAACCATCTGAACAAATCAACATGGAGCGGAGGAAGTGATCGTTGATTCCGAAGTTTTCTGACTGTTTTTAATGTCAGAAACGCGTTAATATTTTTCCCATAGAGAGGTCTGCGCACTGTGACAAAATTTGATTTACTCAGCATGGGTAAATGTTTATAATAGGCTGTATTCTAAACTATTTTGATGAATGATTTCGTCCTTATTTTAATTGCACATCACAGTATGTTTGAAGATGAAAGCGGAAAAAAAGAGGCCGTCTGAATTCAGATTTTAGAAGAGCACTTCTCATAATCATAGGCCACACTACATTATTTTTTTAATTTCATTTTTTTTTGAAGAATATAATATGGATCTCTGTAAACCACAACGAGTCGCCATAAATTTAGTAGCCTTTGTGTTTAAAGACATCTGTCCAGTTTCCGTCGGAAGATTTTTCGTATGAGTCAGGAATTATGGTCAGGTTTATTTATTCATTATTTCAACAGGGTAGCCCTTTCGGTTTAAAAAAAAAATGCCCTACCAAGGAACCCTGCATATTATTATATTCAAATACACAAACTTGCAATCAATAAGAGAGTACACATATAGGCCCTACGCCAGATAGCCCGAAAATAGAGAATATGTAACATTGTTACATTACAATTAAAAATAAATCATTTGCCAATTTAATTGACTTAAAAGAATAGTACTGGGTGTTGAAAATCAGCATTATTTTAGTTGAGTTAATCGTATTCCCTGGATCGTATTCGCAGTCAAGAGACGGACATAGAGACAGAAAAATAGAAAGAAAGAAAGAAAGAAAGAAAGAAAGAAAGAAAGAAAGAAAGAAAGAAAGAAAGAAAGTGAGGGAATGAGAATACGAGTGGAACACAATAGTTTGTTACTTCTAAAGACACCATTTAACATTCTCCGCAGGCGGGCTCGTGGTGTTTTGACAGCGGTTGCGTAGCATGATGCCCGGCGCGGAGACACCGTGAGCGATCACTGTGAACGAAAGGTGTTTACTTCGAAATGCGGCTGGAATTAGGAATATCACAATACACTCGTAGGCGTTCGTTATCTAATATAATGGCGTTATGCCATCTCTTTACATGGGTTCTCATATCCTAAGATCTATACGGTCAGCAAACAATGGGGACAGAACGGTGCTGCCATTTTGCCGAGAGAGCTAGAGTGTCAAATGAGGCCTATGAGACACGAGATTTACAGTACCGTGGCCTGAAGCTTGGTTTCCTTGCCTTATCGTCTGACTCACGAATAAAAGGCTTTACATTTCGCGCCTAAACAAGAGCGCACTCCATTGTTCTCTAAAACTCTTTAGGGGACATCTCCTACCGCCGGGTACATCGCTGAAACTTTGCTAAGGTCATCAGGTCTTGCTTTTGTTTTCTTGTTCCTGTATGTAATTGCTTCGAATACTTACATGGGTTTTCCCCGATTCTTCATGACTAGTATCAAAGTCATGCGGGCTTCCTTTGCTCCTATTGTATATTTTATGATAGTATCAGATAACATGACTGAGGGCACCAAGGTTGTAATTTACCTGAGAGGAAGGAACGAGTGCGAGCAAAATGTCAGCTGACTTCTACTAGTAAATCTATAATACTCCCACCACATCGCCTTACAAAAAGTTCGGTGAGGAAGTGACGAAAGTGTGGGATAAGTTGAAAATTTAGAAAAACTGGACAAACTGCAAATGTTTTATGGCCTTTTCAAATTAATACTCGTTTGACTTTCAAGTGCATAACTTTAGCCAGCTACAAGAGAGTGACTACAGATTAACATGAGCTCCGTGGCAACGTCAACTTGAAAATGTATGAAAAAATAGTAATGTTTATACAATATCATGCACTGTCTTCTTTGAATGAACCTATGGTCACCGATGGTTTTACCAGATGCACATACGGTCCACTTTGTGCGTGTCTTGTCGATAATTGATAGTTGCCATAATGCCCTTTGTACAATAGGACCTTTATCATTTGTATTCACAATTGCAGTGCACATTGGAAGTCAACTGCACAGAATTTCAGTATAGATTATTTATCATTTTATAAAGCTCACATATATCTTAGAGGTTGAACAGCTCTTTTCAAAAGGTGTTCTTTAAACTAGAATCGCTTCAAGACAGCACATTTATCAATCAGGTAAGTGACGTTCATTTCGGCCATCTTTACTGCAGTTGAACTTTATTTCCTAACAATTACGTTATTTTCGAGTTGCACACAGGCTATGCCAATGTATACAGAAGCATTTGATTCTTGTAGGAAAGCAACAGGCGAGACCGACAGGCGCAATACACGTCCAAAGGACTAACAATTATACCGTATAACAGTGCATAACGATCCGGGTATTTCATTGTTCTAAAGTAGTCTCACATTATTGCAGGAGAGCTATTCAAATCAATTTCATATTAGAGGAAACCCCTTCCGTGATCCATCGTCCTGCAGAAATAACCATAGTGGAAAGAACACAGTGTCTCACAGTGTGAGAATCACAGTGTGAACACAGTGTAAACACAGTGTAAACACAGTGTGAACACAGTGTGAAATCTCTTCACTCTGTTAAATTCAAGCATTTTAACAATATGAACACAATGTGAGTCGTCAATCTACAGTGTGAAACAAAGCATTACTATGTGAACACTCTGTGAAAACCACACCACAGTGTGAAATCATGTTCACACTGTGAAATTCGAGTGTGTCACATAGTCGATTGTATGAACACCCTGTGACTACACTGTGAACACACTCTGGGACACTATTTTCTTTCCAATAGGGAAGAAGGGAGGCAACTAAAGAAGTGAATAGTGGTCATGCACGAGAGAAAGAATATTCACAAAATACTACAACGACAACTGAAGCTCGATCGGTTTTGTCATCAAATCGTCCGCCACTCAACGTCACTCTTCCTATTTAATTAGAGTGGAATGCAGAAAACTGGATTTTACCTATGAGTGCACGTTGCGGATTTTCATCCAATCGACTTTCTTGTCCATTGAAGCTTCATTTTAGTTCCCACGTATATCTACCACTGAAAATCATATGTCAGTATCCTCCAAAAATTGAAAAAAGAGCATCTCAACGAAGCAATCTTTCAGCTGACCTTTCGTATATAGGCACTCATAAATCGGGAGAAATATAAACCTCAATGATATGCGTACATCTTGTCAAAAAAGATATAATATATCGGTTTGAGTGATTCTGCATATATCTTCATAACCTTCTCTCGTTGTTGTTCTCCCCTCTTTCTCGAGCGGTCTTTAAGAATATACCTTCTTGTTCTATCTTTTCCTCCTTTCTGTCCCTTTCTCTTCATTCTTTTTCGAGAATATTTCAACGAGAGTTAGAATGACAAGAAATAAAAGATAGATTAAGTAGGATTTCACGTGATCTCCATGGTAAACATTTATTCCGTGAAGATGCCAAAAGAAAGCCGCAAGAAAACAAGCATTTCAGCCGAATTCTCAGGAGAATTATACTTTTCTGCTGAAAAAAAAAATACAGGCATTGATACCAGAAGCCATTGAAATCTAGAGGGTTCCACTACATTTGCTCCTGCGATTGATTCCATGAAATATCTGCACGCTCAGCCAAACATAAATTCAGTCCACAGACAATAAACCTAGCCGTAATCCTTATCCTCACATCAAAGTAGCATATAAAACCCTATCACAACCGTATGGAGCGATTGTTGCAGGAGCAAGATTATGTCGTGTCACCATCTTAGAGAGTTATCTTAAAGGACAAGTCCACCTTCATATTCATGTAAATTGAGTGAGTGCAACAATATTAGTAGAACACATCAGTGAAAGTTTGGGGAAAATTGGACAATCCGTTCAAAAGTTTACGAATTTTTAAAGTATCTGCGCAGTCACTGCTGGATGAGAAGTTTACTGCAGTGTATGATGTCATATGCGTAAAATGATATAAAGAAAATAAAAAGAGAATTTCACAAAATTTCACTTTTTGAATAAAGTGCACATTTCTTCGACTTTTTACTGACATATGTTTAGGGTAATATTATTCCCCCTGCCTTCTGAAAGAGAGAAGTCAAGTGTTCTTTTGTGATGCGAGAAAAGTGAAAATACATTGTATGTTGAATTTTCTTTATTGTTGCTTTATATCGTTGTACACATGTGACATCACAAACTATAGTAGTCTTCTCATCCATCCTTGAGTGAGGAGAAACTTCAAAAATTCATAACTTTTGAACGGATTGTCCGATTTTCCTCAAACTCTCACTGATGTGTTCTACTAATATATAATTACTGCATTCACTCAACCCATGTCTATAAAGGTGAACTTGTCCTTTAATATTCTTGTCACATAATCTCAGACAGAAAGTGTAGCACTGTCCTTCTGAACCAAGTGCCGAATGGATGAGCTAGCGCTTGGACGTCAACGTGTATGCTTTGTGTTTGCGTGTGTGTGTGTGCGCATGTATGTGTGTGTGTTTTGTTTGTATGTGTGTTTTTCTTCTTCTTGTGTCGTTTTATTTGAGAGAGAGAGGGGGATACCGTGTGTATGTGAGTATTGTCAAGGTGGATTTAATGATTTGACGTCAGTGAAGTGAAGTGTGTGAACGTAACTAGATTTTGGTGGAACTTGAAGGGACACTCTACTCCGTGTTATAAACCTTCCTCAATATGAAGAGCAAAACATAGCGACACCCTAAAATGACTTTACTTTCTTTTTATCCGATAATAATGAATCTTTGACTCCCCTGTGAGATTGGTTTGTGTTTGCTTCATGTGAATTTGACCTTTTTAGAGCATTTTTACAACAAGTGGCTCGCTTTAAATATATGATTTTATAACATGCCTCTTGCAGTCAACCCAACATGATTAGCAACACAGGAAAAGTTATACAACATCTATCACGTTAGAAGCAAACTGCATAATAATATTCTTGCTTTTGTGTCCCGAATCTGCGATCTGAAAATGACGTAAAGGCGGAGTCATTTTCAATTATTATCAATTTGTCAAGTTTATCGGCGACGAATGCGTGGGTCAAACGGCATTACGCCCTTATGTGGGTCGGGTTGATCTTGCATGCGTGCGGAATACTCAGTCCTTTCGGAGTCCTTGCTTTTTGATCGGCGCACATATTGGTATATAAAATTGACTTACCTCAGACTGCCTTCTTTTCCTTTAAGCGCGTGGATCCTGGATGGAAATCATTACAGCTGTTGCATGGTTTTCCTGTTATCTAACTGGCATTCATAAGAAAACTAAGCAGTACCACTGCATGCAACTGTCCGCCATGATTTACATTTTAACGGTTTTCCATAAGGTACACAAAGATGTACAATGTAAGAATCACAGTCGAAATTCGTTAACCTAGTGTAGTATGAAAAGCATTTAATGCATCCAGATGTAATAATTGATTTTTTCTTAAAGGTTTGATTAACTCTCTGTGAATATCCTTTGTGGCATGGGACTTTTATCCATTTCAAAATAAATTTTTGGAATATTGCTGATGCTTTATCTGATAAAGATTATGGTGTGTTCTTTGCCGACATTTCAGGAGGGGCTGTATGATGTATATATATCCTACACAATATTGTAGACACTTTTTGTTGTAGTAATCTTACCTTTAAACGAAACGAGTAGCAAGACGTCCATAATCGTACAACACACGAATTTACACTACTGGAATTTGTTCATCTAAAGGTGGTCTTGCATTATGTATACATGTACTATAGTTGCTGTTGTTTTGGATTTAATGGCGTGTATCACTCAGGATTGAGTATTTACGCCAACTGTATACTGTAGTATTCGTCACTCCCTAGTCTTCAATAAAGGTGTTCTCACAGAACACTGTACTTCAGGTGGTTCCTACATAGGAAATCTTTGGCTCCCTATATTATTGCATGAAACATTCTGAGAAAACGGGCAAGAAACGCTATGATGGTAGGCAATACTCTTGCCAACGATTTGTAAATCATGAGCAATGTAAATTATATATCCTTGACATATTTCCATCTTGTTCATCGTTAGTGGTTAAGGTTTTGACTTTTTAAGGGTATGGGTCCTATCTGTGTATATCTCACGAATGTGTATTATAACTATTATTACATGATGGTAACAAAATATGGAGAAAGGACACATTTTTATTAACCTAATTCATTCTCCAGCGAAAGTAACAAAGTCCGTGTTTGATTACAGACAGAATGAAATGAATATGTTATTTGATATGGATGTTACGTGATATGAATGTTGTGGTTGTGGGTTCCGTGTCTGTGTAAGACCGTACATAGCGGTGTGGGAGTTACATAGCAACATAGGCTCATGTCCTCAAGGAACAGTTAGTGTCTTTCTGGAGAGCGAAAACAGACAAATGACAAAATTGGAGGAAAAAAACAGGACAAAATGATAGCTGTTAAACTAGGCTTCGGTGCCGCAAACAATGCGAAAACCGAATGCAAGTGGATCATTATGGAACTGGCTTACTGGGCTAATACTGCTGGACCAACGCTATTCCCTGCGCGTGCTAAGAATGGGATAGTCCAACGATATTCCCCTTGGGGTGCGCAACCGACATTTTCTGTCGATTTTTCTCTTCTCGACCGGCTCTGATTTTCAGCACTCAAAATATTGAATAGACGACTATGCTCTCAGTTACATTCAAAAGCAACATTAGACACAAAATAGTGTACAGTTTGGACATCCAATGATAAGGAACTCTAGGTAATTTTCATCGTCGCGTTTTTGTTCAGGCAAAGTCATTGTCTCTCGACGAACTTTTGCTCAAGAAGCACGAATTGCAACGTCCGCTTCAGGGGGTATGCTGTTGGGTGCAGCCCCCTTGCGCGGTCGCCGTTAGAACTGGTCCATTTCCGTAGATGAATGGGGCGCATTGTAAACTCATGACTGATTATTTCGTTAAACTGAGTTTATCTTGACGTTTTCTCCACGATCTACGTAGATCAGGTGATCAATCAGCGCTTTGTCTTATCAAACCTTGCTTAGTTTGTTCTCACACGAAATAGGATTAATTAGGCTCTATGCACCAAAGGATAATCTATGGCACGAGCACAGATCGAACAAAACTTGAGAGTATAGAACGCGTGTACACAGTTAATGTAGTACGTACTGAACAAGAAGAGAGTTAGCCAGCTGGTGAAGATTCTTTCCCTGCACCCCCTATATGTTAGCTATCACTTTGTCTTGTCATTTATAGCCAAACACAGGCCACTCCCGTTATAACGAAGTCCTCAGGACGGGCAGTTTGTCTTCATAATATCAAAATGTCGTCAAACCTGAACAGTAAAGTATATAAAGATTAAAAAGATGACAATATTCTGGGAACTAAATTTTTACTTCGCTGTAACGAGAACTTCGTTGTAAACCGTGCTCGTTATAAACGGGGTGCATTGTACGAGTGTGGCACCTCAACAGGACACAACACGAACTGCACATTGGGTGATGCATGGCTAAATGGAGTAGTTCGGGTCATGCGATGTGTGTCTTTGGTAACATACTGTTCATTAATATCGATCACAATTATTCTTGGTATCATCATCATTGTCGTCATAATCATCACAACATTACCATAGTTACCGTCATTTTAGAATAGTTTTTATCATGACATCTTTATCATTCGGTATCATTCAATAACAAGGAAGATACACATAGCGTAGACCTATATGAAAGAAACATTGAAAGTTTGAGCGAAAAACTCGAATGGGATAATGAATGATGATTTCTTTTTTCGTGTCCGTCGTGAAGGTGCCAAGAAAATACGAATATTCCATAAGAAAAAAGTGGTTTTTTTTTCAGTGGACAACGATGACTGCTTCGATAGACCCTGTTCGACGTCTTGTCATGACACGATGAAAGTGGTGTTCGTGATCATTTCTTGACATGTTACCTTCCACAAAATAGCCTGCATGCTTAATAACGTCCAGGACTAATGATGGTATGATGTTAACAATAACCCCATTTAGGGGAGCATAGATTGACTTGTAGAGTCAAACTACATTGCAAGAGTTACTTGCAAAGTTTAACGCCCCTTTTCTTTCGAAAAAAAAACACCCACAAAAACTAAATATGCCTCGTCAACGCCTTACTAAGATTACGTCAAAGACACTAACTCCAAAGTGCCAACTCAAAAATGAGTTTGTGTCTATAGCAAGGACTCTGGGACCTTAAAGGGGGAGGGCTCGGGGACTGCAGCCCCCCCCCCCCCCCCACACACACACACAGACGCGTTTTATCTTCTGTGCTAGTTTTTTTCTTTTTTGTGGAGGGGGGGGGGAGGGGCAATAATTTTGGAAATTATATATGCTGTGAGAATATTGAAAAACTGTGTCATTGAGAATTTGGCAGACATGACGATGTGCAAAATGAGAAAAAAAAATATGCCTTTTGCAAATTCATCAGACTTTCGTAAAAAGGGATTACATGCGCCTCATATATCAAGGGTAACTACTAAAGACAATAGTCGTCCTCTGCTGGTCTTTTTGTTTGTTTGTTTGTTTGTTTGTTTGTTTGTTTGTTTGTTTGTTTGTTTGTTGTTTAGTTGTTTTTTTTGTCAGTGGACCTTTGACATTTCACGACCGCTGCAAAGGGGAGTAATATTCTCTAGAGTGATTAACGGAGCAGTATGCCTGTTTGGATACGCAATGTCGCAAACTATATTGATAATTACGTCCGATATAATATACGATTATGGAACTCGTACTTATTTTCTCTTAAAGACCACAATATGGACCGTTGGTTTTTACTGAGACCTTTGATGGATAGGAACAAAACAGTTGAGTGATCTTGCTGTTTCGTATTTATTCTAGATTCATTGCTCAGAATGCATCCTGTTAATAAAGGAAAATAAGTTTCGTATTTCCAACACATCCCATCACAATATACGATTGATCACCACTGTGTAACTACACACCTACGCAAACAGAAGTCTTGATGCTCTTATATCATTTTCATTCGGGTCAGTTTTCCACCTCCGCTTTTTAGATAGAAATCTGTTGTTATATATACATGTATATTATATATATATATATATATATATATATATATATATATATATATATAGATATAGATATATATATATATATATATATATATATATATATATATATATATATATATATATATATAACAA